>NC_059409.1:7423864-8035228 GCF_905220565.1 Melitaea cinxia
CCAATTTTGGATAATAAAATTAAAATATTCGTTGAAAACACTGACAAATTAGGTACCCTAATTTCTAATATTGCCTACACTGTATTAAAATATTGTCTATTTGTTCCAAAATTAATGTATATTTTACGCGCAAGCCCAATTTGGGAATTTCCTGGAATGACCGAAAATTTGATGCCACTTTAAAAAATTCATTAGAAAAAACACAAATATTCGTCACTAATTGCAAATTACACCTTTGTGCCGTTTGCAGTCAAAACACTTGGACCTTGGAATAGCAGTGCCAAATTTTTTTAAATGAGATATTTAATCGCCTTTTTGCCTCCACTGGTGACAAGAGGGGTGGTGCATCTTTTGCCCAGAGAATCGGCATAGCGATTCAACGGGGAAATGCTGCCAGAATTCTTGGCACAATTCCACGCAGACATGATTTATACCAATAACTATCTGTAAATATTTAGTTGTTAAGTTGTAAATTGTAGATATGATGTTTTTTTTTATCGTAAAGGTTTTACATTAATTTCTTTAGCTAATAGGTACGATACTTGCGTATGAAATATTTTATATTGTATGAGAACAATTATATAACGTTATGTTTTGATGCTTACATTGTAAAAAAAAAATACGAGGATATTTTAGCTTCTAGGGATAGGATTTTATCGCCGGCGAATATTTTTTTTGGAATTTTAGAATCTTTTATCTAAACCTAGTCAGACAGAATCAAATGAAATCGTTTCATTTATCGACAAAACGACGCGTACGGCGTAACGTTAAGCGGTTTTGCCGCTGCAAATCTTTTTAAATCACAAAAGCCAGTCGTCAAGATCTCATGTCGAAGAGGAAAAGAAAACATCCTGTAGAAACAGCGCAGCTGGTCGGATTTGGCGCGAAGTTTGTAGTAAATCCGAAATGAAAACATGCCTCTGAATGTAGGCCACCGTGTCTTCTACAAGATAAATTCAAAAAGGATTTCCTCCACACATATTACCAACTCAATAAGGATTAAAACTTCATTTTGAATTGGAGAGCTTTAAAATTTTTCGGTGAAAGTTGTTTATTTTTTTTCTTTGCCATTCTGTACGACTAAATACGCCTTTTATTTGTTTAACAGAAACGACAAACAACAATACTTTGTTTATAAATTATTAAATTATTTCATTTAAGACATTGTGCATTATAATATATCTTAATCTTATTGATGTTCTATAAAAAAGTTGACTTTGCTTTTTCTTATCTCGTTGTGCTGTCTCGTTTAATATTAATATGGATTAAATAATAAAAAGTTCTTGACAACGGCTCCTTACTCCAGATCACAATGTTTTTTGTGTATACGTGCTTCATATTCTTCTGTTTTACTATTCTTTCGTGTAAGGGTATTAAAAGATATTGTACAAATTATATTATTTAATTCTACTAACAAAAATAAGATAAAATATATGCACGTAAATATTAAAAAATTTCCGTTAACGCTACTAATTATTTAAATATTAATAAATGTATTATACCTAGCTATCAAAGTAATGATCACGTTATATAAACATTATCAGAGTAAACCGCAGTCACAATGAGATTTAAATGATAAAATACCTGCGTGAAAATACTACGGTTTAAATTAACTACTTTTGTTATAAATCTATAATCCGCGAAGGATGCACCAATAACCACGGCAATAGTGCTTTAATATAGGGGACTCAAGATTAACAACATCAAAAATATTTTGATAGGCCTAAAATATAATTATAATATAATAAATAATAATAAATTATCGAGTTAGTGACCTTAAAAGTTAAAAACTTAGCTCATAAATTATATTCAAATTTAATTTATATACAAATACTGGTATATTATGAAGCCTAGCTAGAGAATACAATTATTTATTATAATTACAATTATTGTAGAACATATAATACAAAAATCAGATTCTGTATATAGAAAAAAAAAAATACGAAAAATAAAAGAAATTTAAACGAATTTTATGGCTCAAATAAACGTTAATAAAATATAAAAGCATATACTATTAGTGAACTGAAAGTAGTAATTAATAAAAACATATCGAAAAAAGGAAATATTACAAAAAACACGTGCACCAATTTACACAAAGCGATACGTACATTTTGAATGAGTCGAGTGCCAACAACTGCAACAATTAGCAACACGCAAGCAAACTGATATTCATGATTAGTTAGACAATGGACACTGTTAGCTCTTCAGACTGTAATAGAATAGAGTAAGCAAATATTACCTTTCGTTACATAAAAGAACAGTAAGCAGTAGAAAACATTGATTGCACATTTGTTTGGATTTCAAAGTTATGATGCAGTATTTTATAAATGAATCTTCTTGGTCTTAAACTTAATGTCCCTCGTTAAGATTAGAATCGTGTATCAGTATATACAAATACAATCCAACTACAAACATCCACTTCACGACAAGGTGGCTAACAAGCGTATGGTCTAGCTGATGGTCAGCGGATGCCGGAGCCTATGGACGACTGCAACACCTTACATGCGTGCGTTATGCGTTACAGCTTACATGCGTGTTATCAATCATATCAGGTCATTAATAGAGTCTTAAGGGTCAGGAACCTTCTCAGGAGTTTTGGTTACATTACACCAGAAAAACAATACTTTTTGCGACCAGTCTAAGGTTAGAGAACTTCTCTATTCGGACTGCCTCAAACTTTGGGAAATATATTTCCTGCTCTTTTCAACCATAATATTAATAGTGTAATTGTGTTTACTGGCAAATGAAAAAAAAACCGACTTCAATTACATCGACAAGTAATACAACGTAGGTAGATGAAAATATAGTCAAGTAAATACGCACTATCAAAGATTACTCCAAAAGTTGTTATCAGATCTCGATGAAATTTAAATGTAACCACATGATAAACATCGGATTTTGATTAAATCAAAAATCATCAAAAAATCATCAACTTTGTGTCTTAAACTTAGCTATTGAAAAGTACGTAGAAAAGGCTTTTAGTTTCTACATTTTTTTTTATGTCACTAGGTCGGCAAACAAGCCTACGGCTCACCTGATGGTATGCGATTACCGTAGCTTATAGACACCTGCATCACCAGAAACATCGCAAGCGCGTTGCCGACCCAATCCCCAAACCCCCCAGGAGCTCTGGTCACCTTACTCACCAACAGGAACACAATACTGCTTGAAAACAGTATTATTTTGCTGTGTAAGGTCGAGGTACTACCCCAGTCGGGCTGCTCCATATTTTGAGCAGGAAATTCCTGCTGTGCCCTACCTCAGTTAAAAGGAGAGGTAGAGTTAGAGGAACATATCTCTCATTCTGGGTTCGAAATCAACCTTTTAAACTCATCTCTGTTTAGTTTTGTCCCAGCTCTATTTTTGGTCTCGCACCTCTGGTAATTGTGGGTCGGGCAGTAAAGGAGGATGTGAATGACAGATTCAATGCACGCAGGGTCGCAGACGCACGACGGACTCTCCTTGCACTTGAACTAGTAAGTACTTGGAAAATACGCCGTGCCCCGTCAACATCTGTGTGATAAATCTGTCAACCTTTATTTTACCGATAGTCCTGTATGCCGCTATCACATCAGGGAAAAATGCCATGCTGACGCTGGCCATTTCCTCGGTCTGGTACCGCTGTTTCCATTCGTAAAAATATATTCGTAGACTGGTAAACCGAAAGATCAATGTTTCAGCATTTGTGAATATTCTAACCTTAAATGGAGGATTGTATGGATCACAAATACATAATTATGTGTTGCAGCACTTTTGAAATTGAGGGGAAATCACATACATAAAAAAAGTTTGTATGCAAGTTCGTCTTGTGTTTACATAAATCTCTATTCTATCTATTTCTGAACTGTTTTTGAAATTGTAAAAATTAATTTAACCTTTATTCTTAGACTCGTAAGGTACTATTAATTAAATATAATAATAATAAGTTTACTATTTTTTCTGCCTCAATATCTTATACGTTTTTCTGTCATATCGGAAGTAGAAAATTTATTTTTAGACTTATGATTACATATCACTTGTTAACATGTCTTGTATGTTAAAATATGAGATTAGTTCACGTTACTGTAATTACCTAAATAGGGCTTGATAAGACCAGGGTAGACTGTTTTACGCACAACTGCGCGTATTTCTGTTTACATAGATATATAGATTTGGTTTTTTACTCGAAAACGTGAATGAAACTACTAAAATAAATATAAATTTCTAAAAAAATCTAATAAACAAGTATGTGACCTTGTGATTAATATTTAGAACGTAATAACATCGATTACATTTTATCTAATGTACGAAAAACGACTGTAAATATTAATTCAGTCTGTTTAAACAGATTTGAGAGTAAAATTTGTTTAAGTACTCTTAAACTCGTAGAAAAGTTGCTAATTATACAAATTCTAATGAACTTGAATAAGCAGCCTTTAAATTAATAGATAATTCGTTACATTGTCCAGTTACGCCACGTTGTAGCACTGCGAGACAGCTGATAGCTTTCCAACTACTACATCTAACTAAAAAAATATTTGTAGATAAAAATTTAAATACCAGCTTCAAGGAAGGTATTAAGCCTTCGACCGTTGGCGTTAATGAAAATTTTTGCCCCACTAAACCAGAACAATCGTCAGATTATTTCAGAATTCTTAAACGAAACTTTCATAACTAGGAAGGCTAAAAAGTTATGCTTTTCACTACTTGTTCTAGGAATTTCTGATAAAAATGAACAACAATAAAACAGCTAAGCTACTTACCTCTGTAAGTAATAAACAGTCAACTTCTGATGTAATATATCATACGTAATACCACGAAAAGAAGTTGTCAGTCCATACGTATAATGCTTTTATTTTTTTCCTAGCAAATGAATTTCTTCGTTTGGATTTATTATTCGTCCACGGTTCGCAGACGAAGTTTGCTTGCCCTATTCATATTACACACAGTTCGCATCACATCATACAGAAAATAATTCTATCAAAAGGTTTCAGTTGTTAAGCTAGCGATACTGTGATCGCTATGAGTAATCATAACTCTTCGCAATTGGCATTATTTATTTCAGATTTTAAATTTGCATTTCATTTTCGTATTCGTCTATTAATAATGTAGCCAGATTTTATGTATCAGTAAAAGTCGATTTACTAATTTTATTCCCTTCAGTAATACGCTGAATTATTATTATAACAAATTAAATCCAAGAAAATGAAAAATATACGAAAAGAAATGTTTACCACATTGACACACTATAAGTTTGTTATTAGAGACTAAGTTCAATTTTTACCGAACACCGAATACATTTTTAATAAATTAAGATTAAATTTTTTATATTTTACTATAGTTGCAGTATCCGTAACATTATCCTTTCGTTCTATTTTTAAATATACGAGACATGTGAAACAGGAACCTTATACCGGAACTTTTTTGTCTTGTAAATAAAACGTTTCAGAAATATGAAACATTTGTACATAGTATATTTTCTTTTGCGTTAGCAATCACTTTTGTTACTTAAAAAAAAAAAAAATTGCAGTTATTTTATCAGAGATAAATTTATTAAAATAAATCATTATTTTAGAGATTTTTTGTTACTAGTGATCACCTAGTGGTCAAATTTGATCACAATTAATTTAATGTACCTGGGTGACTGAGCTTAGCTCGGTATTTTTAGTAAATCTTGTTTTTTTGGAAATCATATTTAAACACGAGTTACATTTTACACAAACGATTTTACCGACATAATTATAAAAAATTTGAACTGTTTGTTTAAATTAAAAATCATGAGGGCAATAAGAAAAAAAAAGGAAAAAGTAATCGATCTGGAGACATGGTGATTTGAACCGTGGTTTTCTCGGTTGATCCCGGCCGGCCGATTGCCCACATAGTTATAAAAACTTTATTGACAATTGCGAAATTTAGCTTCGTATTCTAATGATATTGTAGCCATTTCTTCATTGCCTAAAAATTGGGATAAAACGACATTATCTAAAAATGAATCCTAGCTATACGATTTATCGTCCCCGAAATCCAATGCGTATTACATTTCATGAAAATCGTTGGAGCCGTTTCCGAGATTCAGATTCTATATATATATATACAAGAATTGTCGATTATATATATATATATATATATACATACATAATTATACTTTTATTATATATATAATAATAATAATAGTAGTAACTATACTTTAATGTAGTTTAAATGCTAAAAATTGTAAAAATGTAATAATATAAATAAATTTCTTGTTTTAGAGAAACGCAAATATAGTCTTTATTTTGAGATTTCTACTAAAAGGAACAGAAAAAGTATAATTATTATTATAAAACAACATTTAAAGCCTTTAATTAAACTGATTTTCGTCCAATCTGATTGTAAAAATATTTTTGTCATCACGACAAAGGGCCATTATTCTGTCTTGACAATAAAATAAACAAAAAGGTTCTAACTTGAAAAAACAGTAACGTAATATAAAATAAGTGTAGTGTTTACTTTACATATACTGTATATATATATATATATATATATACAAGAATTGCTCGATTAATAGTATTAGATTATAAGTTTGAACATTAAACTTACTCAATTCCTTCACTATACGTGCTGCAACGCTTTGGAATCGTTTACCAAAAGTGATCCAAGAAAGCACTTCAATTTATGCTTTTAAGGACAAGCTAAGAAATCATCTTTTCTCCGAATTCAGGAACCTCTCTTAATGGATATAACTTCAATGTATGTATTTATTTACGTATGTATGTATGTATGTATTTTATGTATGTATGTATATGTTCATGTAAGTGTGTATGTAGTCAAGTATACATGTATTTTATATTATTAATTCTGAATAAGTTTATAGATTTATAATCAGTATTATTAATCACTCTTGCACTTCTGTGCCCCGCGATAACAGCAATTCTCACCACCATGGATAGACTGGTAGAGATCTCTTCTAGAGATAAGTTCGTCCTTGCCAACTTTCTTTGTAAATGTGATTTTTTTTAAAGTGAAATAAAAAAATAAAATATATATATATATATATATATATAATATAATAATTAAAAAATATTATTAAAAGGAGTCCCTTTAGGCAAGGTTCCGAAGATACTCGCAGCGTTTCTCCTTTGAATAGCTAGACTCATTCTTTGTCCGAGGTATCTGCCAGCTCTTCGGTCTCCTGTGATGTCAAATAATCTTTTTGCTATTTCCTTAAAAAGTCTTATAGCACTAGGACCTCACGAACCAAGGGTCAAGTAACAAAGTAAACATCGGTATCTAGATAATTGCCTACTTTTTTTCAGGTGTCCTTGAGTTACTAAGAATATCGTCAACATCGAAATAAGTCAAATTAAAAATTGTCCGTTTAGCATACAGGAATGAATATTCGAGATTAAATTCAGAAATTATTGTCAGAAACTAAATTATGAACAGTAAATTAAAAACGCTATGACGTTTTCACGTTGAATTTCCTCCGTAAACCAACGCGAATCAACAGACAATCAATTTTTTCGTGTATAATTTAAATAAAATAACTATAATTGTGTAAAATTTCATACTCCTCCGTCTGCGCAATTTTCGTAAAAAGGGGTACAAAGTATTTGCTTCACGTATTAATATATTGATTATTATTCAATTTCCACTCATTATCACTTTTCCTTCATAAAATACTTAGTGTAGGCAGTTTGTTATGGATAAATTATTTTGACAAAAAAATCATCTTGCAGAAATTACTTAAGGTATAGTTTCAATTACTGAAAAAACCGACCTGAAAATGATGGTTTTCACGAAACACTCTTTAAACAAACGCTATCAAATCAGTGCACCCAGTTTAAGTGCAAGGCGAATTAGAGGGGCACTTATTGCCAGTCCGACCCCTCCCCGAAACCTGGAGTGACAAATCGACGAAACGTTTTCGACGCGTTCAGGAATTTTTCTCAAAGGGTTAACATTCCTTCGAAAGAATGCGGTAGAATTAAAAAATAATTGCTTTACTTTATTAGACCGTAGATACATATACAATAATAATTTGTAAAATTATTAACGTTGAAACTCATACAATAATATTGTAACACATTGAACACAAACTTTAAACATTTTCGGGTGAAGATTTTTGTAAGTAGCTAATAGATAAACGTTAAAATAAAATGACAGTAAATTTACCACTGAATGAAAGCTTTTAACAATGATTGCCATACCATATTAATGCTTTAAAAAAAAGCATTTGAGTAATTTAATTGCTTTCACTACTTTTACGTCTGACCTGATAAGCAATCATATAAAATAGTATTCATTTTTACTTTATGATTATTAAAATGAACGGTTACCACATACAATGTAATTTAACTAAAAATCTGAAGATAAAATATTGCTTTTCATACAAATTCAATGTTGATTAGTATGTAGGTCAATTGATATAGTAAGAGAGAATAAAAATAATTTGTATTTTATGTTCATTTTCCTCTTATCTTACGAGTACATACATAACGTACAAGTATACATACTCGTTTATACGAGTACACGTCACGTCTTTGACGACTTCCTTTCTTATTTTATTTTCTTATTATACTCTTGCAAAAAGTAACTGTGTACAGACTTTTGAAGATCGTATTTCTAAACGTTATTTCTATTTATTTAGTATCAAGATTCCTAATTGAAGTATTGTTTATTTTTGTTAGACTGTTTACAAACTAAGAAATCTTTTCTTGTCTATAAATTGATCTTGATATTGTATAATTACAATTAAATTTACGAGAAATCGTTACATAAGCAAATTTAAGTTGTAAGTAGCAGTATATAAAGTCATGTGAAGAGTCATTAACTGAAATATATATTAGGTTACTTTACTGACACCCGTGCCTACAGGAATGGGTGGTTGTGACATATTACTAACATCACTAATCAGAACTGAATTATCTTTTGTGGATACAACTAAGACATTATTTCTTTCAATATAAAAATCAAAATTTGCTTAGCCTTATCATCATGGTTACTCTAAGTACTCTCAAATAAAACGGAGAAAATAATATATCAAACTCGTAATGATTATCCGCTGTCGCTCCAATGTTTCTATCACGTGCTCAACCAAACTAGAAAATAAGCTTATCTGCCATAACTGTGGTTTGCAAAAACTTCACCGTAAAGTGTCAGTCACGCAGACCCCACCATCGGACCAACCGCATGATTCAATAGTGACCGCCCTGTTTCGTGTACGTCATAATGTTGGCCAATCCTTAGAATATGAAAATGATACCAGCAACATCAAAAACTATTTATCTGCGAATATATATCCGTCGTCAAGTAACCAAATCATAATCAATCATCATTTTATAGATTCTTAGCATCAAAATCGTTTAAAATTGCTTTCCATTCTAACATTTAACTAATACTATTAAATGAGCAATTCTTGTATATATATAGAATCTGAATCTCGGAAACGGCTCCAACGATTTTCATGAAATTTAATATGCAGGGGATTTCGGGGGCGATAAATCGATGTGGCTAAGATTAATTTTTAGAAAATGTTGTTTTATCCCTGTTTTAAGGCAATAGAAAAATGGCTACAGTATCGTTAGAATGCGAAGGTAGATTTTGCAATTGTCAATATAGTTGTCATAACTCGGGTGGGAAATCGTCCGGTTGGGATCGACCGAGAAAATCACGGTTGAAATCCCATATCAGATCGATTATTATTTTTCCTTTTTTTGTAATTGCATTCAAGGTTATTTATTTAAATAAACACTTCATACTTTTTATTATTATGTCGGTAAAATCGAAAAATATTATTCATATTTTATCAATCTGTAATTCGTATTTAAATATGATTTTCAAAAAACACGATTTACTAAAAATACCGAGCTAAGCTCGGTCACCCAGGTACTTTGTGATTTAAGCAAGCACTCTTCTCTTTAGTTCTCTAACAGAGGTAGGTTATAGCAGGAAATATACCGAAGACGTTACAGAAAATCACAGCTATATAATACTGCTTTCAATCATTGTATGTTCCTGTGGTGAGAAATGTGATCAGAGCTAATGGGGGTGTTGTCGTCAACGTGTTTGCGATGCTTCTTGTGTTACAGGTGTCTATAAGCCACGGTAATCGCTTACCATCAGGAGTTTCGTAAGCTTGTTTGTTAACCTAGTTGTATAAAAAAGTTAATATGGAAAACCGAGATACATTTTAACCAATAGTGACGAGGGCATTAAATCCCCATTATTCCAGGTCGGACTTAATTATGTTGCAAGACCGAAATAGATCTGTTGTCTATACGTACCAGACTTTTCCGTTTGATGTATGTTGTTTGTTAGGTAAGATGTAGAGTGCATTTCTTTATTGTTGCCATAACTGATTGGTTTTTAGCTTGAACGGATAACTATTGTAGAAATATTGATTTCTGGTTTATGTATTTATGTGTGAGTTTTCTTACAGTGAACGTTGAATACGTTAAGCCGTTGGTGTCATTTGTTGCCATAACATATTAAGGTCGGGGAATTATTCACTAACCCACGCTGTAGCATCACGGGGGATTAAGTATCAACCCTTCTTTCTATAGCAGAGAACTTTTAAACATATACATAGGTGGCAATATGTATAACATTGATTATTTTTTATGGTTTTTATTAAAATTTAATAAAATAAAATAAATAAGTTTGAGTACGTATACTATACATACAGTTCGCTTTTTTATTTACCATAATTTTCGAATACTTAGAGAGTAGAGTTTTTTTGACAAATAAGTATTGAGTGTGCTTTTCGCATATTTTCGATATTGACTGTGTGAGATGGGTCATTGTAAGCGGGCAGACGCCTTTTTTCTTCTTTTGGAATTGTAAAGGCTTGTTCATAGTTGATACTTCTAAAATTTACCGTAGAGAAATTTAAATTATTTTTATATTTAAATAATTTCATAAATAAATAACTATAAGTGATTTGTTGGATATAGTTTAAATATATTATGCACAAGAACTTATGTATAAAAAATAATTATTATATAATTCTTGTTATCTTAAATACTATCATCACCACTTCTTTCTTATGAGCTCTCTGCAGATACGTGAATAATAAACTGCCCTAACATATTTTCTACATAATTGTTCACTTCGCACATTTTTGTTTCGATCTTGGTTATCAGATGATTGACACATGAAGACCATTTTTGGCTAACGCTAGCTACTTCTTGTAACAAAAGAGTTCGAATTTCACCAACTTTATCATTTTTGTTATTTGTTGCCACGTAACCTTTCACTTGATCCCAAACAAGATTGAGTTGAACTCACAGTGATACGGTGGCAAACGTATGACGCGACGATTTGTGGACTCAGCCGTCGTCTACGACACATTTTTCAAATCGATTTTTGTTTTGCTTAACTAAATCCTAAAGTTATAACTTCAACATTGTTACGTCACAAGCAATGTTTTTCAAAAGTATCCATTCAATAATGTCTTGTTTGTGAGGTGACTGTAGGTTCTTTGTCAAGTTTGCGGGAATGATACAATTAATTATCTAAAACAATATTTGCATTCTCATCCAATTTAGGTAAAACATCTTGGAACCAATTTTCAAAATTTTTGGCGTTCACATCTTTTATTCAAAATATTTCAATCCTCATTCTAAAAATCCATTAATACTGTCGATATGTACAATTATACTCCGCTTGCCTTTTCCTACTATAATAAAAAGCACACGTCAGTGAATTAACGTATATTGTAACGTGAAATAACGTATATAGCGTGCTTTTTATAGGATATGTGAAATTTATTATTAAAAAAGAAAATAAAAAAGAAAACACAAAATTAATATATTACCTGGTCATTCATCTGTGTGATAACCTAAGAATGTAGATCTCAATGTAGTCACTGTATTGTCAACCCAGACTTAGATACGAAGTGGGTAAATGCTGGTCATACAAAACCTAAAGTAAATAATATATAGTAGTTCTATTTTGTCTGTTTTCCTTTACCTAGTCTTAACATAATATTTTCGTTGCCATAAAACGATATCCAGCCTTTCTATTAAAATACTGTTTCTACCTCTTTTGTTATAGGTAAAACCCGAATTTTTAGTGCTCTGTAAATCTTGATGTTGATATAGAAGGAAAATCAAAAACTTCTTTTATGATGTTGAGGATTTTATCTAATATGGGTAGGTCATTTTTAAAATAAAGTTGGTGGACAACATACTGAACACTGAAGACAACATACTGAACTACAACATACTGAAGAGCGCTTTTCGTAAAATCATCATATTTAAATAAAAAAAGTCAAGCGTTTTTTTTTCTTTCACTCAAATGATTATGGTGTTCCACTTGATTTCATGTCTTTATTAACCTTAACAAAAATGAAAAACATCTAATTACATAGTATAAAACAAAGTCGCTTCCCGCTATCTGTATGCTTAGATCATTAAAACTACGCAACTGATTTTAATGCGGTTTTATTTGGTAGATAGGGTGATTCCAGAGTTATGTTTATTAGGTTTATATGTAGTAGAGGAACACTGATAGTTTTAGAGCTTTCTAATGTGATTTCGTAAATAAACACATTTTTTTCGCCTACATTGTAAATATGTATTAGTATCAGCACTGCACCCGTGCGAAGCTGGTGTGAGTCGCTAGTATATATAATATAAAATGATAATAATAATAATAATAAGAATATTCTTTATTGCACACCATTAAAAGATAGAAACAAAAGTAGTACAATTAGGTATTTTAATAGTATATTTAAATCCATATATATTCGACTATAATATATAATATAATTTAGTTGGACGTAATTAGTTATTTAGAAATAATTTACTAATCTGAATATAGTTAATTTATCTACATATTTATAATAAATAATGTATAATATAATATTATAAGTAAAAATGTTTACGTCAGATACTTGAATTCCTATATATTGTCTGGGCAATTTCACTATGTGAACTATAACAATCAGAGTCTTTAAATAATTTAAACAAAATGTAAATAATTTGTTTTTCTGTAGATTGCAAAGGGCGCGTAGTACGCTCAACTACAGGAAACATGTTCGCCATGATTCACGCACAAACAATATCGTCTAGTTCACTCACTAAAACACGCGCTACGCGTAGGGAGTCGCTGAGTCAATTGAGTGTGCATGTAACTACAGCGTTTGTGCGTAACGGACTCTATGTTGACTACGGGGAATAATAACAACTTAGTCAAAATTTTCGATACTCGTTTACTAAAAAGAAACAGACTTTAGTTATAATTTAGTCTTCAGAATTCTTAACGTTTTTGGTTTCGTTATATCGGTATCAATATAATTTAATATAAAGAAGTGTCTAGGAGATATAAAAAAAAAACAAACCTGCTGATAATTTATTTCGAAATAAAAGTAGCAGCAAACAGTTTTAGGCCTTTAAATTTTATCTTCCGCAGTAAGTCTGAGAAACGGAGAAATGTAGCATAACGTAAACGTATAAACGTTCGTACGAGCTACTTGAAAAGACACTTCATAGAAATCACATCACGTACGTTTAGTTTCATTGTAGGCTCAGTTTATCTCTATCGAGGGCTCCGTCCATTCTTGGTAAATGACCTCTGTAAAACAACTTAGATTGCTTTTTTACTGCCACTAAGAACTCTACTCGAAGATTTGTACATATAAACTTTTCGAGACCTATTTTATTTATGAAATTGCTAGGCACGTTTGTTGAATAAAACAATTATTTTGATTATGGAAATGACAAGAGTTGCGTCAGATAATTATATTACAATAATATAGGAAAGTACTAGGCTATTCTTAGGTGTTTATATACCTTGTGTTTATGCATTCAAAATTATATCAATATTGACTTAAATTACTTTCAATTCTTCTTTTAATGTTCAAAATTATATTATAGAAGCAAGTGTTGAATAGGTTCATTTAAATAACAATGTAATTTGTCGATAAGTTATTTTTTTTTTATGTCACTAGGTCGGCAAACAAGCGTACGGCTCACCTGATGGTAAGCGATTACCGTAGCTTATAGACACCTGCAACACCAGAAGCATCGCAAGCGCGTTTCCGACCCAATCCCCAATCCCCCCAGAAGCTCTGGTCACCTTACTCACCAACAGGAAAACAATACTGCTTGAAAACAGTATTATTTTGCTGTGATCTTCTGTAAGGTCGAGGTCACCAGTCGGGCCCCCAGTCGGGACCCCAGTCGGGACCCCAGTCGGGCTGCTCCATATTTTGAGCAGGAAATTCCTGCTGTGCCCTACCTCAGTTTAAAGTTATACAGAAAATAGTAGTGCCACAGTAAAATATCATCAAAGTTTATTCAAATGGAAAATTAAAAGTCAATTGAACGATCCGGAAACTACAAAGTTATCGATTGATATTCTTTAATTAGAATTTTGTTGAAAACGGCTACTTAAATATTCATTAGTAATAGAGTATTGTTTTAGGGTAATACAGTTTTCTAACGAATAAAATATAAGAATCAGTTTGATAATCATCAGCGTCGATTCAGTAACAAATTGTAAAGTCTGATTAGATTAGCTATTAGCTTTTCTCAAAGAGGGTCTGTTCATCACAGATGTTCAGTTTATATATTATTAAAATGTATAATTTTATATATGTTACAATAGTTATCCATAATTAAGAAAAAAAAAACAATTTCTATATTATAGTAATGCAAGTCATAATATAGTGGCAATTGAACCGACAAATTTATTTTTACACGTTGCCTCAAAGGAGAAATGTTTCAATATTTTACGTTCAATAATTTATTGCATGATTTAGCAGTGAACCGGCTTTGTGATGGTCCGAGTCTCGAAAGCGTCGAATTTACTTTTATTTATATATAATAAGTACCGTATTATTTATCACTTATTTCTTATTATAAAGTAATAATAATAATAATAATAATAATAATGCTTTATTCATAAAAATATTTACATATAAAATAATGAGTTCCCTGGTTCTTGTGATAGGCAAGGCCTGTGCCACAATGAACCAGTGTGCTCTTCCATTATTGATTTCTAAAGCAATCTTTAAATTAACTAATATACCTTTAAGCAAACTAGACATAATCAAAAAGTAAAAAGTAAAATATAGTACAGGATAAGGTGCATTTCTATGTGTGCATATGTGTATGTGTGTATGTGTTTGTGTGTGTGTGTGTGTGTGAGAGTGTGTGTGTGTGGGTGTGTGTATGAGTGGTGTGAGTATGAATGTTTTTATGTCTGCGCAATAAAATTGTTTAAGAAGTGCATACTAACTCCAGCATGCCTTGAGGAGATCTTCAGTTTTTTGGTAGTCCAGCGAGGACAGCCACTTGAACACAATCGCTTTAAGTTCTTTCAGGGATAGAGTATAGTAATTTAATATTCTATTAGCCCGATTGTACAAATAAATGGACAGATAATTGCTCTGTTTTCTAGCCAGAGCAGTGCGAACCTTGGGAAGTACAATAACATTCCTAACCACGCGCTTACCGCTGCTCACACTAGGTTCGTACGGCGTGTACTGATGTTGACGAACAATAGACTGCATTATGAACAGTTGCCTAACAGTTAATACTGAGCATTTCCTATACAATTCCACAGTAGGAAATCTGTAAGGGCTGTATGTCATAGTTTTAAGCAGTTACCTTTGAGCTCTCTCAACCAATATCATATGTGATTTAGAGGCACCCCCCCAGACAACCACGCAATAGCTTAAAATAGATTGAACTAAAGCATAATAAACGCTACGCAAAGTATCGAGGTCAACTACATCTCTGAGTTTCTTAAAAATCCAGATGAGCTTGCGAATACGCGTTGTTAATAATTCAATATGCTGCCGCCAGCCAAGCTTATCATCTATTAGAACACCCAAGTATTTGATCGTAGAGGATCTCAAAATAGACAAGCACGCACAAGAATCAGTCATAGACGGATGGCATGTATGGACCCTAAGTTCCACGTCAGGGGTACTAATTTTAGCAGTAGTAAATTGTAAAAACGTTGTCTTTTTAATATTTAATGTTAAGCGATTTGTCCGTAGCCAACTAGTAATCCTAAGTAACCCTTCCTGAGCCCTATCCCGTACATCCTCCCAAGTTGCTCCATGAAATACAATAGCTGTGTCATCAGCATAAGTAAAAACTTTGCCAGCAGTCAGAGTCATCTGGCACAAATCGTTAATATAAATCAAAAACAAAGTCGGGCCCAGAACACTACCTTGTGGTACTCCATATGTGACAGGTGCCTCATTGCTAATAATATTATCAATTTTGACTTGTTGTGTACGACCAGTAAGAAAACTAGTGTACATAGACAAAGCAGTACCCCTTATACCAATCCTTTCCAGTTTCTCCACCAGGGCTGGTGTCGAGAGAGTGTCAAAAGCCTTCGCTAAGTCGAGAAAGATACCGATACATTTATGCCCAGAGTCAATATGATTGGTAACATAGTCAGTTAAGTTGCATACCGCATCTACAGTGCTTTTTTTGGGTCTAAATCCAAATTGATTATTAGACAGAATTTTGAATTTTTCTAAAAAGTTCATAAGTCTCTTATTTAGCATAATTTCCAATATTTTTGATAATGATGTGAGTACTGAAATCGGCCTGTAGTTTGTGACATCCTCTCGACTCCCACCCTTGTGGACCGGAGTTACTAGAGCCCTTTTGAAAACTTTGGGGAAATAAAGAAGAGTAATAAGCGACCTTTTATTTAGAGATATACTTATAGTTATCGCACTATGTAAAATATTACTATGCTTCGCCAAAAGCTTCAAAATCTGTTAAATTATAAGAAGAAAGACAAAAGAATGTCTATTAAAATTTTATCAAAAAGAACCTATAATTTGTACAACGTCTTTTAGAAATATTAAGACAATAAGATCGTTGATATTTAATAGAAAGCAGTTTTTGACCTTTGACAATTGTTCATTTGTCTTCGTAATATAATTTTCAAAGTACATAACGTTTTTAATGGCGATCTTTCTTCGCAAACGGCCTAACGAATACAGTCAATCTCTTAGACGTAAATCTTCGTCGGAGTCATAATTCAAGTTTATTGAGTTCCCAAACTTTCGTGCCCTAAAGCGCCGACTGCTTATATATCAAGAAATTTTACTAATATTATCTTTCCCAAGATTAAAATATGAGATTTCATAAGTTTCTAACTTTAAAACTGAAGTTTGTTTTTATTAAATTGAAAGTTAAAGATATTCTGTTTCATCTTTCCAATTCGTTATATTTATTGGAAAATAAGAATTAAAGGAAATTTTCAGTTTAATTTCGAATTGTATTATAGTGTAGAATAAGATCGAGTATTTAAAATAAATATCAATATATTCATCATATATCATATTTTATTGAGGTAGGTCACACTAGAGAAATGTCTTGCCCAAAATTTAGTGTAGCCTGACTGGAGAAGTACCTCAATCTTACAGAAGATCACAGCAAAATAATTAACACTTCTTCCACGCAGTGTCGTTTCCCTGTGCTGAGTTAGGTAGCCATAGCTTTGGTATTGCAAGCGTCTATCGGCTACGGTGTCCGCTTCTCATCAGGCTAACCACACTAGACATAGTATGAATCACCTTTAAAGTGTAAAAAAAAAACCTTCATCTGGTTATATACTAAGAGCTAGAAGATTTAATAGTGCATAATAGTATATTGGATAGCAAGAAGCCTTGGAAAATGACTAAAAATATGGTTTTGAAAAATCTAAGTTATCTTCTTGTTCTCAGCTTAACTAAACAATTGTAGGCGTAATAATTTCAGTGATCGTCGTTTATACACACTTATCTGAAGTGTAATTAAATTTCTATGAAACGAAAGCGAAAAACAAGAATGTTCAGAGTTCTTTTGAAGGGATTATTTTCCCAACGTTTAATAGTGCTATTTATTGAATACTGAATTAAAAGCAGATTAAATATTGGCAGCATCAAAGAGATATCACTACGTTTTTCAAAGATTGTAACTTATACCTTTTCTTTAAGTACTATCTACTATAATATCAAGTTATGTTTTGTTTTTGTGGTGATTAAGGTAGCAAAAGGTTCTGGAGAGGGTCCGAGGTAAGTCAGCAAAGTGCTTACGATGCATCTGGTGTTGCAGGCGTCTATAGGCTACGGTAACTGCTTACCATCAGGTGGGCCCGTACGCTCGTTTGCCGACCTAGTAGTATAAAAAATGATATTTTTAAGTTTTACTCTCCTAGCTTTCTTCGCATTTCCAGTCCCTAGCTGCATTGAATTAATAAAACAAAAAAAATCGGGTAGTATTTGAGAATTATTACTTAAAATCATCTCTGCATTTTCATTGACAGAATTATAGACTTATTGAAATTTATGATATAATATCAAACACTGTAATTTTAAGATTTTAGATTAACATGGTTACTTTTATTACGAAAATTATTCTAAAACGGGATATTTACCATGTTTATTATTTTCGCTTTGCGGAGCTCGATATTTCGACATTGACTTCGAATGTCTTGATCACGAGACATTCGAAGACCAGTCTTAGAAAGAAAGAAAATAATAAACATGGTAAATATCCCGTTTTCGAATAATTACTGTAATTTTATTTTACATTCTCTTTCATTCGACTATATTTGTTGTTAACTAAATCCAATAAACAAATTTAAATACGATTCGTTTAAATCATGTAAATAAAAACGAGAAAATAAATTAAAATCTCCGAAAATCAATTTGATAACAAGACCAGGACGCGGATCGTCCTCATTCTTTAAATTTCATTTCCTTCCATTGTTATTCAAATTATGAATTAACAGTCTATTCAAGTCATTTCGAATTTTCTTA
Source organism: Melitaea cinxia (assembly GCF_905220565.1). Lineage (NCBI taxonomy): Eukaryota > Metazoa > Arthropoda > Insecta > Lepidoptera > Nymphalidae > Melitaea > Melitaea cinxia. The sequence continues at coordinate 7,442,607 of NC_059409.1, forward strand.
TAACATTTCGTTGATTTTGAAATTTACATTACAGATTACATACAGATCCACTTACTGTATATTGTTAAATACTTTAGCATAACTCAATAATAAATTAAATATCCTAACCAAAATCTTCCTTGAAAGAAAAACTTTTAACATATCTCTGGAACGAATGGTAATGTTTGAAAGTGTAGGGTGATTGTGTCTCAAAGTACTAAAACATTATCTATTTCTATTATATTTATAGTCTTTCAAGGATGACTTGCTAACCAATTATCGCTTGATTGAAGAGGCGGTTCGTGACATTTTTTAATGGGAGTTCACAAAAAACTAAACGAAAAATGTAGAGCTTACCATTTGTTTTATTTGTACAGAAAATCCATTCCGTCTTTGCAGATTCACCTGCCTGCAGATGCTTGCGCTAGCCCCAAACACCAGACACGGAAAACAAAATCACAGTTTGGCAAGGTCTCGCGTGAGCAGCGCTCCAGATTAGGCTAATTTTTCATAAGAAATCTTTTGTTTTACGCGTTAGTCTTTGTCAATGTTTTTCTTTTGTATTCAATGAAATATACAGTGCTAGGAATCGTATTAAACTTCGTTTCATAGTAGTCTAATCGCTGGCGCTCCACTCGTTACAACTTGGCGTCAAATATACGCATAGGTATAGGTAATATAATAGACTATTTTGTAGGCATAATAAAATAGAATGAATGTAATGTAAATATAGTGTGTGTTACAAAGAAATATAGATTTAAGATTACCTATGTTATTTTCGTCGGAGTGCACTTCACCAGCGCTCTTTAGGTTCAGCTGCCTCTGCTTGCTTGATTGTAATATTTCTTTAGAGGCCCATAAGCTGTCCTATGTTATCTATAAGCTGCAGTGGGAAAAAATGATAAAATTGTAGCACCGTTTTCTTTGAAGTAATCAAGCACTTGAATAGAACAAATGCGTATCATGGTTGTCGAGCAGTAACAAAACCGGATATTCTGTACTGGGTTTAGCGTATTTTACGAAGTGTTTAGCAAACTTTCGAAAATTGTCTACTTTCATTCACCCAAAAGAATTAGCATCGCCACCTGAGCTAACTGGTCTACCTCTAATGAAACTTTCTGTATAGTTAACGTTCTAGAAGAAGTAATTTGTTCTTTGACAACTTAAAGTAGCAGTTAACATCGCCCCATTAGGTCAGATGAGTGCTGCGTCTAATAAAAATGCTTCAAATGAAAGAAATCAATTGCGTGAGCAACGGTAAGCAAAAAATATTTCCAAAACCGCGTATCTAAATACGTATCATGTCATAAAAAGAGTGAAAAGTGCATTTTGTTCATTGCTCGTGATTACAAGCGTTTTGAAGAAATATTCGACTTGAAAGTAAAACAATGTTAATAATTGAATGGCTTTTATGTTAATTACTTACTGAATATGTTAATAAAATTAAAACGTTATATCACATCACCGTTTATAAAATTTAACAACAGCTACGCATAACCATGAAATTATAAGTTTTTTAACATTTGTGTAACAAAAAATTAATATGATCAGGTACATATGTAAATAACAAAAATAAATAAAAAGTAATGTTCACAAATCCAGTCCGATCCACTGTTTAGTCAATAACTTTAATTAGGTAAGTACTTGTTATAAGTAAGATAGCTAAATTTTATTTCAGTTCGTTATGCATGAGAAAGGAGGCAAAAGTGAAAGAGATTCGTTGAATATGAATAGAATGTACACTAACACTTAACCCAGTAGCTACTTCATTCATATTCGCCCGCGGTGTTGCAAAAGATAATAATTTCATTATTTGTCTGAATTACCCCCCCACACTTGATTAACCATTATCCCAAACGCTACACGAAAAACCTTGGTCGATAATTCTTTTAATAAATAAAAAAGTTTGTTTCCTAAGCATTGTACAAGATACTCCAATGTCTGTCTGTCGGAGATGATAAACGTTCCACCTATGAGATCTCGGGAATATAATTGCTTTTTGGTAAATGATTTAAAGGGAGACGCCGTAAAAGAAAACGGTTGGCTAATATCGAAACTTGGAAATGACAATAAAACAAGAAGGATACGAGACTAGGAAATTAGCTTAAGAAATTCAATAATAAATGCTGTGAAATGGTAGGAAAGCCTGAAAAAGGGTTCTCACTGTGCTTCTTGTAAAATTTTATTTTCTGACTTTTTGGACGTTTTTGTATCATGAAATGAACGAAGAAAATATTAATAAAAAAATCTAATTGAAAATTTAATTGAGGTAGGGCACAGCAGGAATTTCCTGCTCAAAATATGGAGCAGCCCGACTGGGGTAGTACCTCGACCTTACAAAAGATCACAGCAAAATAATACTGTTTTCAAGCAGTATTATGTTCCTGTTGGTGAGTAAGGTAACCAGAGCTCCTGGGGGGATTGGGGATTGGGTCGGCAACGCGCTTGCGATGCTTCTGGTGTTGCAAGCGTCTATAAGCTACGGTAATCGCTTACCATCAGGTGAGCCGTACGCTTGTTTGCCGACCAAGTGACATAAAAAAAAAAATTCAACGTTGATTTTTCTTCGCTTTTAATTAAATTCTGTACAAAATAGGTGACTTTCTTTCCCAAATTATTATTGTCCATTTAAGCTCCAAATAATACGTAGAGTTAGTAATAGAATAAAGGTCATAACTGATTTAACTATAATAAAATCTCGTTTGGTTAACTTCTGTACGCAAATTATATTTGTTAAGATTGACCTCTATGGTTTTTATTGTTATAACACAATTATTAGATATTAATAAAACTTTGAATCATACTCCCGTACCTAAAATATATGCTACTCGTATGATTTAAAAAGAATTGACTATGACATTTACAAAAATGTTTGGTTTATTCTTATTCTTAAACATATGCCTACTTATTGCTATAATGCAAATAAACAAAAAGTTTATGTATAAGAAATAAAAAGTATATTCGGTTCGCTATACGGCCAGTCCTGTAAGCATTATTCAAAAAGGCCTGAAAGTTTTTATCCATTTTTCCTAACGCACCTTCTGCAGATTTATTTTTTGAATATTACATGCGGATCAATTATTAAAATGATTTACTATTGCCCGATTCTTTGTGTAAACGAAACATCTGTACACAAAGGTTGAATAAAAGAAACGAAATTTAAGATTTTTCCTGCCCATGATCTAAGGAAGGTTTTACAAGTTGTAACTGCTTATTACTGGTATTCTTGGACGACTTTATTGTGGTACCTAATATTGATAAATGTGTACAATAATTGAGAATAATGATTATGGTATTTTAATAACTTATTTTTATTTTCGTTTCAGGTATAAAATATGACAGTTACGAGTAATGGTAAGACTGTTTTAAAATATTTTGTTAATATTATTATATTATAAATTTTGTAAACATTATATAACTTTATATTATTAATTTACAAATGTCCTTAAACTTAAACATGACTATAATAGAAATATACAATTTTAATTAAATAACGCTTTCCCGAAAAATATTTTTAATTAAGTTAATACCACACATATTCACTTAACTCGTTTTATAATAAGCTATGGTCCATATAACCTAATGACATTATTGTCGCTAATAACACAAAACCATTTTCACTATTTGGGTCATGAAAACTAACATTGATAGATACATCTATGTAATACGTCGTTACATTAAAGCAATGCGCCTATTTTAATATAATATTCTAGTTGTCATAAAAAATCCAAACCTAGTTATAGATAAATCTATATATGTAAAATCGTTGGGTTGCCTTGACGTATAAAATAAAATTTGGTAGGGTGGTAGTTATTAGTTAACAAAAGTCCGCTAAGAAAGGATTTTCGATAGAGCTAGATTAAAGGAGCCTTAGAGCTCTCACAAGTTTCTATCAGTTCTTCATTTTTTGTGCTACAAGCTTGAAATATGATTGCAAGATAGTTAATAGTTAGTACACAAAAGATAGTCCTCTAAAAAAGAATGTTGCAACTAGGGCTTTTTCATTTATTTATTTTTCTCACAAGTTTTTACAGAAATCCTACGTTTTGTGCTGCGAACAATTTGACAGAGAGGTAGTTTTTAGTTCTTCTTCTTCTTTGGCTTTAGCTCCCCTGTGGAATTGACAGTATCAGAGTAGATGCTTCAATGTTCGATGAGTGTCTTGTTCAGTTAAGACATAGTTTTTAGTCAGTAGACGTCCACCAAGAACTGATTTTGTGACAGGGTCGCACTAAAGAGGTTTAAGAGCTTTCATTTTTTTAAATAAAATACTATATTTTTTATAAAATCTCTTATTTTTTTAGTGTTACAAACTTGAAATTTGACACGAAGGTAGTTTGAATATTCTTCACTAAGAATGAATTTACTGGGTAAAGGCGATCTAAGTTTGTATAAAGGTCATTCTATTTATATTCACACTACAAATTTATATTTAATCCACAAATAACAGATTTTGAAAAATTATAATTTAAAGGGGATGAAATATGTGTTGAAAGTGCATTTTTTAATTAGGCGCATTAAACATAAGTTATAGACTACTGATTAAAAATAAATAAATACTTATTTCAGCATTGGATAATCTAAAGTGGATATCTCTAGTGGATCTCAGTGGATAATATAAACTTAAAGGGGTGAAATTAGGATTGAAAGATTAAATGGAAAGTTCATCACTTTTGGAGCTGAAAACATCCAATTTCTAGCTGAGCCCGCGACTTCGTCCGCGTGGAATTTAACAAAAAAATTATTGTTCAGTTCGCAGAGTTATAAAATAAATTTCTAAAATAAAAGTAGCCTCAGTTACTCTTTGTTACATCAGCTATCTGCCAGTGAAAGTCCCGTCTAAATCGGTCTAGCTGTTTTAGAGATTAGCTGGAACAAACAGACAGACAGACAGACAAAAATTGTAAAAAATGTTATTTTGGTATATGTGCCGTGTATACATCCAAATGCATTTAGTAAAAAGCGGTAATTTTAATATTACAAACAGACACTCTAATTCTATTTATTTGTATAGATGTTTTCAGCTGAATTATTAGTAATTCACAATCGAAAAACCATTTACACTGTTTACATACATAAAAAATATAATATTTACGTATTTAAAAGCATACCGTATTAAAAACTAGAGAAATAGATAAAATTTTATGATGTTATGCTTATTTTATTTGAATATATACCTAAATTCTGAGCATTGCGTATAAGTATTCAATCCTTGTAGCGATTGTGTTCTGTCGTCCGTGCTGTACGATAAACGATGAAAAGACCTACGCCGGACACTCTATTCATGTATATCATTGAGTCTCTGAGAGGTAACTGTGTAGAAAACCGGAGAAAATGTGAACGATACAATGAGCTATCATTCTTGGGGCTTAGTTCTTAGTACGTGGACTTAAAGTTGATATTGCATCAAATCATGAATTCGTATTCAGAGGCATGTATGTCTATAATTCTATGCATAGTTGTAGGAAGAAAAGACTTGTGCACTGCGGATAATAGCTGCAGTAATCTTGTTTTCAAATGCGACAACATTATTTTGTAAAATAGCAATAAAAGCGCAAAAATCATATTAAATGGATATGACTTTATACTACTAACTCGATGTATTTTATAATGTTAATAATTGTATTTGCTCGCAAACGAAAAAAAAACCGACATCAATTACATCGACAATAATACAACGTAGGTAGATAAAAAAATAGTCAAGTAAATACGCGTTATCAAATATTACTCCAAAAGTTGTTATCAGGTCTCGATTAAATTTAAGTATGATCACATGATAAACATCAGCTTTTGATTAAATTCACAATCATCAAAATCGGTATACCCAGCTGAAAGTTATGCGGTATAATACAACGTAGGTCGACGAAAAAATAGTCAAGTAAAAAAACGCATTATTCAATATAACTCGAAAAGTAGTTGTTAGATTTCAAATAAATTTAAGTGGGACCAAATGAGACATACCACCTTTCGATTAAAAAAAAATGTCGAAATCGGTCCACCTAGTCAAAAATTCTGAAGTAACATACATAAAAAAAATATACAGTCGAATTGAGAACCTCCTCCTTTTTTGGAAAACGATTAAAAATAAATTCTAAATAAGTATTAGTGTTTCTGGGAATAGATATTTTTGAAAATCAATAGTGAATTTATTCCTTGTCGACTATAATCTTGCACTCATATTATTTTAAGAAAATAGAAGAAAGCACAAAAACTAAACTACGATAATTAAAAATTTCACCGTAAAGTGAGACTTTTTTAAATGTCTGTTAAGCAATAGAAAAGTTTTAGTTTAGATTTTGTAAAACATAATACATAAAACCTTTCTGGTACTTAATTAAACTGCTGCAAAATGTATGGTGATGATGTTCATGAATCTATATTTAAGCAGTTTACCTTTACATTACATTACAACTTCGAGTCTAAATACGAGGACCTTTGGGACCTTCTAAAGGTATTGATGGAAGCCAATGTAAATTTGTAGAAGCCTATATCAATAGTTTACGCTTCTACAAGCTTTTGAAAGCACATATTGATGAGTATTACTGACAATTCGAAGAGTTTTAGGACCTCTTATAAGTAAATTTATATTGCATATGATTTACCCTAAGTACTCGCTAATTTGATTGTAATAACCAAAACATGAATTTTAGCAGACAATTTTAGAAATCAGTCATTTAGTTAAAACGTAGAGTATTAAAATTGAGATATCAGTCCTTGTTTTGTACCAGAAAATGGTATTTATTTACGTTTTCTACGAATAACTTTTTTTATTTAGTCAAAATTTCAATCACATGAAATTTATTACAAATTAGGCCTTCTATTGACGTTATAGACATTGTTATTTGCTATCAAAACATTTGTAGTTACATTGATAAGAAAAAAATTGCACGTTCAGACTTCGACGTTCAGATTCCTGTAAAGATTTAACTCTACAATGTAAGCTGAAACTGATTTCAGGATGATATCATGATAATTTTGATATCGTCGGTATTTAATCTGTTTGAATTAAGTAAATAAAAACATAATTAATTGAGGATGAATGTATTTGTTTCTAAAAACCATACTTAGCTGTAAAAGAAGATTTACATTGATTTTTAGACATACGGAATGAGAAAAAAAAGGAATTTGAAATCATCATAATAGCAATTAAATAAACAGAAATTTCACACAGCTCAAACTAAAAGTAGTTGGTAGTTCGATCGTAATTTTGAAATATGCAGAGATATCAAGATAACCTCCATCATAGTTTGAAGAGGAATACTTGATTAACTGTTTTCCGTTTACCATTGACATCTATCTCCTCTACCAGGATTAAAAAAAATATTAAATTATATGTATGTCCAAATCTACCCCTTTAAAATAATTTACTTTTCACACATTCACAATTTTACGCAATTGTACAAACTCCCTCATCCGTAGCGTGATAAAATTCTGAAAAGATGATATATAGCTTGACGGACAGCGGTCCGGCACAACTAGATGCGGAAGAGAATAAACTTTGTGTCAATGTTTATTTACCCCTTTTAAGCAAAAGAGGCAACATTTGTCACTTTTAGCAAAGTAAATAGGGGAGCTTTTATCTTTGTATTGCTTTAAATATTCGTCATTCTAAAGGACTTTGACTGAAAAACATTGTCCATGTTCACGCAACACCATATTCAATCTTACAGCTTGTGGTTTCACTATAATAGACGCTTTTATTGTTTACTAGCAGCCCAACCCGGCTTCGCACGGGTTTTTAACAAAAATTCCATAATTAACAATTATGATATACACGGTCAAAAAAACCCTTCTATTTGTGTCAGGTTACTAAAAAAAGAAAATTATAAATAAAGTTTGAATATTGTTATTTTAATGAACTTTTTTTTGGGTTACATTATTGGAGTTTTTATTAAAGATTCTTATTTTTTTTGAAAATATAATATTTTATAGCCTTTGTCACCAGGAGATAGTGTAGCTTCCAAACAGTGAAAGAATTTTTCAAATCGCTTCGGAGTCTATTCAATGCAAACAAACAAACAATTAAAACTTTCCTCTTTATAATGTATACTAATATTTTAAAGCCTAAGAGTTTGTTTGCGTTGCTAATCTCAACGACTACTGGTCCAATTTGAAAAATTCTTTCAGAGTTAAATAGGCCATTTATTGAGGAAGGCTATTAGTCATAACATTATGACTAATAGGAGCGAAGCACCAATGAAGAATATTTCAAAATCGGGTTTGTTTTTTTGAGAGCCTTTTGAGAGCTTCCACTGCGTGCCCTGCGTAAACAGTAAGTTTTGTAAAAATCATGTATGACAGAATGGTTCCTATTTCACGCGGAGGAAGTCGCAAGCAGAAGCTAGTATTAGTATATAGATGATGTTGCTAAAATTACCTTCTGCTATTTCTTGCAAATTTAATAGTCTGTATTTATATTTACGTTTATTTTGTTGTCAATATTATTCGATATATTATGTTTTTTATAGGATTTAATAGCTATCAGCTAGTTATTTGACGTTCTAATTAAAAAACAATCTAAATTCACCCATCTGCTTAACGGATGAAAATTATTTTCAGATCTTAGACTAATCGATATTTTTTAATTTTCTAGTCATCAATCATGTTGATGTTATCTTGTAAAGTAAGTATAAAATTAAGTATTTATTCTTTTAAAAACTTATACATATGCAGTATATATTATCATTAGATTTATTTATGATTTGTTATCTTTTCTATCACTTGTGCCTGTAATTATACTGGCTAACCTCACCCTTCTCAACGGAATACAGTGTTATAAATCATTGCCATTTGACGGTTGATAACTTTAAGTACGTGCATACGTAAGCAGGTCTGTATGGATTTTCATAAAGTTGAAAAATTATTCTCCTTTATATAAAAACAACATATCATTACAAGGATATATTTAAACATTATACAATTACAGCGCAATAGTACCTATTATAATATTAATAGTCTAAGACACACGCAGCAGTATTGAAAATTCGATTTTAAATTCCTCAACGGCTTAATTGTTTCTATACAAATATTATAAAGCTGAAGAGTTTGTTTGAACGCGCTAATCTCAGGAACTATTGGTCCAATTTGAAAAATTCTTTTAGTGTTAGATAGCCCATTTATCGAGGAAGGCTTTAGGCTATTTTTTTTTTCAAATTAATGTGTGTGAAACCCCGGGACACAGGTAGTAATATATACCTTAGTTTACATTTGAACTTAAAAAAAATATATATTTTTCACATATTTGAAAGAATACTCACTGTATAACGGAATTATTACGCTTAGCTCATAAAATTATTTTACAATTGTGTAGTTGTAGACTTATTAATATACTTCCATTAAAATGTTTTAATTGGTATTTCAAAAATTAGTTATGATGAAGTGTTTCAACGAGTCAGCTTGACAGCGACGCGTTGAATTAATACATTTATAATCCTGACAATCAAATTATATAATCCCTTTAAGCGTTACGTAATAATGATTCATATTTGCCAATGTTAACAACTGCAGATAAATCGTATTATTCCAGTTGGTAAAAACCAAAAAAGATAATTAACAACTTGAACTCTGAATTGAAAACAATATATTAGGTCCTTACGAAATTGGCGTTTTGTATATGGTCGGAATATAAAGTCGATTTTTTATATATAGTATATTTAATAATTCATATATCCTTTATATACCATTGCTATCTATGCACTTTTGCCATTTTATAGGTGAACTACCTATATAGCATATACTTATTATCACCTATACAAAAAACAACAACACAATAACAACACGCACACAAGAAATATATATATATAAAGATATATTTATTATATATATTTATATATAAGATATATATATTTGAAAAACGAAAAGAAAAAAAATTGCGTTCGTACCAAGTACACATGTCAGAAGTGAAACTTCTTTAGCAAATTAATTAAAAAAAAATTTAATTTGAATAAAAAAACAAAAAACCAAGGTATCGCGGTTTTCCCAGGCGGTCATTCATCCAAGTAGTGACCGCGCCTGACGTTGCTTAACTTCGGTGATCGGACGAGAACCGGTGTATTCAACGTGGTATAAACCAGGAGGTCACCCATCCAAGTACTGACGCGTCACACGTTGCCGCGTCACACATTCTCTCAAATTTTATCCCTCATACACCTAAAGAAATTTCACTTCAATAATAATCTATTACTATCGTTCAATTTGTTGATGTTTCATTACGAGTTAAGTGTTCATAATTACTAATACATATAATTGCGATATTTTGATTAATTTTCATTTAAAGCTAGTATTTAAATTATTTTATTACTCAAAATTATGCTTGTGTATGACTTTCTGCTGCCTTTCCTTGATTATTCTGATGTATATACTATCTGGATGTTACTGAGGAGTTAATTAGAAAGTTAGACTGACTCTAAAATCTTGCAATACGATTCATTTTTGGCCTGCGAAAATTTGATCGGATCTCTCAGTTTCGTGTTCAGTAAAAAGGCTCCTTATTCGTCTTCGGTGTGATATGCACATCCTCTCCAGTCTCTTTAACAGCTTTCATGATGCAAATGCTCCATCCTAGATTTACATAAACGTAATACAATTTTCAGGTTAAGTTCAATTTCGGTACGAGCCTCCATACTATGGAAGATACTCCCAAGAGTCGTTTAAACTAGTCCTTCCCTTGTTTCCTTTAAATATAAATTAAAGAAACCCTTACTTTCACAAGCTAATGTGCAAAATTATCTGTATAGGATATGTATGTATTTACTAATATATTATAGTGCGTATGTATATGTTTATGTATATGTATATATGTAAGTGTATTTGTGTTTTGGTATGTATCTTTAAATGTAGTACCTGGGTGACCGAGCTTAGCTCGGTATTTTTAGTAAATCGTGTTTGTTGGAAATCATATTTAGATACAAATTACATAATATTTATAAAATATGAATAATATTTTTCGATTTTACCGACATAATAATAAAAAATATGAACTGGTTATTTAAATAAAAAATCATCAGTGCAGTTACAAAAAAAGGAAAAAAAGTCTGTTTGGTGGTCTTCTCGGTCGATCCCGACCGGTCGATTCCCACCTGAGCTATTACAACTTTATTGTCAGTTGCGAAATTTACCTTCTTATTCTAACGATATTGTAGCCATTTTTTCATTGCCCAAAAACAAGGATAAAACGACATTTTCTAAAAATCAATCCTAGCTACATGGATTTATCGCCCCCGAAACCTCGTTGGAGCCGTTTCCGAGATTCAAACTAAATATATATACAAGAATTGCTCGTTTAATAGTATTAGATTTGTGAGTATGTAGTGTGTGACATTTTCAAATGTATATAAATTTATTATCTTTTATTTTATTGGTTCAGATTTTTTTATACATATAAATATTTAGTTGTGATTATATACATGAATGCTGTTAGTTATTTAGTAGTTTTTTTCTCTTCTTTTTAAGTAAATACTTCTTGCACTGTTTGTCTCGCTATATGAAACACTCCCTCTTGATCATGGGTTGACTGGAAGAAATGTCTTACAGAGATAAGTCTACTTTTGCCATAATCCTTATTATTATGTCATGTTTTTTTATATATTTTAAGTGATACAAATGGTGGAGTTGAAAAAAGTCTAAATATTACAATATATACCATAAATAGCATATCCACGCGCTTTATTTCAAAATGTTTACAGGCATTTGCAGTAGTATACGTATGCTACAATTGCTCTGGTGTAGTGGTGTAGACACCTGAAACACCGAAGATATGCGGGTTTGATTCCCGCTCGGGATGGATTTTTTTCACCCTGTCCTTGTTGTTGTACCATAACTGGGACCAAAAGCTTATGTGTCACGGAGAGAAACTTAAGCTTTTGGTCCCGGTTGTTATCGTAAACACTTGATAGCGATACTTAATCATAGTCAAGAAAATATCCGCTAATCCGTAGTGGAGCAATGGTGGATTGGGTTCCAATCCTTGTCCTACATGGAAAAAGGGGCTATATCTTTCTGAGTAGCCCGTTAGCGCAATTTATAGTGACCCTGATTTCTGCTCCAGGGGTTGTTGGTTCGATTCCCACCCCAAGTCTGGGTGTAATACATATATTTATTTATATATGTATTATTTATATATATGTTTATCGAAAAAATATATATATAGCTATACCAGTCGGTAAGCATTAAGTTGCTTACTTTAGGAACAGATGTATGTTGTAAACATTTATTTATTTATTTATTTATATCTAGAAGTGGGATGAAGGAGGCTGTAGCCTGGAACACATGTTTATTTAGCGAGATGAATGGACCCAAAAACATTAATCATTATTTATAATTATATAGCTGTAGAGGAAGCTAATCCAAAATATTATTTTTTTAAGAATTATACTTTAAAAGATTATACAAGTAATATTTAAGTTTAGCATGCCTTCGTAATGGGAAGCTTGACATTAATATCCAGTGACCTGAGAGCTAGGTTGTTTAAAATTTAAAACTAGCGGCAGTACGTTACGTCATTTATAACATTTTATTCAGATTTAAATTCATTAGTAGATTATATATCACTTGTTTGTATTTTATTTTCATACCTTTGAAGACAATAAGATTCTAACATTTCATTGTTTGGGTCAATTATTTCAAGTAAAAACTCTTTAGTAAACAGATTCAGCGCATCTGTGTAGCACTTATTTTATTTTATAAGTTTAACAACTCCTTTTATAATATAATTGTGATTGCTCGCAAACGAAAAAAAACCGACTTCAATTACATCGACGAGTAGTACAACGTAGATCGACGAATAAATAGTCATTTAACTGCGCGTTATCAAAGATTACTCAAAAAGTAGTTATCAGACCTAAATAAAATTTATATGTGACCACATGACAAACATCAGCTTTCGATTAAATTAAAAATTATTAAAATCGGTACACCCAGTAAAACGTTATTGCGGATTATTGAGAAGTTCCCTCGATTTCTCTTGGATCCCATCACCAAATCCTGGTTTCTTTATCATGGTACCAAACTAGGGATATCCCCTTTCCAACAAAAAAAGAATTATCAAAATCGGTACACCCAATAAAAAATTATTGCGGGTTTTCAAGAATTTCCAATCAATTTCTCTGAGATCCCATCATCAGATCCTGATTTCCTTATGATGGTACTAAACTTGGAATATCTCCTTTCCAACAAAAAAAGAATTATCAAAATCGGTACATCCAGTAGAAAGTTATGCGGTATAATACAACGTAGGTCGACGAAAAAAGCGTCAAGTAAAAACGCATTATTAGATATAGCTCGAAAAGTAGTTGTTAGATATCAAATAAATTAAAATGGGACCAATTGGCACACACCACCTTTCGATTAAAAGAAAATTTGTCGAAATCGCTCCACCCAGTCAAAAGTTCTGATGTAACATACATAAAAAAAAAATACAGTCGAATTGAGAACCTCCTCCTTTTTTGGAAGTCGGTTAAAAATAAAAAGATGGACTTATCACCCTAGAATTAAATACTATGATTTTATGAAGACGACCATGTAATTTGAATTACAATAAAACACGATGAAGAAGGATGTCAGTGTCATCATTATCGTGTCTCCGGTTTGATTGCTGAGATAAATGAGCACGCTTCAAGCACTATCGCTTAGATTTCGCTCGGGAACTTTTTAGAAATATTGAAGTCGGCGGTATATTAGTGTTAGAAAAATATCTTAAGATGTGGACAGGAGGGAGAGCCACCTTAGCATGACCTTTACATTTTTGTTTTATTAAAATATATATTAACAGTCATAACGTAGAAATTAGACTGTAATAAGGATAAAAAATTAAATGTAGGCGACGACTACTTAAAATAGAATAAAAAGATCAAAAGGGAGAATGAAATGTTTTAAAAATAAGCTCGTATTTATTTGTTGCTTATAAATGTTTCCCACAACTTCGGTTCTGCCTCTTCTTTTTTATGAGACGAATGATTTCAGCTTGGTTTCCTCCAATTTTGAACAATATAAATGAAAAACTAATTTCGTGTATCTGTCATGATTTCGATAAGAACACTGAAATATTTGACTTCGTTAGTTGAGCCTAAATTGTCCATTGGAAAAACAACTTAAGTACGGTAATTTTATAAACATATATGTATATAAAATCCAATGTTATTCTATATATTAATCATAAACGCCTCATACTCAACTGCCCCCGGTAAGAATATCTCCTGTGTCGTGGATCAGGAACACATGCAATAGGTACACAACGCCCACACCACATCAAAAATCCATATTATAGTGCAAATATTTGCTGTGCGCGAAATACGAACCCGTAACCGCCAGCTCAAAAACCAACGGCATATCCTATAGCCGCCGCGCCAAAGCGTCGTCGAATCTATACTTTAGTAATACTTACCAACTTATATTATTAGGTCATGTGTATGACCCGTGTACATCTCGTTTTATGTGCATTCATATATTATAATGAATAGTGTTATATTGTTAATTTGTATTATTTTTCACGTTGACGGGGTTCAATTTAGGTGAACGATAGTTATTTGTTGATGAACGTATTGAGTGTATAATTATTTTAATTGTTAATGTAAATGAATAAAGAACTTGTACAATAGAACGGTAAACTTGTGATTGTTTATAACTGTAAAATTGTTATTTTCTGTGTAAATAAATAAATTATTATAATTGTTATTATCACAATTCTCAGACAGGAATGAAATAAAAAGTATTAATTTGGTAGGTACATAATGTAATATATTTTTTATTTAAAAAAATAGTGTTTTTTAAGATAAAAAACTTTTAAGATAAAAATCTTTTAAGATGAAAACTTCGCTTTAACTATTCTATCGCGACACTTCTAAAAAAAACAAAGAGTTTTATAGATCATTTACCGTTCTGCGAATAAGAGCAGAACAAAGTTTATTGACGGCAATTTTCCTTTTTCTGTAGCATAGGTATTTTTATGTCACAGTGACTAAAGTTTGACGCCTCACCGAGACAACTTTCGTGATCGAAATATGTATATATCAAAGTATGTATACACAGCAGTACAACATTGGCTATTTTTTATACAAAACCGTGGCATTATAAAACGCTAATACTCTCAAGACTTTTGATCAAATAGACGTTGGCTTGTTTTGCGACCTATTAATCGCAACGAATAGTAACTGTTTTCTGAAATTTTCTTATTTTCTGCGCAATTTCCCAAATTTTTCTTAACAATAAAAACCTTCTATAAAGAATTGAAAAAAAATTGATTAATAAATTAATAATTTGTCAACGAAAATGTATGCTAAATGAAATGAGAAATAAAAAGGCTTATTTATTTATTTATTAATAAAGAATTAGAAAACTTTCAAAAGATGAAAAATATTTAGAAAGAAGGTTAATAGGGGTAAATAGGGTTTGCACATAATAAAATTTTAACCAATTGATCTGTTTAAATGAGAATTTTGTGATAATATCCAATATGATGATCTTTATAAGAATAACAGAGGCCGAAAAATATTTTTATTAATATATTATTCGATTGTGTATTCTATTTTTAAAATCAAATCAATATTCGCTTTCAAGTGAAATTTATTTTTAGAATATTCTAAAATGTAAATAATGTCTAATGTAATAAAAATCTTTAATTTATGATCCTAATAAGGCAAATGCTACCAGGTATAACTAAACAATACAATACAAAACCTTTCTATGCACTATTTTAAAAAACATAATAAAGATAGCCTCAGCTGAAGTAAGGTAGCAAAATAACACCTAATCTAAACACTACACTGAACGCTTAAGAACATTATGTTTCTACATTAACTCTTATTTCAAGAATGAGAACGTCCATCTAATGTTGAAATATAATATTAAGTCTTAGCCGACTTCATAAAATATAAGATTCTGCAAGAGTTATTATTACAAGTTTTAAATGTCTATAACCAGTTAGAACTTATTGATTTTTAGTAATATCATGCATCGCGCATTATCAATTTTTTTTAATTTAATCATTATTGCGCTTTCTGAAGGTGGAGTTTAGAGATAGTATTTTCAGTAGTACTTAAGTCTTTACAAGATCTAACAAACTTATTATTTTCAACGCGTGTTTGAAAGTGCAGATGTATCAACTCTAATTTGTTTTTTAGATTTTTTTGAAACTTGTGAAACGTCACGATCGATTCAGCCTGTAACTTACCACTGCTGGCATAGGCATCTTTTTGCATATAGGAGATGGATTAGAGCTTAATTATCTACGCACCTCTACTGCGGGTTGGCGGATATATAGGTAATATGAGTAACGATCTATTAGATCTAAAGATAACGATCGTTATCAGGAGTATATGATGAAAACCGGGCTGACAGCTTAACGTGCTTTCCGTGACACGGTAGAGACTCACAAGGACAGACATTCAAACCGGAAAGGAATATTTATACAAATACTATATAATATCCATCCCGAGCGAGAATCGAACCCATAAACTGCTGACGCTTAGGTGCGTACATGGCACATGCACAAATACACTAGAGCGATTGTTTATGAAACTTAATTCATCCATACTTTTATAAGGGTTTAATATTATTTCATTAGGTTTCTGGTAAGGCTCTATACCGTATGAGTATGTCATGTCATTATGAAATTGATTATTTATTATTATGAAACAACGTCAAACGTTGTTTATTGAGTATAAGTATTTGTATAGTAAACTAAATTCCATTCATATTTAAAAGACATAACAATTCATCTATCAAACTTATAATAATATAAAAAATACAATATTTCTTAGATTCTTACATACAATAGAATGAAATAGTACTCGTACATTGTAGAGAAATAGCAAAAGTATGCAATTTTCCGATGCAATAGCGATTGTTGATCAATGTTGAATAAATACCCTCTAAAATTTATTACCAAGGCATTGAAAGACGGTGACTTACAGCTTCCTTTGGCACGCTTGCATCAATTTACATGTTAAGGACGTTTGATCGATCTCTTCAACTTTCGTTTTTACCGATACAACATTTTTATTACGTAAAAGTATTACCAGCTTTATTTTCGCTCGGAACTGAATGTTTGTCGTTGCAGACTTTCAGGCCTCGGAATAATGCGGTTGTTATTATAAAGATTTTTAAAATAACGACAATTACTTTTTGACGGAATATTTTCCTTAAAACCGCATTGGGGTAGCTTAGTGAATTAAAATCAATCTTGTATATTTATGTTTATTTATTGATAATAGCTGTATAGTTGTCATAACTTTCTAACGTAAAAGGATAACCGAAACTTTTTTTTTAATAAATTAACAAAACGTACTTTTTTTAATCGTTCTCAATAAGTAAGGTTGTATATAAATAATAAAATTTTGCTTTATAAAAGTTTGAAAAATTAACTCAGACAAAAATACAAGGAAATAAGTAAACGATAATAATTAATATAATACACAAGTTAGGAAACAAACAAAAACATTGAAAAAGCTCAGAGCAATGCTTTAATAACAAGGGCTAATCAAAAGACAAAAGCTGTCAAATTGAGCGTCAAAAGTACTCCGCATCGTAAACATTTTCATTTTCATAAAAAGTCGAGTTGTAAAAAAAGGTCGCGTACAAATATTTGTCACTAATGAATCACACTCTGATTGAGCTGAAAATAAGAACAAAAGCCGTTAATTACAAAGGCCCGAACACACAGGATCAAAGCCAAAATAATTTTATAGAGTTTTAATGGTCGCAACTGGCTTACGTGCTCGCAGCAATTTGCGTTTATGCCTTATCAAAGAAGCTAATGTTAAGTATTATACCGCTTCCGACAGAAAAACTGTTCTAAGGATATTATTCTTGGTGGCGTACAATTACTGATAATTCTTATTTATTTATAGAATTTATTGTCACATAAAAATATAAGAACAAATATTTTTATTTTTATACGTAAGTACCTAAATATCAATCTATACATAAGTATAATAAAATGGTAGGAAAGTCAACACTGTACATTGAATACTTTTTTAAAAGAATACTTGGGGTGTGATCTACGTCGATACCGAAGCCAAAAATATGGTTTTTAGAATTTTTGTCTGTTTGTATGTACTTATATCCGGGATAAACTCAAAAAGTACTGCATGGATTTACTTCAAATTTGGCACGAATATTATTAATAAGTCGAGTCAACATATAGGCTACATATTATCACGCTATCGCCTACGGGGAACGAGCAGTGAACCTTAATTTCTTCAACGCATTCTGTAACAACGCGGAATCTAAGGACGCATATTTGAATGTTGTTGCTATTATGTTAATAATAACCATGCTATAAGCTAGCTTCACACTATAAATAAAGACATTCTGTAGTATATTTAGTATCAGCATTGCACCCGTGCGAAGCCGGGGCGGGTCGCTAGTATTATAATAAAAATGTTTAATTTTGAAACGAAAATAATTAAAAAAAAACACAAAAATACTGCATGTTTTGACTTTCGATTAAAAGTGGCTCGATAACATGAAAAAAAGGAAAATAAATAAGTGAAAAGTTATGGATCACGTCGGGGTAACCAATTTGCCTAACTGTTTTGAGGTTGATATTATTAAAGGCAATGTATGATGAGTGTAGATATATGTATTGTAATATTATAATTCACAATATTTAATTATTGTGACGTGAATTGGTAGAAGAAACATATTGATTGCTTATTGTATAAATTTGTCATCTAATTTGAAGATAAAAATGAACGATCACATTTCATTCGATTTTTATTTTGGCTTCATTACATATATCCTACAATTATTCGAATTCGGTAAAGGATTGGGAAAGGTAATATTTTAGCCACATATATGGAAACAAAAGCTTGTTATTCATGCGCAATAACAAATAATGCACGTATTTTTCCCTTTAATCTATAGCGATGTTCGTGCAAGCAATAATATTCAAAGAGCCATATTTTAGAGTTAGCAGGTGTGCGAATCAGAAATAGTCCCGTCAGCAAACAGTACGCGGGCCATTATTATAGTTGCGTAGCTCGCGTTAGTTTTCGAGTATCTTGACGTATCGATGTGGGGCACGAAGAAGCGGTTTTTCATTGATTCAGTGGCACATCTGGCGACAAAACGCCTCGGGCTTTCCATTCTGATGACCTGACTTGACATTTTTATTGCTCGCAATATTTTCTGCGGCCTCCAAGGCATTCCTCGTTTATGGAGGCGCTGTGAAATATCGTAGAGAGCGAAGGATACGGTATTATAATAAAGAGGTTATTTCTGTGTGTTTGCAGATATTTTATAAGTATTGATGCGTTTTCGTTTTATGTTGTAAGCATAACTGTTATACAAGCGACTCTTGTAAAATTACTACGTTTTTAAATACAGCTTTTGTTTTGTATAAATGTAACCTTACTAACATACTAACATAACTTGTAACTTTACTAACATAAATACGCTTAACTTGTCTTAGTCGTTTTATCTGTTTAGTACTTACGAAAGAACAAACATAAGAGATGTTTGAAAACTTTACCTCTGGGTTTTTAGCTTTATTGATCAATTCTAGAGAAAAAATAAGTTTAATTTTACTATTAAGCTACCTACTTTATTTAACATTGAATTTCAACTGTCAGATTATGGTTGTTCATAAAGGTATTATTCCAAGGTCTTTCGGCTATAAAGGTAATTTCACAATGTAATTACAATCTATAGCACTAATCTTCTGTAACTAAAAATCCTTGAAAAGTTATTTTTTAAACGAAACTTTTCAAAATCAAACAACTGACAAAAATAAGATTCGAATATAGAACATCCCTTTTTAAAATCGCTTAAAATCAGAGCTAAAATAATATGTACTTTAAAAAGATGACGAATGATAATTTGTTCAGTATCTGTAAAAGCCCGCATCAGTAACTTTGTTATTTATATCTGACCAACTTTCGTAGTCTGTCAAAGTAAATTTTTAATATAATTGCCGTAATGTTTTAGACATTAAAAGCATCCAACTCGATTCGAAAACCATTTTATCTCACAATAAAAATATGGATTCAACATCAGGAGGAACTAATTCAAAGTTTGTCCTCTGTTTCGACAGAAGAAAATTTTCAGTAAACAACTGTCAAACTACGCTACGGGTGCTCTTAAAACAAAACACAATTTGTCATGATTGATCAAAGAACTTGGACAAACAAAGACGTCGTCTAAACAATAACACTGTTTTTGTTTTTAATAAATTTGATACTTTTCACTTTTGTAAAAGTGGCTTTGTAAAAATTTTTATTTCAAATATTGAGTCAGTCAATGATTCGAACACTTCTTTATTAATAAGAGTAACATAAACAGGATTTGCATTTTTTTAAAGTAGGTTAGTAAAAAGAAAGGAAAGAGTTGAACGTGTCTGTAACAGAGCTTTTTTGTAGAATTGGTTTCGGGAATAAACAGCGCGATAAATATTCATGAGCGAGGCAAGCTTTCTTGTCATAGGCCTTGAGAGCCTGATGGATGGCGTGTCAGGCGCCTTGCTTTACTTATTAAACAAAAGTACTTTATTTGTAAATACGTGTATATTTGGTATTTATATCTTGATAAAAATATCTTTTTCTTACTATAAATATCTACCACGTTAAAGTCTTTCATTTCAATTTGGTTTATGATATACATATAGATGTGAATAGAATACGTAGGTGGTTATTTTGCTCAATATTTGTACGTATTTTATTTTCCTAAATTCCACAATAGATGAAATTTTTGTATCAATGTATAAACGGGAAACAATCTAAATAAACGCTCGAAAGTTGTAAAGATGTCTTGCGTTCGGTTTTCAATTTAGAATAAACAAAATTTCCTTGGTGTTACGAAGCGCGCGCTGATTTCCGGTGAGATTGGGAATTCCGTCGATTTCAGATGCACGCGGCGCAGAGCGGAAACACCTAAATCTAGAAATTTTACCCTCGGAAATGTCAACGGCAAGATACAGTCGGAGTATTTTTGGCACATTAATCTGTACCCTGCTGCGATATAATGAAAGTTAAATGCTTAACATTGGCTACATCCGTAGTGGGTATGACATCGGACTGTAGATTGATTTCATACTGAGTCGTGCCAAAAACGACTTTTTATGTGCCACTTTATTACGTTTATTTTATTTTATCTGCCAAAAAGTTAATATTTTAAATTATTGAATAAGCTATTTGGGATTTATTGAAATAAATTTATTTTTAAATGTTTGATATTTTTTACTCGAAACGCCTGCTTATAAAAATGATATTCTTATTTGTAGAAAGTCATCGTTAATATAAAAATATCTTCGGTAATAATTTGACGCTATAAATATATTTAGGTATATTACGCATCAATTTTTTTACTGAACATCATATTTTTCTATAAATTTTCTTGATATTTTACAGAAAGCAAAGTTATATGAAAGAATATTAGAAATAAGAAACAGAATTCCATTTCGCTGAAATTTATTTGTCTGTTTTATAGAAATAAGTATCTTTGAGCTCGATATGTCTGATAGTGAAGAAGAAATTCTTAGGGAGGCCGGACACAGCAATTTAACTAATAGGGTCCGCGATTTTGATAGGCCCCTACAAAAAGGGAAAAAATACCTTAAGAGATATGTCAGCGGTTCAATAACTAAACAAATGGTAAAATAGTATTTTAGGCATGATAGTTGATTAAATGAGATAAAAATTACGTATTATATTTAAATAAAATGAATTAACCAATTCCTCAACAAAATTATTATAATTATTATAACTGTCTATCATACAAAAAGAGGGAAAAATTAATATAAATTAAAAATCTACGATGGTCTAGAGGATAGAGCAAGATGTTCGATACCAACGATTACAGGCCTAAATCGAGGTATTGTTAAACCGTCAAGTGCTCAAGCGGTCTAAAATACTTCATGAGGACACCTGCAAGTTTCAGTGTCTATTACTATTCTATTTACTCGTACATCAATGTCCAGCTAAGGAACTTTCATAACCTGTTTTATTACAATATACATTAATAATTGTATGTTAATTATATCTTACGTAAACTATTTAGAATGGCTATATTTATCACTCAGTTTGTAGTTGTATAGCAAAACTGGTTTATTTATACAAATTGTAATTAAAAAAAATGTTATAGAATCGATATTATTGGCAAAATATAATAAAGACGTATTTGCTAGCTTTGTGTGTAACAATGTTATGTCAAAACCAGCGCGTGCAATATACTGCCCTTGTTCTTCGAGTGGCTTAACATAACATACTAGAAATATATCGTTTGTAGATGTTTTACGTCTTTTTAGATGGAGTAATTAAATAAAGTTAAATTTGGATCTCAGCACAGACAGCGCTTACAAAATATAATATATTTTTTAGTTTAAATCGAACTCATTATAAAGCACAATACATCACTGTAAGAAAATGAATTATAGTGTCATTAAGGTTATAATTGCTGATTCAGCCGTTTGCAAAGGTGAATAGGGACTGACTCCTAACTGTGTTTAGGACATTTTCATATGCTACGTACTTTGTGTCTTGTTAGTATATCCAGTTTATTAAAAACCGTTCAAAATATATAAAGTATAATGTATATTACACAAAAGCAGTAATCAAAAATTTATAATTCATATAAGCAATGTCCATTGCTGCATGTAATATTTTAACCCAAAGTAATCTTGTTTTATTTTATCGTGAAGTGGTGAAACGATCCTCACGAAATTGCAGATTACAAAGTATATTCAGCATTATAATGGCCAAGGGATACTTTAAGAATATTTCTTAGATGTTACGTTGTAAGTTTTTAGGGTTGTATTATTTATTATAGATAATTATTATATGACAAAGTATTTTAAAGTTTTATACGACATTAACATTGACACACTGTATAATATTTTTTAAAAAACAATGGAATAAATATAGTCTAAATATACTTTTATTATTTAGTTTTGTTAATATCACTTTTTTTAGTAACATAACTTTACGACAGTAAAGAAAATGTCAATGTCTTAATAATAACCTATATTTTATTTTTAAAGAAAAAACTCCATACATCATCAAGATTTATGTAATGATCCAAAGTTATAAATGCTGAGATAGGTCCTGCTCAACGCAGTGGGTGGGACAAGGCTGCCCGCAGCGTTTTGTGGCGGAACACATTTATTCTTTTTAAATAAGTCCGATGAGAACATCAAATGTGCATTTAGAGTTCAACACATTTAATTCATTACAGTTGGACATTTTCAAAAAAATATAACTTTAACGTTTGTCGGAATACGTTGTACGGTTAACGCTGTAGAAATGCATTTAGTACCGTATTCAAATGATAATGAATAATGAACTTATCTAGGAACAAAAAGCTTTATTAAACCGTACCAAAGAGTTTAGCATAAAATAATTATTACATTTTACGTTATACGCTTCTCATGTATGTTGATTCAAGGAATTTTATATGTTTGAATTCAAAATACCTACTGCATCTGCTTAAAGTTGATAAGTCATGTTAACGTACGCCAACGGCTACAATACTTTCCATGGACCCTTCACTAACAAACTTTGACCAATTCAATTCCACGTACAATAATAAACTCTGTGATCAAATACTTAAGTTATACTGATTATTACATTTTATTGTTAAAAATAATTTTTGGGGCTACTATAGAAGCTATAAATAGACAACTATAAATTCTTTTACAAGCAAAGACAGGTTTTTTTCTGATTTTTACTGTAATTCATATTAAATAAAATAAGAACTGAATATCAAAAGGCCTCGTAAGTATAGGCGAAAGCCAAGCGTGGTCCGTGCTGTCATTATCTGGAAATCAATCAAATAATCAACGAAATATTTCGAGTTTATGGCATATACTCTCGAACCCTAAGAAGACAGCATGAAAGGAAAAGCTAGCAACTGGTAACTGTTATCGATTAAAACTACTTATCCAATTGTATTTTTGATACTTCTAGGAAAATGCCCTGCCCTTAGCTTCTAAAATTAAATGAGTATGTGAACAAAAAAAAAAAAAAACATAGGGAGGCGTCTATTACACAGGGTAAGTATCCCCTGATAAATTTTTAACGCTAGGCTACTATCCGCCATAGTAAGCAAGTATTCGATTTCTAAATGTCAAACAAAGCAGTAATTACTCAAAACCAATATTATTCATATTTTAAAAAAGTGATAATATAGAGTATTATAATAGCCTATGTTTTGATATACACTTTGAATACAATAGCAATAAGTCCTCGTCTTGAATAACACAGTTTTTGATAAGTGGCGGAACTATCAGGCTTTTACCCTAAATAGAATGCCTTGCAACCAACATTACCTACGTAGTTTGCTTTCATTCAAGAGTCAACTCACGATGGATAGATTAACCGAATTTTATTTTGATAACGACTCTTAACATTTACAAAGCTATGAAATTACATTTAAATATTGTTTTTTATTTTGCTTTGCTATATCAACTGTGGTAAAAAAAAAAAATAGCTTAGAGCTCTGATGTTGCAAATGATGAAAGGATTTTTAAATAACTTTATTGAATAGTTTAATAAAGTTTTGGATACTAGTATTCATTGATAATGTTCAAATTATAGGTAGTTAAATATTATATATTAAATATAATATTATATTATTAGTTTTAAATTTAAATTATGTACACAAAATTACGTGTAATAAAATAAATTTTCATTTTTAAATTTTTGGTTATGATTAAATCTTTAATCACAAAAAGTAAAGTACCAATGAATGAATATGTAGCACTCACAATATTATTGAATAATATCAGTTTATAAATAAAAACATTCCTTCGTAAATCCTCTTAAAATTAACACTTATTTTGATCGGTTTATTTCATTTGCGTAATTTTAGTATGATAATAATAATTTTACTATTATGAAATCTCAATTTCAAAAGAGTCTCAATATTCGCAGCATTTCTCGATAGTCTTAAGTCATTCGAGAACAATAGAAACTTGGACGGAATAGGCCAAGTACCTGCACTAGTGTGACTCCTTAATCTTAGAAGAACCAGAGGATTTACTACTGGATACAGTAAGACAGAAGTGGCACAATTGCTTCTAGATCGCGAAAGCAGCTATCCACTTGGCAAAATGGCGGAAAGTGATGAGGTCACTGACCCGATTCTTTATCGTGATCGTGGGCGCAATATTGCGGGTTCTATTTGTGCTGCAAGTAAATTCGAAATTTCGTAATGATAAGGTTTTCTACTTATAACTGTTGTTGGTACTTAATGTGTCACTAAGCAATATCGATATTAATAATTCTCCTGTTAATATTTAGTTCTTAAGTTGTAAAATTGTATAAAAATTTAATGTGTATAAAAATTGTACTTTAAAAAAGTGTATATAAGTCTGACTTCAAGAATAATAAAAACTAGGGACATCATTAAGGTTCAGTTGTCAAAGACTACACTTCTATAATAATTTACAGAAGAGTAGGTATTATAAGCGTGTTGGTAGTGTTTTTTTTTTTTTGTTTATTTAATTTAATTTTTATGCATAATAAAAGAAATAGCATTCAGCACTCCTTTATATAAACTATAAGTGTGCGAAATTTCGTACTCCGTCGTCCTCGCAATTTTTGTAAAAAAGGGGTACAAAGTTTTTGCTTCACGTATTAATATGTCTAGATAAACATTAAAAGGTATTTTTACATAGTCACTAAACGATTGTTTAGTTTCTTAGTGTCGTAGTATGTAGTTATGATTTTAAACTAAATAAATAGCTTCTTTTGTAACAAATATACTTAACAAATTCTAAAGTATGGCTTGGTCAAAACTATTTTCTTTTTAGTTACTTACTCTTGAATAACCTTCCTTTGTTTTTGTTTTTTTTCAATCATTTACTATTTTGTTTCTTAGTGATTCCAAATTAAGACAATAGTTAATTTGCTGTGTGCAAAAACTATTTATTATATGAAGAGCTGGTCATAAAAAACAACCAATTTTCCGAGAGAAATAATAGTAAACAAAATGTACTACCTACTACCAGAAAAGACATAGGGTGCAAAATAAACAGAACAATATAACATTAGCCAAACTAATATAGTTCCTGTTTTCTGTTCCATTAGTCTTGATTTTGCGTACACTAAACTAATTTGTGTGCAACGTAAAGCAAAATGTACGGTGGACGCAAATGAGGAATACTACTACGTGCCCAAGAATATTGAAACAGACGACGCTATAACTTTGTTTACACGTATATACTTGCTATGTTTATTAGAATAAACTAGACTTCTTGTTGAATGTTGATAGGTATTGTTTGTTATGTAGTAAGCCAGCGTAGCCCGCATTAAATATATCATTTCAAACATTATAGCTCCTTTCAAGTAGTGAAATCTCTCTATAAACGTTGAAGTGATAAAGAGAAATTACAAATAATACTTGCAATATTTTTTTTAATTGCAAATATACCTACTACGTGAATCGCACTTTCCTTAACGTGTAAAGTAAATAATGTACATTGTTTCGAGATTTGAAGGGAGACAAGGCGGAGCGTGGAACGTGCGAGGACCGACCCTCAGGGGATTTGTGACGCTCAGATTTTTCAATTTTTATTTGCACCTATAAGTGCCGCTGCCGACACAGCGTTCCGTGGGAATAGAGGACGAATCGACTATTTTTATTCCCAGTACATCCGAAGCCAGTGACACCTGTCTGTTTGCCCTTTGGTTAGAACAATGGAAATGAACTATCGAACATAGAAATCATGAAATTCACAGAGAACCGTGCTCCGTTCCATAGAGATGAAAAATCAAAAGCACTAAATTCGTTTCGCTTTTTAAACGCCTATTGGTGAATTTAAATTGTAATCTGTAGCCTATGATACCTAAAAAGTTTATTGCTACATTAAAAACCAAAATAGCTTGGTAAAAATATTACAGGATTTTTATATACTAATATTTGGAATGAAAAATTGAGATTTAATAAAAACACAGAATTACAATTACAACATTTATGCAAAATACATTAACGTTATCAAATAATTCCCATCACTTCCATGCAAAGGTTTTGGTTCCGGCATTGTTATTTTTTGAAACTTAAATTAGGATTGAAACAATTATGTAAATTGCCTATGCACTCGCTTAACACTAACGATTCATTTCAACTAACGGCCGGTGTTATGGCCAAGCAGTTAAAACTTAAACTGTCTTATCGCGTATTTTATTATCTGCTCAAGTGCAAATGCTGTTAGTTTTTAAAATTATTCTATTTCAAATTGTTTTCAAAACTTACTAGATATAGTTTTGTATAAGATTATTTGAAGATGTTTATTTATATTTAAGAATGATATGTTTTATTAAAATTCCTTTACGGTTGATAAAAATTAAAGTTTAATTCTTAGAGCGGACCCAATTACGTTTCCTTTATTGTTTTTTTCCTATTTAAGACTTCGCAATAAAAATTAAATTACAAAAATATATTTCATTAAGAAATGGATAACATTTAAAGTTTCTTTTTTTATATTTATTATTTAGTCTACGTAAATATACACTTGATTTAGATTTCCATTAGTTTTATTAATAGGAATTTAAATTGGAAGGTTATATTAAAATAATATTGAATTTTTAATAGGAATTCGTTAATCACAAACTGCCTAAACCCTCAATCAATTTATATTAATTGCCAATAAATTAAATCACTGCGTTAATTAGGTAATTACTCTGGTCAATTAATATTTTCACAAAATAAAATGTCTAGCATTACTCAATTAACGATCTACCTGTAGTTAATGTGATTTTATTTAAATTTTGTAGACGAGATGAACGGTCTAGTGGGTCGTGCGAATCGGAACCAGTGGTCGCAGGTTCAATTCAGCCCTAGAAAATTAAAAACGCTAGAGAAATTTATTATCATTATTATCATTATCATCACTTCAGCCTAATACAGTCCACTGCTGTACATAGGCCTCCACAAGTTCGCGCCAAAAACGGAGTGAACTCATGTGTCCCCATAGTCACCACGCAGGGCAGGCGGATTGGTGACCGCAGGGCTGGTTTTGTCGCACCGAAGACGCTGCTGCCCGTCTGCCCGTGTATTTGAAAGCCAGCAGTTGGGGCAACGATATTTAGTACATACAAAATACATTACAAACTACCATATTATACAAAGTACTACCATATTATATATTAACCAAAATGAAATAAGGCACTGAACAACAATTATATGATTAATTGAATCGGGGTATCTTATTTAAGCTAATTAGGTATTTATTTTTCTTTTTTTTATATCTATGATAAACATTATTAATAAAAAAGATTTTTAAATAGAATCAAGTGTAGGTAAGCACAGAACTGCCCGTGTATTGATATAACCCGTTTTATTACAGTAACTTAGTTACATTATGACCGATGATTAATAATGCTCTGATCAAATTCAGATATGGGTCTGAAATGCACCATTTATCATTGATTGAATCTGGATTTGAATTAAAAGGGTTTTATAAACTAAGCTGAATGGTTTACATTTATCGTACCTACATGATTCATAAGCTTGCATAATGCAGGAAAATAATATCTATGTGTATAACAATTATTTTAATTAAGTACGTAACCCATGCGGTTTCACTCGCCTTAATCTATACTAATAATATTATAAAAAAGAAGGTTATATAATATTTTATTTGTAAATTTTAAATATCACCCAATTTATTACACCTGCATACTTATAAAGAGCATTATCATCAATTCAATACATTCCAACATGAAAATTGATAATACATATATTTTAAAACTTCGGACAGCATGAATATTGCGCACGCAATTGCATTGTATATACAATGATTACATACCTAATGTTATTGTAAATGTTTCGATTAAGCGTTTCAGAGGTAAAAAATGTTACATCCTGTTCATCAATATACTGTATATTGATTGTATCTCATTGTAAGTGAACTTTATGTTTTTATGTGAAATAAATTCTTTAAATCTTAGTAGTAAAAGGAACGCTGCGGGGCATAGTTAGTATTAAAATTGTGTAACACACCTTTTATAGCAAATCATCTTGCGCAAAGCTAACACAAAACGAGTTTATAAAACTAAACTAAACTTTTTGATTGCAAGAATGTTCAACTGAAAAGAAATTAAAAGTTAAATTTTATTTTTTTCATAATACTCATCATATAAAAATCAATATATTCAAAAATTTAAAATCTATATTTCGTTATTATAGCCTGTCATATCTAAATTACTACTGAAATAAAAAAGTAAAGTTATGCGAACTTTATTTACTCTATTGAATGTTAAGTTTCTTTTAAATACTAATAAGTAACGTCAAATTTAAGGTCATTTTATACAAGTTCTGAGAATAAATATAGTGCCAATTAATTTTAAATGTTTCAACTGTCAGTCTGTTATAATTTACACACTAGTATGTTAAATCGCTGCCTTTAAGGTACGCTATGCGCTTATGAACTGAACCACAATCATAGTCCCTTATAAGTTCCCTGGGGTGGTGGTAAAAAAAGTGTTGAAATCCGCAAGTAAACTGTCAAGACACGATCGACAATAATTAGTTGGAGTGTTGAGTGCGAAGGAAACTGAA
The DNA here is from genome assembly GCF_905220565.1 of Melitaea cinxia. NCBI lineage: Eukaryota > Metazoa > Arthropoda > Insecta > Lepidoptera > Nymphalidae > Melitaea > Melitaea cinxia. The sequence goes on from NC_059409.1 coordinate 7,472,076, forward strand.
GATTGATGGGTAAGGCACAAATGTTTGCCGGTGATAAATTGCCCAATATTAGGTCATGATTCGGGGCGGGTATTTGCCTATCGGCTTTTTCGACACTATCAGTCTCAGAGTTTTTGTGACGTCCAACAATGAATCTTAAATAATCTGGTTACCTGGACAATATTTTAAGTAGCTATCATCTATCACTGACTTTTTTGTTATTAACTGTGTTCGTTTGTTTTTACGATGGACAACTTAATGCCAAATATAAAGTTCATAGCTTAGTTTCTTGATTTTATTAAACGACAATATATATTCATAATATTTGTAAGTCAAAAACATGTATAATATGAAAACAAACAAGGAAATTTGGTAACTGTAAGTATAACTGTAAATTTGACGAAACATTATCTATTTAAGTAAATTGTCGGATGATTTCTGATCGCTGTACAACATGTACATGTCAGTGTAAAAATAATTTAAACCACGAAAATTTTATATTGGAACGGAATTTCTTACTTCTTACTTTTAAAAATGTGATACTAAAACTTTTACTTAACTTACGTAAACTTTTTTTTAAATTATTTATGTAATTTTATACTGTCGAAAAAAATAAATAAAGACACATGTTTTTTTATTTCACTTAATAGTTTGAATTATTATTATTATTATTTTGTTTGATTTATTTTATTTTACGGTATATGTTATTTTCTAAAATACTAAATTTCCTAAATACTTATATATACTTAATAAAAAACCAATCAACAAAATTAAAAAAAAAACATTAACTAGAAAATATATATAAAATAAAACAATTTTATTTTCAAAGTTGCTTCTATACGATCCGAAGGAACTTCGTTCCTACATGGTGTATCATGACACCACATAATTTTTATTTAATTAATGAGATTTTCCAATAAAAAATAATAATTTATTAATGCTGCTATTTTGAGAGGTAGATTATGTCGACTCACAACTATTGGTCACAGAATTATAGAATGCTTTTTATAAACTCTCTTACTTTTTGTGCATATGCTTCTCTTGAAACTTTGCCTTTGAAATTGATTCCTTAGGATTAAATTTCATTACATTTCAAATCAGAAACAGCTTACTGCGCTGCAAAAACCAACATTCTTTCTGAGTAGAAACTACTAAAAAAGATGCATAATTGAATACAATCGACTATATTCAATTACCAAATAAAATTATATGACTAATAAAAAAAATGTTTTATTTTATACATAAATATCGATCGATCATTCGATTCAGCCTGTAGTATCTTACTCCTAGACCTAGGTATCTTTCTTCATGTAGGAGCTTATCGAAGCTTAATCCACCACGCTGTATTACTGCAGGTTAGCGGATATATTCCCTATTAGGTATGAGTAACGATCGCTATCAGGTTTCTATTATAACAAACGGGACAGACAGCTTAACTTACTCTCCGAAGCACAATAGACAGACCCACAACGACATATATCCAAACCGGAAAGAAATATTTATACAAAATAGCTGCTATCTTTAGGCGTTTACATAGCACGCTTATCACTATACCAGAGCGGTTGTTGCACGTAATTATACAATGTTGTTTGTTATATGTAAAAATACAATATTTGAATGATAAATTTGAATATCAGTTATTAATACTATCACATACGAGTATAGGTAAATAAATAAAATTAAATTGATTCACCGCCGCAATTCCAATAAGCATGTCTAATTCATTCCATAAATACACTCAAATATTTCTAAGCAGCATATAATAATATTTTGTATGTGCAGTAATTTAGCTAAAATGGCTTAATCTAAATAGAACTTTGCCGTTTACAAATTAGAGTTCAGATCCATAGATATGATGTGGACCACGTAGTTTGGTTATTATGTAAAACATGTACCGCGGAAGTGGCGCCACGTCACCTAGTTCCCATTACTTGAGAGGCAAATTATGATAAATGAAACAACTATGTGTATTCAGAATTCAGGTGAGCACTTTCAAGTGCTTAGTAATAACAGATTAAGTCTTTATACAACAAAAGACTTAACAAAACGTTTTATTACAGCTTCTTTTACTAAACTTTACCCCATCATATAATTAAAATATCTTGAATAAATATTTAAACTTTTTTTAGTTTATATACAAAAACATAGTTACAGTCACTTTACCTATTATTAGTATACTTTAATCATAACTGTCTTAAATTCAATTTGTTTCAAGAATAATAAACCTTCCATACAAGATTTCATCCTTAGCTTCAAAAAGTATGATTTAGACACTGATTTGTACATTATTTCATTCTTTTAAGACTAAATACATAAAAATTCAATTAATTAGTGGATGTTTATTATATGACCCTAATAATCCGTGCTTAATGGTTCAATTGTTAACGCTCAGTGTGTTATTTTACAAATACATTTTACGATTACTAAATAAATATTTTAAAACATTTCCAAATTTCGCTATCAAATTGTACCTATAACTCAATTTTATTTAAACATTTTTCAATTTTTTTTTATAAAATTAAAATACATTTTCTACCACTATACTATTCAAATCTGTTTTCAGCCACATTCACCACATTTGGCAGCAAATAATGAGAATAATCCGACTTTGATTTTATGCGGTCACAAGGCTAGGCACAGCTAGTCTAAAACTCCATTAATCGAGCACAAGGCTGTTCGTTTGGTACAACAAACAAGGTCCCAAATTTCAACTACACCGTCTATACCTAGTGACATAGTTTGCGTTTCATCAAGCACTAAAGCGGCACGAGTCCATTCAAGAGGTTGGGTACACAAATGTTATCCGTGACAAACTTTACTATTAGACTTGAATTTTTTTTTTGACCGAATGAATGAATGATTGACTTTCACGGGCTATCATGAAATTGTGCAAGATGATAAAAAAACACAAAGATATACACCAAGATCAGAAACCGATATTTGTACTAATATAAACATATCAAATAAATGGTAGCTTGTTGTTAGCTTTTCAACTTTCTATTCAGTCATAATATTTATATGCTAATATGTAAACTATGCCAGAACAATTGTAAAAGTTTTTACTAGTTTCTAAAACTTCGAATATGCTAATTTAAATATAAGAGATGTGATAAAGAGTGGAACGAAAGCAATGTACAGTTTAACATTTGAGTTTTTTAAGTGCAAGGTAAAATTTTATTATAAAATAAACAGAAAGTTAGAAACTAGAACTGAATTCTGCCTGTAGATTAGTCATTATGATTTTGAAGCGTTGGGCAAATATTACCAAGTTACTGCAAAACAGCTTCTACTAAGGATTGTTTATGGATTATATGATACTCATTTAATAATTTAGACTAAAATTGTTTTTTTTTAACCAACATATCCAACGTCCTTTATCGGATATTATACAATAAACCTACACTAGAATACGCTATCGCTTTTGAAACGGAATGTACGAGACCGCTAATGGTCATATCGTCTATCTAATAAAACTCCGAACTCTGTAGAGTCAGAGGGCGAAAATTTGATTTTATTTTAAGTTAAAAATGAGTTATATAAGTATAAAATAAAATAATTCGAGGTATATATGAGAATTCGAGAGACTGATCACTGTTTAAGCATTTCAAAGTGTATTTATTATTTCTGCTTCGTGCACTCACCTGAAATATACTTTGGCGATTTTTCTTGATTCTGACTAATTAGAATGATGGAGCGGCCCTCGCAAATCTGTCAGTACTAGATAATGAACGAGCTGGGAAAATGAACTTTTGTCTACGAAGGGGAACTATTTCCGCGTAACGATAAACTCACTGATAATTTTCTCTTGTACATACAACAACGTAATAACCGAAAGAGTCTGTAAATAGTTTCCACCTACAGAAAAACTTTTCAAGGATAGTTTCGCTTCAGCCTAAAGGCTGAAGCGAAATAATAAATTAAAATATCCCACTACTGGGCATAGGCCTCTTTCCCCATGTAGGAGAAGGATCAGAGCTTAATCAGAGTAACGATCGCTTTTAGGTGTACATGATAACAACCGGGACCGACGTCTTAACGTGCTTTCCGAGGCACGGTGGGGAGACCCACAAGGACTGCACAAACACCCAGACCACGGCAAACACCTGTATGGGTAATACAAATGTTTGTCATGTGTGGGGGTCGAACCCGCAACCGCCAGCGCAACAGGTACAATCCATGGCTGTAACCGTTGCACCAATGCGGCGTCTTTCAAGGATAATTAGAGCTTTATTGTAGCTCAACGATAAGTTCGTAAATCTGGATAGGGATCGAAAAATTATATTATTTAGAGTTAAAATGTCTATAGCTGTTCACGTCGGGGTCTGATTTCCTACATGCCATCTGCATTTTCGAGCTCTGTTTTACCTACCCACTAACATAATAAATGAGGGTTCCGTGCCAAAAACGGAAGTAATGGTGTGTACTCAAACTGACATGAAAAAATACTCACGACTACCATTAATTTTCATTTCCTACAATGTCCAAGGATCGCTGTCTTGAGTAAAGCAAGCGGGTATTAAGAAAGAGCGATAGTCATTTTATAAGAGCTTCTGTATAAATAGTTCGGTCTCCATTTTCGAGAAATCGTAACTACCCTCGAAAGCCAATAAAGGTGTTTTTAACATTAACTTCGAGAAATTTACCTTTATTGGCTTTAATACATAATACACCACCTTTACCCAAAGAAATGAAATGTGTAATGTCATACTTGCTTCTCTTATTCTAACATGACACAGTGTAATTTGCCTGTGCCAAGCAGTATCCTAACAATATGATACACAATCGTGTTAAAGATAACATACATATTTTGTATCATAACTAAAATCCTTATTTTTCCGACTTTTTTTACTAAACAAAACTTTGGTTACAGCAGTTTTTTGCTTATATTTTCGTTTGTATAATTATGTCCTAAGTTAGATAAAGTTTTAGTGCAAAATAAATCTAGTTTAGATGAATCAGTAGCCTTGAACCCTCTTAACAAACAAAAAGCACATGCACCTACGTTTAACTTGCGTGAGTTTTGCTTGCACTTGCGTGAGGTATCGTAGACTATCTAAGATTTTGTAGATAAATGTGATTACACGTCTGTGGCAAAATTAACTGGTATGTTTTTGTTTTTTTTTTAAACATTACGAGTATATGTAAGCATGTAATGCCCTGTTTATGAATTTTTTGAGTATTTAAAAAACACTTGTATTTAACAAAATTGTGTAGCCTATATACAGCGTGTAATCTTTTTGTCTTCACTTTCTATTCATTTAAAAGTTATATACTTATATTAACTTGAGGTGATTTCTTTCATGTCAATTCAAGCCACCTGGAAATAAAAAGCTACATGTAACAGGTGCTGAATAAAATCTTTAGACGTTTGAAATGCAAAGACATCTTTCAATTCCACAAGACTAGGCAAAAAAGGGGTATTTTCCTTACTAAGCTTAAGACCATTTTTTATATAAAAGAAGAAAGGTAATTGAAACAGGAAGAACAAAAGGTGGACACATCAATCGAGACGACTGTTTCTAATACAAATATCCTTTAAAATTAAAAGCTTTTAAAGCTTTAGCTATTTTTCATATTAAGGCTAGTTAGACCTTACCACCCTAACCTTCAATAGGTATTCTAACGTAACTTTTATTTTGATGCTGCTAGCAATACTTTATGGTAGTTAACTAATTTACTGTGATTTAAATTTTTTTGCTGAAATCTACGCATTATATTTACTGTTTTTTTGCGAGGTATCTCTGAAGATCAAACAATTTATTTATTTACAGATCTAATGTAGCAATCCATACTGTGGCTAAAATATTACGTGATTACGAATTATGTTAATCCTAGGATATAATATGCCACAATTGAATAATTACGTATTGTTTGAAGTACTAACCCAGATTGTATTTGTATAATAGCCCGAGAGACTCGAAACGATAATATAGATGGCTAGAATAGCGTTTTGTCTCTCTATATGTATGCTATGCCATGTATAGGACCAGAATATGTCACAAGATGACTGGGAAATTCGTATAAATTATGTTTTTTTTTTAAATACATATAAAGGTATTTTCACAGCCTTATAATGCCTATGCTTTTGTTATTCCAATTTTTATTTTTGCTAGTAATCGTTACTTGGTCCCTACACTACTGCAGCTTACATTAAGGAAACCAATTATTCTATCTTAGTGTACCTAGCCCAGACGTGAGTCCACCGACCGAATACACGCTAACTTAATTGATATGTTATATCGTGTAAATTATTAACGTACATCGATATAAATTCGCCAATAATATATCTGCGTTACCTAGCTATTGAATAAACATAACATATATTAGTTAAACAAGGTTTGTTTTTCCAAATAACATTTATATAGTATTGACTAACTTTAATCGATCGAACCCGCAACAGCCAGCGCAACAGCCACAAACCTGTGCTGTGACCGCTGCGCAAATGCGTCGGCATACATTACAAGTTAAATAACATTACCTTAAAAAATTAACGTTAATTTGAAATTTGTATTTGTTTTAATAATTTTCTATGTTGATGAGATGTGATGAATCATCTCGTGTAATTGTAATGAAAGTACGGTTCGGTAAGTACTCGTCGTATACGGGTTTATGACTATGTAACGAAAAAGTTTTGCTCATCATCATTCATTCATAAATCATCATTTCATAAGTAAATGTACTTATGTATGCACATAACGTAAATTTCCTGAACGTGATTTGTCTAAGGTATACAGTACTCTGAGATTCAACAAGTACTTTCAGGTTTCAAAGGTGCGTTGCTTGACGACGACTGACGAATCGTATCACAGACTAAGAATACGTAATATTAAAATTACAGTCTGTGCGTCAATAATTCGAAATAAATGTTTAGGAACAAGGCAAAATAACATTTTCTTTTTTTTATATCACAGTGAAAGAACTATTCTATAGAACCAAAGACGTGAAAAATCAAGTTTCTAATAATTACCAAAGAGTTCTCAAAAGTAGAAGTAATCATTCTTGATTACTTCTACTAATATATAGTAGGTTTCACCGGTGTGTTTTTGTGTTATATATTTTTTTGAATTTTATACTTCTAAGATTTGCTGAAAATAAACACAATTTCGAAATTAAAGATATTTATGGTAATTAAGAAAATTACATGACAGTGCACTAATGTAAATAGCTGTAGCTATTGGCAATGTCGTTAACGATAAGTAATTTATTAATATTTGTCACAACATCATTTCGGTTCAACGAAATAGGTAATAGATTCATATATTCTACATAATTATAACCTAATTTGGTACAGTATTAAAATATAGTAATAACTACTTAAATTATTTCTATATAACGTTATTATCGTATACTTAAATAATATACGCTTTGAGTCGTACATTCTATTTTCATGTCTTTAAATACGAACAACAAAGGATTATTTATTAAGTTACATAAAACCCTTATCTTTCTCAGGCTACACATCACACTCAACAAAGGAAACTTATTCTCAAAGGAAATTAAAGTCAAGAATTGTACTGTCATCTGTGAGAAAAACACAAACGAAAACATTAAACCCACGCTGCTTTATTTATCAGCATGAGGCTTTTTAGGAGGATCAATCCCAGCAATCTCTCCCTACAATTATCCTCAATTTTTTTTTTCTGGAGACAACTAATTAGTCCAATGGATTGTTCCGTTCAAGATAATTAACTTAATGATAAATGATGGCGGATGTTGAGAAGAACAGATTATCGTTAATTGTTACGGCTTAAATAATATCAAATGTTGCATTACTGAAAGCTATGTTGTTTTTGACTTTTATTTAAAAAGAAAATAAAAAACCTTAGGATATTAAATATTTGTTTTGCGTATGTGTGTTGCGAGACTGAATGTCATGGCACCTAAAATGTCAGTATATTTTGTTTGCTTAGGTGTACTTATTTATTTGATGTAATCAATATTCGTTGTTTGCAAAAAGGATGTTCTTGTCATTGGTATTCTTAATTTAATGATTTTGTGTTAAGACTATTTGCTGTATTCGTAATTTTAGAACTGCCCCAACGCTGTGCCCTATAACTCTGTATCAATGTGGTAATAAATGGGTTGGCATAACCAGTCTGAAAATAAAAATTATAGAAAAGTGACATCTAGTGTAGTTATGTCTTAACCAAAGTATAAATTACAGGTTAATTTAACTATAAACAAAATTGCCAAAATAAGTGACTTATGTACGTTTCAGTCAGTTTTGTATATATTTAATTTTTCGCAACTCCTGGTTTACTAAGGTATTCTAAGAAATCGACATACTATGAAAATTGAATGAAAAATATTGTTATTTTACTTTTGATTCTTCTAAACAGAGTACATATTCATTGAAACATCAGAGATACTTCTTTACTGATCCGTGTAATCGTAAATGGGTCATTGATAAGAGTGTCTCTAACTATGAAATATTGTATAGTTATTTTGTTACTGATGCTTCGAATCATAATTCGACGATCCATAGATCGTTTGACAGAAATAAAATATAACGCATTTTTGCATGATGAAATAATAAATTGGTATAAGAAAATTTTTAAGTTCCCGCAGCAAAGCAGGGTCGAATAATATAATTTGTTTACCGTAAAGATAGTTGGATATATGTTTGTGTATTTTTATTTTTCTATTAGCGTTTAAATAAATCGTTAATAATACTTATAAATAAAGATAAATTTAAAAACAATACATAATTTAATTCAAATTAAAAAATTTGTTTTATTTAGTAGGCTATCGGTGCAGTGACGTGAATTTCTAAATTTGTCAAGCGTGTGACGATTGTGCCGTGGGAGCTGAAAGACTTAAACTTAGTGGTTAAATAAATCCTAGAATGTATACAACCTATTTCAAATACATATATACTTAATCTTTAATGTGAATGTAAAATTCTATTACAAATAGAGAAAATTTGAATATGTTCTGATTTCTCAGCTGTTTTTGTTAACTGATTTCAAAAAAGGAGGAAGTTCTCAATTCGATTATATTTTTTATGTGTGTTAGCTTGACTTTTTACTAAATTTATCGATTATGATGATCCTTTTTTTAATCGAAAGCTGGTACATGTCATGTAGTTTTGTTTGAATGCGATCGATATATTACCAGCACTTTTTGAGTTACCTCTAATAACGAATCCCTATTCCTCTAATAATGAATAAAGCTATTTTTGATTTTGAAACGCATATTTACTTGATAATTTTTCTGTCAACGTAAAACGTAGGACGTTGTATTTGTCGCTCTAATCAATGTGTTTTTCCGTTTGCGAGTAAACACAATTGTTGTCTGGGTAAATGTGTTTGTGTTCTGTGTTTCCGGACTTCGACACAGCATTCTATAATGCATGATAAAAACGTTAATTATTGATTTATTGAAAGTTGTAATTCTATAATTGAACTTCTGGTCTGGAAAATGAAAACTAAACAAAACGTACAAAATTATATAAAGTATTATAGTATACATATAAAATATTAACGTATATATAGTATAAAACATAATAATAACAAAAAGGTTACAAGGCTTATGAATTTAATATTAATTTTATTTTTTATCCATGTATTTAATGGAGCACTTAAATATTGCAGATCTGAATCATATTTAAATCAAAATAGCATTGTTGGAAACCTGATAAAAGAGATACCTAAGTAAAGGGAACTTTTGTTCCAGAAACTACTTTTAGACTTATGAAAACAAAAGATCATTAAAGTGCACGATTCAAAGCGATCTCCCATATAAGTATAAGCTTAAAGCAGGCTAAGTACATAGCACCACTGGCTAAAGTTTTATTTATACATTGCCTACTTTCCAAGCCTGTTTGGAACATCGATCATAATGTTTGATTCGGCACACGCACTAATGTTGTTATCGATTGCGATTAACATGTTTATGTTTCTGAAATACCCTGATTTCTCTGGCCTCCGTGTTAGTAGTATTTCATATTTATAATTTAGAAATATCACATGGTATAATAAGCCAATTTATATTTAAATGTGTGAGAGAGAGATGAAATATATAATATGCATATTTAAATATGAAACTATAACTAATAAACAAGTTGTAACTTGTGTTGTTAATTCAATAAAACAAATACTCGTATGTAATAACTTTTTTATCAAACACTATTGTTAAATCAAGTTAATAATTTTACCAAAATAACATAATACTATCCGATCTATTTACTGAGAGCTTCTTACTATTATATATTCTGGTTCTATTGGAATCGGGATAAAACAAAAAGCTATATTTTTCATGGAATCAAACTCATGGGATTATATTGTGTTATTAAGGTTTAAATTTAAAGATCAGACAACTCTTTTGAGTCTTATTATTATGGTTTAAGCAAAATTATATTTAGCACAACTATCCACTACATCTGATCATCGCAATAAAACGAAAAGATTAGATGTTTATTTAAAGTTTGTGTAACACTTACTCAATTCTAAAAAATTAAATTCAAAATAATTTATCCTAAAAATTAAAAAGATTACGTCCTCATAATATGTAGTAAATTATAATGTCGATACAGGCAATTAATAATAATGAGGGTTAATAAAAATCGTGATTGGATACGCCGCTCCAATAACAATCGGATTAAAACGCGGGCAAAATGGATAATAATATAGAATTGTGTATATACACTCTTTAATCTTACAACATAATTGAATATAGAAATGAATAAAATTTAATTTATAAACAGAAGTAAATATGTATAATATAGAACATTTATGAAATAAATAAGTATTAATCAAATATTATAATAGTACTATTTTCAGACTTCCGCTTTGCATGGTAATGTTAGCTAACAATTCTTTTTATGGAAATATAATGACATAAATTAAAACGACATCATAAGTATGGGGAACGCTTCTTTCCAATTTTTCTTATACAAGCGCTCACGTCCATGGCTTCGCAAACGAGTAAAAAAGGTATAGCTATTAGAACCGCAATGCTCGTTCATCAGAGCAATTCCTGCGGTTCAACTGTGTAGCTATATTGCTGATGTATGGTTCTTGTTTTAGCACTAAGAGAACAATACGTTCATTACAACGTATTCTCCTTTAAATATCCAACAATTCAATCCACTTCCTGAGGTTTATTTTTTCGAATTGAGAGATTCCAGCTCTAAATGTTCGGTTCGTTTCCAGATAAAGTTATTTTAGTGAACGTAAAGATTTATAATATTATCATGCCTCTCGAATTTAAATTTTACAGGAATGACAACTGAATTATTCAATTGTTATAAAAAAAAAAAAAAAAAACAAAAACATGTCTAACAATTTAAGATTGTTTATTTTGTTTGTATTAATGATTTTTGTTTAAAAGACTTATCTGACATCAAACTTAATTGACTTAAGTTTTTTACCGTTAGAAAGCCTATACATAGCCGGTACACCATGCTCAAAAGAAAAGAAGGTGAGGTTATTTGATTTTATTTCATATTAACCAAGACACGATACTTTTTTAGTTTTATCATAATGTCGAATGCTTATTATTGTACATACATAAGTTTTATTATAAAACATAATCTAAGACATGATGATGCAATAATACATAGCATGAAACGATAAAATCATAATCACCCAAGTAGAGAAATAAGTGATCCATAGATACGAAATAAATTGCTCATAATAATGGTATATTTATTTTTGACATATAATGGCGTATTGCCGATATCGATGCTAAAATTATTAGAGCGAGAAAAGAAATATATTTTGTATTTATTAGTTCCTATTTTAATGATTTAAGAATATAACTTTGTAGTTTTAAATAATCCCGTAATCTCTGAACCTTGCAATAATCATTTTTGATCATAAAATGTTCGAGTTTAAAACATAGTAATTAATATCTATTTGTTTAGAGAAAAAGGGGCTTTATTTTACGTGACTTTTTTATATAAAAATATAAGAATAAAGTTGCGAGTTATATTGCAATAAAAGCTTTTGTAATGTACTTAAGATTAGAGCTTTTTATTAATAAATAAAAAAACTAGCTTTCCAGCTCTATTGTTTTACTATTTATCATTTATTATTATGAAATGTTAATACTAAACGATTTTTAAGAGTAATGGTATATTAAAAAGAAAAAAGTTAAAAGTGCACAGCGCGGGCACAGTATTGCTGCGGAAGATTGATAGAACTCTGACGAAGCCCGGTACCAATCGGTCCGGCAATATTGTGCGCTAGTTTAAACAAAAAGCGTTTCCCATACAGTTTTTACCGACTACCAAAAAAGAAAAAGTTACCCGATTCGGTAAAAATATATTTCATTCGATGTTTTCGCTGATTGCGTGTCCTGATTTTAATGAAATAGCTTTTTCATGTGATTTTGTAGTTTTTTTTTTAGATATATATTTCTAAGTTAATGTAAGATGTTGTCCCTAGTTTTCTTAGCATAGTTATACAGAATACGTTTTAAGCAACCTAACTTAAACATAATTATGGAAACTTGCCTATTTTCTTATCCTCAATAAATAATTGATACTTTTTTAGCAGTTTTGATTCGGAAAATCATATTATGAGTAAGGATAATTTATAGTTTCCCTCTATCTTCTATACCTTTAAACGAGTAATATAATTATTGTATATATAGTACAATCTAATCTCGGAAACGGCTCCAACGATTTTCATAAAATTTAATATGCAGGGGATTTTGGAGGCGATAAATCAATCTAGCTAGGATTCATTTTTGGAAAATTTAGTTTCATCCCTGTTTTTAGTCCATGAAAAAATGGTTCCAATATTATTAGAATACGAAGATATATTTCGCTAACTTATATAAGATTATATTAGCTCGGGTGGGAAATCGACTGGTCCTGAATCAAGAAGACCTCGGTTTAAATCCTCATGGTTCGCTCGATTTTTTTTTCCTTTTTTTCTAATTGCACTCGTGATTTTTTTATCTAAATAATCAATAACCATAATTTTTCTTATTATGACGGTAAGATCGAAAAATATTATTTATATTTCATCAGTATGTAATTCGTATTTAAATAAAATTGTCAAAAAACACGATTTATCAAAAAAACCGAGCTAAGCTCGGTCATCCAGGTACTTTAGTATAATAAATTAACTTTCGAGACCTTGTAAAAATATACAACATACACAGTTTATAAATATTTCTATCAATACATTTGAATATTTGTGATGAATGAGCTGACGGTGACGGTAACTTTGTAAAACAACGACAAAGTTGCCGGCTGTTTCTAAAGTACGCTTCAGCTTGTAATATCAACCTGCTGGGCAAAGGCCTCTTTCTCCATTTAGGAGACGGATCAGACCTTAATCCACCACGCTGCTCCAATTCTGGTTGGCGGATATAATCCCTACTATGAGTAACGATCGCTATCAGGTGTACATGATGACAACCGGACCGACGGCTTAACGTGCTTTCCGAGCCACGGCGCGGAGACCCACTAGGACTGCACAAACACCCAGACCACGGCAAACACCTGTATGGCCAATACAAATGTTTGTCATGTGCGGGAATCGAATCGACAACCGCCAGCGCAACAGCCACAAACCAGTGCTGTGATTGTTTCACCAACGCGTCGCCGTTCCTAAAAGTAAGCAACAGATGTATGATAGATAACAGCCGAATGATATAGCTAATTTTTTTTCGATACATATATGTACACCTACAAAATTACACATGTAAAAGATATACACTAATTACATCCAAACTCGGGGAGGGAACCAAACCCACACAAACTGCGCCACGGGCTAGACAAAAATAGTAAATACAAATTATAGCAAATATTTGTAGATGATCGTCATAATAATGTAACATTATCTACACCACCAGTATAATTTCATTTGCCGCAGTTTATATTTAATTTCGCCGCATAAACCTAATATTGGATTTAAATTTAGAGCTCATACGAACGTTTTATAAAATTATTCGACAGATATTTCGTTCAAATCAGTAATCCTTTCAATATCGGATTTAATTCGACCGTGATTATTGAAAATTATCTCAAACTCGTAAAAGTGTAAATCAAGTAATTTATTGAGGGGCTTTTAAAATATTAACTGATAAATACCTATTGTACCTAAACTTAAGTTTTTTTTTTTTTTTTAATTCGAGTAACATGTGTGTACTCTTTAAGACAGGCTTTGTATAATTTTAACGACTACAAAAATAACTTTATAAGTTTTGTAAGATAAGTTAATTGTATAAACTAATGTAACTTTTGAATGACGTAAATAGATACGCAAGCGGTAGTGGCATTCAGGGGTTTGTCGTCTATGTTGCATAAAAATCTTAAGAGGTTACGACGAGACGGCTCGGACGCTGCCAACAGTGGACCACGTCAATGCTTTTGTTTTATTTTAAACTTTATTCCCATGCTCTTAAAGGTGACTGAAATTTACATACATACGTAGTGCAATATGAGTACAAGATCCTACACTTGTAGCACAAAGCGGATTTTACTGAATCCCTCTTTTCTTTTCGTTGTAGCTGCAAAATTGTCTAGAATGGAAACCGGCTATTTTAAAATTGTTTATCTAGAACTACTTAACACATAACTCTCTTTATGAAAAAAAAATCATAAATCTTCGAAATACATATGAGTGTGATTTACCTTATATGTCATATACAAACAAATTAAAAGATCTTAATATGAATGAAATTATTTATAATAATCTCGGTATTTAGACCTAAAACACACGCTCATATACAAAAGTTATGTCGCCATATGCCAGAAAGCTATTGGTAACGAAAAATAAGTGTACCAGACAGTATCTTTCCTCCCTTTCATGCTTACAGCTATATATTTCTACTTGCGATAATCCGATAGAACTTTTTTGTAAAATAAATTAAACGAAATATCCGTTTAATTATACTATAAAAAACTAAAACAAGATACTAGTTAGAAAATATTTTATTCATAATACTTTTCAATTGTGACAATTATAAGTTTATTTATTGTATAATAGCTATGCCCGCGACTTCGTCTTCGTGGGATTTAACACAAAAGTTATTGTTCAGTTTGCAGCTATAAAATAAATATTAAAAAACAATAAAAGTAGCCTAAGTTACTTCTTATTACATCAGCTATCTGCCAGTGAAAGTCCCGTCAAAATCAGTCCAGCTGCTTTTGAGATTAGCGGGAACAAACTGACAGACAGACAGACAGACCGACAAACAGACAGACCGACAAACAGACAAAAATTGTAAAAAATGTTATTTCGGTATATGTACCGTGTATACATCCATATGCATTTAGTAAAAAGCGGTTATTTTAATATTAAAAACAGAAACTCCAATTTTATTTATTTGTATATATTTATGTCATATACCCTAAGAGCTTCCCTTTCACATTAATTTTAAGTATATTTATGCTATAACTATAGAGCAAAATAAAAGTATTAGTCAATGTAAAATGTACAACGGTTGCATATGAGGAAACCGTTAAGCTGCAAGACAGAGGTTTCGAGTTCAAAGCGGCACAAATTTAATTACGAGCGAATGCAAGAGTACGATAGACCACTCGCCACAACACGTTTATTACAGTGTCATTGGAAAATTTTATAACCTGCCACATTTTTTACTTCGATTACAATATACAACATATAATTTAGAAAATAAATTCACAACACAAAAGAGATCGTGAGGTTTTACAGATCTAAAACTATATATTATACTAGCGACCCGCCCCGGCTTCGCACGGTTGCGAAAACTATTAGTTTTCCTCTACTATATTATGCACGTATTATAAATATAAACCTTCCTCTGGAATCACTCTACTTACTAAAGAAAACCACATCAAAATTCGTTGCGCAGTTTTAAAGATCTAAGCATACAGACAACTGGCAGCGACTTTGTTTTACACTATGTAATTATATTAAATTATATTAATACCGCTTTGTACCAATGCTTCAGCCTGTAATATCCCACTACTGTACCTATGAGTATCCTATTGTACCTATTGTACCTATGAGTTGTAAAAATGTTTGAAAGTATATTAAAACAATAGACATAGAAGAGTAAGTAAATACAACAGTATTCCTGCAAGTAGTTAATTTATATTGGTTGTCATATATAGTTTACGTCAATGTAAAAAAGAATCATGACGATTAAAATTCAGTAGTCCATGTCCAAGTAGGAGAGAATTGGAGCAATAAAAAAAATAAAGTTAAAAAATTTAATAGTATCACGAAACGTTATAGTAGGGAATATATCCGCCAACCCGCATTGAAGCAGCGTGGTGGATTAAGCCCTGATCCTTCCCCAACATGGGGAAAGAGGCCTATGTCCAGTAGTGGGATATTATAGGCTGAAGCGTTATGAAACGTAACGACTGATGAAAGCTTTCGAAACAGATCGAAACTGATTTGTATTATTTTAAAGTAAAATGGATATTTGATTCTTAGACTTCTAAGCCTTTCCTCTTTAAACAGTTCAGAGGCTAAGCTTAAAAGAGATAATGATTGCTGGAATATGATTAAAGAAAATAATTACTTGATTTAAATACAGACGGTGTGACAACAATAGGATTAAAAGATATCCTAGTGAGATTATTTTTTTCTTTATGAAATGTAAAAATGTAACATTTTTACTATACTTGCAGCAAATATTATGTATATATAGATAGAATTATAGCGGTACGAAATTCAGTGGGTCAGCAAGTGTTTTATAAAATAATTATAAATATTAATTATTTTCTTTGTTTGCTTTTTAGCTAAGGGAAGTTAAATAACTACGAAGTTTATGTAATATACCTAAATATGTTATATCCTTCATTAAGTACTTCTTACGTGTGGATAGCGAAATCTATTAATAATTAACTATTGTAATTATTAAGAATATAACTGTAATGTTAGATGTAAGATAAAGGAATAAATAAATAAAAATAAATTTTATGTATAAAAATGGTTATAGGGCTTTTGAACTTCGATTACCCTGCTTACACCTGATACTTTTACAGACTATCGCTTCTTAATCGGAGGTTCACTTGAAGGGCCCCAACAATGATCTTTGTTTTTAGTGACATGAAAATGGAAACATCTAAAGCCTTTTATTTTCATGTTGCTAAATGAAATTAAAAAACAAGAATCTGTATATAAAAAGAGTTGAATATTATTTCCGTGTTTTTTTTTTTTCAAAATTTTTATGTTATTATTCTTTTATTATTTTTATTTTGTTATTACTCTACGGATTTTATTAATTTAAAAGCAACTACTGTTTAAGAACTAACATAATTATGCGGAAAAAGTACGAATTTTGGTTTCACCTTGAAACCTTGCATTATCAACATCCCTTGGGATATGACATCTAAAAAACACTACCAAGAGGGTTCATAGACGCACGTTGCACGTAAAAGGATGTAACAATTAAATCTTCATATAATGACGTGACGATTTGATAGATTGTTCATATTATGAACACTACTGATTGATAAAATAATACTCCATCCGTACTTGCAATAAATTGCTACCTTTGTAAAAACTTTGCATCATACTAGAACTGAAAATACATAAAATTTAACCGCATAATTATATAAGCATTACTATACAAGTAAACTTACATTTAACCTGTCATATAAACGTATAATAAGGTCAAGTACTGTTTAGTGAAGCAATTTGGAATGTTTTAACAAAAAAACATCTTTCATTACTTTCTTAAAAGTCAAGAACTCAACAAGAACAATTATATTAGTTTATAATATTAAAATAAACGATTATATAATTATCAAACAAGAAAAAGCTCTTCAAACAATTTTACTTCAAAACAGGCATTAAACCAGAACCAACAGGCTTAGTAATTAAAGGTGGCTTTAACCATAAATGGCCCTTCACGTCTGTACTAACAAGTAAAGAAATGCGTTTAATTAACAAGTTGAAGGAAAACCTTAACATTCGTCTCTGAATACTCAAGAACCTTGTTAGAATCGCTCCACATCTCTTAAATACCTTATGACTTGAATGCTATATGCATTTCCGTATTTTTAATTAACGGACACACGCTTGACATACTAGCTTAGATAACATTAGAATTTTGGATAGGAATAGTGTTTAGTAATATAAAAAACCTGAAGTAAAAGTTTTCTTCAATACAACTATAATTAAGTATAATTTGAAATATAGGTATAACATACATGTTATTCACATACTTCTTCGTTAATTTAGTAGTTAGTTAAGTTGTTGTTTGCTTCAGTTATTATTATAAATAAGTCATTATCATCATTACATTAGAGCAGCCTTTCGCAGTCCACCGCTGGAGATAGGCCTCCACAAAGTCCCGCAAAAATGGCGTGAACTCATGTGTGTTGCCCATAGTCACCACGCTGGGCAGGCGGGTAGGTGACCGTAGGGCTGGCTTTGTCGCACCGAAGACGCTGCTGCCTGTCTTCGACCTGTGTATTTCAAAGCCAGCAGTAGGATGGTTATCCCGCCATCGGTCGGCTTTTTAAGTTCCAAGGTAGTAGTGGAACTGTGTTATCCCTTAGACGCCTCTTACGACACCCACGGGAAGAGAAGGGCTATATTATTTGATGCCGTAACCACACAGCATATAAATAAGTCAAACAATGTTAATTAAGACAAAGACACGGTCAGTACGAAATCATAGTATTAAAAAACAATAGTGCTATTAAATAATAATAGTCAAGTCAACAAAGCATTATGAAAGACAAAGAAATCCACGTTAAGTCCTTTGAACAGTCTGGTTTTAAAAGAATGCTTTCGCCTCTCATCCGATGTTGATCTCATTAAAATTGCAGTCTACTCCTACCCCTAAGAGTTCTATAAAACTGGGATTTATCAATAAGTCATATTTATTTATTCAGCTATGAGGATCTATTTCAGAAGTTCGTCGTTATGAACACTATTGCGGCTTTGAATAAAACAGAACCGAGGAAAAATTGTTTTAAAAAAGTACTGTGAAAATAATGTACCACTGTTTCAAATAAGACTTAACTAAACAAAATAAAATATTCTTAGACTGAGATAACACACAAAAATATAGTCGAAATGAAGACTCCTGTTTTTTTTTTGAAGTGAAAAAATTGTATGTAATTTATTTATTAGATTTTTTTATGTTCAAAACAAATTGTTCATATAAAACCTAAATTTATTTTATCATAACATCATAACTTTAAGTTTTCAATATTATATAGAAAAATGTAACTCATCCTCTAAATTCAATACCGAGATTTTTTAACCAAAACCTCAATCCGTAGAAATCCAAAACAAACTAAATTCACCAACCCTCTCGAACCACTCATCTGGTAGCGAGGCACCGTTTAGAATGCAAAAGTGTGGACAGTGCATTCAGACGGCCCTTGTCTTGTAATGGTCAGTAGATTTTTAAAGGCCTTCCCTAGCCTTGCTCATTAAATTTGCATCATAAAGTCTGGTATTCATGCTCCCTCGTCTAACTAAACAGCGTTAAGTTGTAAAGGAAAATAACAGTCGATATTATGTTAAGACTTATTCGGTCTATTATGTACGTCTAAGTCTTTTGATCTTCAATTTTAATAAAAAAGATAGTTTTTTAGTATAAATATTAATTATGATATATATTATAATATATTCATCATAATAATTAAGTGATAACTACTCTGGTGTAGAGGTGCGCGAAGGCGCTTAAACACAGGCGGTCACGGGTTCGAATCTGTTTCGATGTGGATCGTAATGTTTGTACAAATATTTATTTCCGGACTCCCCAACACGCTTAGCTCTCGTTTCCGGTCGCTCTAGACATCTGATAGTAATTATTAAGAGTAATTTCGAGTAGCGTGGTGGATTAAGCTCTGACCCTGCTCCTACTTGAAAAAGACCTATGCCCAGCAATTGGGTATATATTTTATACACACGTACTGTATTTAAACAGTTATCTCAGTTTATTTTGTAATATTTCCAAGTATTTTACCAATCATATTGAAAACTATCATTAGTAAATAATGTGTTTCATTTTCTTATATATTGACGTAATTTTCATTGTATCTGATAAATAAAATTGTTATATTGTGACGGTCAATTCAACAGACATTGAATAGGGAAACACGAAAAGGCGAAGTATTTATGTGTATTCGAGTCAAAAGTCTTCGAACATCTTCAAAGAAACCCATCAAATAAATGAGCCACGAAAATTTCTTTGATTACAAGTTTTCACGAACAAGTTTCCTTATTTTCTTATGAATTATGGTAAGTAAGTTTGGTTTCATTGAATAAACTTGGCTTAACGTAAAATACAAAATATACCAAATATGTCTTCTCGAAGAGTAGACTTTTATGTTGCTTGTAAGAAAAGTTATTTTTACATTTCATTAGACGGCTTCGATAAAAATATATAATACACCTTAATTAAAAATAGATTTTAAAATGTAAAATTTATAACATAACCTTCGAAAAAAATATCAACCACATTGATAACCCTTTTTTTTTATATCCTAATAAATAACATTTTTCATTTGCCATTAACCTCTGTAGAGCACAATTTATTTATGTTAGTATAAGTCTAGCATAAAATTCTGAACCGTGTACACTATATTCTATTTCACATGTTTCTTCTTACAAGTAAAATATACACATTATTATTTTATATGATATACCAAACGCAAAATCACACTAACTGATAGCGAATCAGTAACAAGTGTACACAAACGCAATCGTGTAACATTCGCAAATCATGAAAACAAAAACAGAAAAAAATAAGAAGAAAAATAAACAATATAATTAAAATAAATATAAAAATCTAATTTAAAATCAAAATAATCAAATATAGTAATGATAACATGTGTGCCTAGCACAATTTGGAAACGCGAAGTACCTACATACATCTACCCTTAGCTTTTCTAGCATCGCAGTCCCCTTCTTCATAGATTATACTTGGATATTGTTTTAGTTATGAAAGGGCTTACTTTGATAAAGATTAGATATTAAATAGTAAAAATAAAATACATTTTATACATATTTTTGAAGCAAAATTTCTTTAAGCACGCTTGGTTTTGAGAGGAAGCTGGTGAATATTTGACGAGAGCGTTACGAAAAGTGTGATCGAGCAAGGCGAACACACATTTTCATTCTCTCTTTCTCTTATAACTAGTAACGTTTCGTATATGTAAGACACAGTACAGGCCTATTATGCAGGCCTATTGCTAAAAAAGTTTTACTTCAGTCGTTTGGTCTAAAGCACACTCGTTTTTTTATTGTTGTTAATCCGTTTAAAATAAAATATAATTTAAAGGACGCTAAATGGTTAGCAGATGTTTTTAACTTTAATATTAATATTTATTAAAGTCACACAGTACTTTTTCGGTGTTTCGGTCACAGATATAAACATACAAAATGTCAACAAAATTGTTCCAGTGGATTCATAACAAATTTTCTGTGACAGGTGGAGCTACGCACACAGGAGATACGATATTCATGTATAAACAACCGAATCTGTTGTTTCTTTCAAACATACGGAAAGCTAAAAAAATGTATCTCCAGAGATATTTGGATATATAGAGAGGATCCAGTTCACTATGGTATTATATATTCATATATTAACTGATTATTATTAAATAACATTAAACCTTATCTCATGTATTTTTTAAATGGAAAGTTTAAATTTATTAAGCGGTAATTGTTAATTGGCTTGAGAAATTTTAGTACATGTTATACAAGGAAAAGTTTGTTTTGAATCATTGGAGCAAATGAAGTTACAATTATTGTATTTGTTATCATCATGTAATCTTTATGTATACATATCACATGTGTGACCACAACGACATGACAACACATGACAACGACACACACAAGTGTGTGAATTGTTTTTAATAAAAAAAAATTATATAGACGGTTTAGAATTTTAAAATGCAAAAGAAGCACGAACAAGAATTTGAAAAAGTGAAAGAATATTTGGTAAAACCAAATTACCTCTCGAAGATTATCTGGTGTTTAAAGAAATGAATTTTAAATTCGTAAAAAAATCACATCCCGACATTTACTCCGAGTGGATACGTTAATTGCGTCAAATCCTAACTGAAAATCTAAGTACCTTTTACGAACTATTCCCAGCCAATGTATTGTTACTGTAGATTGGAACTAGTTAGCTGCGCCACAGTTCCCTACGAACTACCAGCGGTTTACATTCAATTCCAGTTAAATTGCGTTAGCAACGCGACTGTTTCACAAAAGCGAGTATTGACTTTTGTCGGTGATACGGCAATAATATGTTTACGAAAATAGCGCTGATGATTCGACGTTTCCATGCATATACACGCCACTTTCATAAAACTCCTGATAGTCGCAAAGATAAGTATTTACTGCTACAGGTATTTTTAGGTTTATCCATTAATATTTTTGAACATAAATAAATAAATAAGATCTTTATTGTGGATCAAATACAAATTTTCAATTTGTTAACTTTTTTCTTTCTCTTATTCTTTTTGAGTTTATTACAGTACGTGTAAAACAATAAGTAGATTAATTATATTAGAACATCTATTGCGTTTAAGTTTTATTTTATTTGTCTTTAGCTAACCTGTTGCAAGTTTTGACTATAATCATTATAAGATTTATGCCAAGTATGTATAAGTATATATATATTGTAATTAATAACCTTATTGAACATTTATGTCATATATCGATTATATATAATTGATTATAGTCACTTAAAATTATATAGCAGTGGGTAGTGAAGTTAAAAAATAAAAACAGAATTTTCATTTTAATGGAATGCTCTTGCATCGTAAACTCACAAGGAGCATATTGCGGAACTTAACATTTTTCTTTAACCCAGTTACGAAGCTACATTACGAATCCACAGCAACTATTAAGTACAAAAGAATTTCAAATTGGTCTACACCAGTATCTTGGATAAGAAATTATCAATTAAAAAAGAACTCTTATTCAAAAAATCGCTTTACTATAATATTTAAAAAAACGTAGCTATCTTATATAATTGTGTTTGCTCGCAAACGAAAAAAAAAACCGACTTCAATTACATCGACGAGTAATACAACGTAGATCGACGAAAAAATAGTCAAGTAACAACGCATTATCAAAGATTACTCAAAAAGTATTTATCAGATCTCGATGAAATTTAAATGTGACCACATGATAAACATCGGCTTTCGATCAAATTAAAAATCATTAAAATCGGTACACCTAATAAAAAGTTATTGCGGATTTTCAAGAGTTTCCCTCGATTTCTCTGGGACCCCATCATCAGATCCTGGTTTCCTTATCATGGTACTAAACTAGGAATATCCCCTTTCCAACAAAAAAAGAATTATCAAAATCGGTACACCTAGTAAAAAGTTATGCGGTATAATACAACGTAGGTCGACGAAAAAAGCGTCAAGTAAAAACGCATTATTAGATATAGCTCGAAAAGTAGTTGTTAGATCTCAAATAAATTTAAATGGGACCAATTGGCACACACCACCTTTCGATTAAAAGAAAATTTGTCGAAATCGGTCCACCTGGTCAAAAGTTCTGATGTAACATACATAAAAAAAAAAAAAATACAGTCGAATTGAGAACCTCCTCCTTTTTTGGAAGTCGGTTAAAAATATAAAACTGTATACAAGGCACTATAATTCAAAACAAAAGACGAATTTGTAAAAAATATAATGATGTCAGTTAGTGCGTCAGTCAGTTGAGTTTTGACAAAGATTTTCTTTATTGTCCAGAATTGATTCTAGACATGAAAAATACTACAAATAAAAGAAAAAATAAATTAAACTGCTGATTACTAATTTTTTCGTACAGAAAGATATATCTATATCACCAAAGACTTGTATAACTTAATAAAGAAATGAGTAATATGATTTTTAGCTTTAAAAATCTCTCTATCTGTTGATGATACACGGAATTTTCATCACCATATGATAAAATAGATATACGAGTAGTTAGACTTACAGTGTTTATAAACATAAATTATTATTGAAATATATTTCGATATACAGCACACATCTATATAAATGAAAATGAATCTCCGGTATGTATGTACGCGCATATATTCCGATTGCCTGCATTCAATTGACTAATTCTTAATTGTTACGATTTATTTTTGTGTTACCCACGCCTTAGAAAATTCTAAACAATTTTTTAATATCATATCAAAAATCGACCGTTCCAGCGGGGATCGAACCTGCATCTCCGACTTACCGTGTCGGTGCTTTAGCCAATTAAGCTATGGAACGATGTACTCGCTAGATCGAAATTTTTAATATGATGTTTTTATATTCGGTCTAAGCGACCGTGGTGCCGTCTATAGTATATAGTATACAGTAGTATAGTGACTAATTCTTTGTTTTTTGGATTCGTTATTGTCCGGACAAGGATTTTATTAATAAATTACAAAATAAAGTTAAAACCGCTTCCCGTACAATGTATGTGTTTAGAAAACTTTCCTCATAAGAGCGCTAGTGTGTTTCACTTCAGCCTACCGATTTGATCGTTCACCAACTTTTTTTATTTTATTTTATACAAAGCTCGACTTGCATTTGACCACTATTTCACCTGATGATAAGTGAAAATGCGGCCTAAGATGAAGCACGCTTACCTAGAAGTAGCCTATTCACTCGCGACTTAAAGATGGGAGTCGTTATAGTTTTCCGGAAACACAGACGATGGTAGAGAGTTCCATTCTTTGGCCGTACGGATCAAGAATGTACTAGCGAATCGCTTAGTGCGTATAGAGGGAATGTCAACTATATAAGGGTGGCGTAACGCAGAGCGTCTGGTTGTACGATGATGGAAGGGAGAGGGGGAAATCAGGTCATGGAGTTCCTGCGCACACTCTCAGAAGTGTATCCGATAAAAACCGACAGGCCGGCCACCCTACGCCGATGATGCAAGCTTTGCAGCTTTGCAGCATCAGTGAATCATCACCGATGAGCCTCCTTTATACTTTCTTACTGATTGACTGACTAAAACAGCTTAGAATTTCCCATTGTTAAAGTCTTTACATAGGAAGCGTTTTGAACTTTAATCGAGCACGCTGCTATATTGTGAGATAACCGACAATTTCCTAATAAGTGTTGTTCCTAACAACTTTCATCATTTATTTAGGATAATAACTGAGTAATAGATAGTTTTAAACATACCTTTATGTGTACAAATTTGAAGTATTTGTTTCTTGTTGTAGCGGAAATTAACCTTCAACTAAATATCAATTAAAACTTTATTATTAATACAGTGTATCGATCGTCAATACAAATAATAAATTCTATCTACACTCGACTAACTATCTAGTCTCGAATGCAACGTACAAATAATAGTTGTAAAGCTTTATGATATCTATTGTTTCAATTTCATTGACCTAAAAGGGAGGCCGTGGTCGAATACGCCTAGCAATCTGTCTTGGTTACGATCGCAAATCTGATAGTATTCTTTAATATATTAAAAATATAAAGAAACTGACGAAAAATGTCACTAATGTACGTTATTTAAGGAAAACATGTATGTATAATATCCAAGTATTTTTGAGTGAAGTTTGTTAAGTTAATACTGTTACTGTATTTTATATCTATATAACTATATTAATTCATATAATGATAAAATTTATGGTATAAAAGAAGTTCTTATTATAATATTATAAGAGTCTTGATAAAATTTGCGCTTTTTTATTGCGTAGTACGCTCAACAAATGTTTAGTTACAACGTAAACTGAACGTAGTTTAGTTATCTAGAATTAAAAAATGCTTAGCCATTAGCCGATCACTGAGTATTTTTTTTTAAATTATTTTTGATAGTTTGTGGTGAAAAATGGCTTAGGAAGTTTAGCTGGACCCCTATGCAATTTATTAGAGCATTAATATATTTACATAACATCCATGTTCATTTATTTGTACTTTATAGTGTTACAACTTTATAGTATTACAGTTTGCTGTACGATTGGGTAGTACTCAACAAACACAAATTTTACTCATACTCATTTTCTTTGTTACCATACATAAACAAACCATATTACTAACACTCGACGGATCATATATTACGGTCTGCATTTATTACCACTCACGAGAACACTATTACCGTATATTCTCTGTAATTTATATCTAAAGTAAACATCATACCCGTCACCGGCCAGGTCGTAAACCTCATATCTGTTGCATACGGAAATATGGCATTTTTATGCTTTTCCATCTCCAAGACTAGAACTGGCACCTCGTAAAGTGTGTTCAGTTGATGTTCTCTAGCAAATTCAATTTAATATGCCTTTTATGGCATCACTCTGCATAAATGTAGGTGCATCGTGAACGCATAGCTCACCATAGCTGTATTGAATTATTGCGGTTAACTGGCTTATCGTCTTTCCTAGATCGTAGTAACCCTGCTGTAAGTTACATGAATATTCAAAAACATTATCTTACAAATTTATATATGCACTTAACTACTACGCAGACACACTTAAACATCGATTCATCTCTTTTTCTTCGCCTCTATTCTTTATATGGAATATCTCTTAACTGAATGCGAGAACGATTCAAAACTCTATTTTCTATTTTTAACAGCACTCATCACTTTCAAATTATTTTATAAATAATAATATCTACTCAATATTTTAATAAAACACTTCAATAAATATTAATAAGAGGAACAATAAAGTAAGCAGTAATTGTGTCCTCTTCCACACCGCTGCACTTATTAGCAGTACACGGTAGAGGAAAACCATTGCAAACGAAATACGGAATAGACGAACAGAGTAGTTTTATTTCATTAAAGGCTATTTATTACTCAAGGTTTCTATCGTGTCGAATTAGACTTCTCGTTAGAGGAACTACAGTAACTCGTTCATTTTATTCTTATTTAGCAGTCCGGTTAAAAAAAGTGCTAACTGAGGTAGGGCAACCCAGAAACTTTCCTGCTCAATATATAGACCGACTAGGGTAGTACCTCGACCTTACAGAACATTACAGTTGAATATTACTGCTTTCAAGCGGTTTTGCGTTCCTGTTGGTGAGTAAGGTGACCAGAGCTCCTGGGGGAATTGGGGATAGGTTCGGCAACGCGCTTGCGATGCTTCTGACATTGCAGACGTCTATAAGCTACGGTAATAGTACCATCAGGTGAGCCGTACGCTTGTTTGCCAACATAGTTACATTAAAAAAAAGCTAAAAGATAAGTAAAGTAAAGATATTTTTTTTTTTGATATAAAATAATTTAAACTATTTGAAAGCACTTTTAAAGGAATAATTTGTTATTATTTTCAAAAAATATAAACTAAGATTAAGAAGAGCAATTTATGAAGTAATAGGTCGAGAAAAAAAACTTTTCTTATTTTCTAGTAAAAAGTTGCAATAAAATCTTTTTGCTTGTATTATTTCTAAGTGGCTGGTTTTGTTACTATGAAATGGCACCTTGGAACTTAAGAAGCCGACCGATGGCGGGATAACCATCCAACTGCTGGCTTTGAAATACACAGGCCGAAGACGGGCAGCAGCGTCTTCGGTGCGACAAAGCCAGTACTGCGGTCACCAACCCGCCTGCCCAGCGTGGTGACTATGGGCAAAACACATGAGTTCACGTTATTTTTGGCGTAAACTTGTGGAGGCCTATGTCCAGCAGTGGACTGTATAGGCTGTAATGATGAGAGAGTTTGACTGGGAAGCCTTAATCCATCTACCATATAGCCTCGATCTTGCACCCTTGGATTTCCTTAACCTTATCTTAAATTTATGTATAAAATATGAACCAACATTTTCCATGTCCTAATAATAAATACATCAATTGACCAGTTTTGATAAAAATACAACGTTAAATATTTATGAATTTTGTACATTTTCATTAAAATTTTAGCAGTGTATTGACAAGTTATTAAAATAAAATATTGCGAAATTGTTGTTCTATTTTATTATTTTAATGAATTCCATCGGTACACAATTTCGTTGACATTTTTCAAGCATTTAGCTACGTAAAATTTAATATTCACGAATTGTTCTGATACTTAACACGCTTGTTAGACCTTAATAAAAACATTGTTTAATATTATAATCTCAAATTTTATTGTCTTTTATTTATGATAGTTGAAATAATTATCCATATAAACGATCGATGTTAATAACCTGGCTGGTTACAGTTTTATCACAGATTAAATAACATTTGTATATCCCATCATTGCCATAACACGTATAAATATTTGTCCTTAAGTAGCGTTTATTGTTTGCAAACTTTTTGCATCCAAACTCTACGTCGTCTTCTTCTAAAATTATTTTTGCGAGAGGATTGTGGAAAACTCATAATTTATTTATTATGTGTATTATATTTGCATTTATTACACATATAGCATTCACACATATCACATATATTATCAATTAGTAATTAATTTATAAAACATTATAGTATGTATATTTATTGAACGAGCATATCCGCACGATACCCTTAGTATACGGCCGATTTGATATTAACTCTTTCTCTCGCGATTTTTATATCGACATTATTTTATAAAGGAACGATCTAGAAAGTCTTTACCGCGCACGATCGTGTTTTTGACAACGGGTATTTATAGGCGTCTCTCACTTAATTTTAAATGCCGATATTTAATATCTTACATAGTACATTCGCTAAAGGATGATCGAGAAAAACTTATCTCGATGCATTTATAAATTAGTTTTCTTAATACAACAGAGTAGAATGATCATCGATTCTTCACAAGTTAAGAATTAATTTGGGTCTTCTGTTGTTGTACAAAATTTGCTTCAGCCTGTAATATCCCACTGCTGGGCATAGGCCTGTTTTTCCATGTAGATGAAGAAACAAAGCTTAATCCACCACGCTGCTACAACGCGGGTTGGCGGATTGCACAAAATTATCAGAACTTAAATCTTATTTTTTTGTGATACATTATGTAATAATGTGTTTTAATAACAAAATCAAAAATAGCTTTATTATAATAGGCTTCAAAAACACGTTCGAGTCGTCATTTTACAAATAAATTTTTAATAATTTTTAAAAAGTAAATAATATGCTTAATTATAAAAATATGCTATAATTATTATGAACTTTATTATTTTAATATTATTCCAATGTGTCAGTAGGGTGAGAAGACCTGAGCAACCCGACTGGGAAAGTACCCAAACCTTACAGAAGATCATAGCTAAATAACGCTGCTTTCAAGCAGTATTGTGTTCCTGTGGTGATTAAGGTGACAAGAGATCCTCGGAGGGATTGAGGGTAGCGTCGGCAACGAGCTTGCGGTGCTTCTGGTGTTGAATGAGTCTATAAGCTGCAGGAATCGCTTACCATCAGGTGAGCCATACGCTTGTTTTCCGACCTGGTGTATAATATAAAATCCGCAGCCAGAAACTCCAATTGTCTGTGGTCTGAACTAATTATAATCTGCTAACAATAGATGCGTTTTTTTCTGTTGTTCTAATTGCTTATATCTCATTCAGTCAGTATCTTTTTTCAGTTTCTTTTTTATTTGAAAATGTAAAAAATAAGATTGAAATGTTAGTATGGAAAAAACAATAAACATTAAAATACTTTCATTTTTGGAACATTACGTTATAACAAAGAAACGATGCCGGAAATAAGGTTATAAAATTCCTTTGAACGTTATGAACATTTTGGTAAAAAAGAAAAAGTTTTAATCTTTTTCCACGGAGACATTTTGCAATGTGGCAATCATTCGCAAACTTCAGAGGTGACCCGGTCAAAGGAGCCGAAAGAATAAAGGAGTTTTTCTTTGCCCCTCATCACTTTCAAGATATATCGCATAAGTTACGTTACGCAAAGTGAAATTGTTTTAAAAGAAGTAGGTGACGAGCTGTGACGTTTTCGTATATTGAATATTCTTCTCGAAAGGTAATGTGTCATGTGAATTCAAATACAAAATAAAGCATGACTGACATCTGAAAACTAGCTACTAGAACAACTACGACGCCTTTTCTAATGAAATTTTCTATAGCAAGTGGGTTCTTATTAATTTTTATGAACGTATTAATTTATTTATCTAAAATGACGCCAGTAAATTGTAAAGAACTAAAACAGTTACAAAAATTTGTAAATAGCCGATGTTTCTGATATAATGTTACTCCAAGAGACCAGGCTTTTTCTCGATGATAATTTTGATATTTTTCTGTTACATTACTTACATTGACAATGCAACTTCTCACAAAAATTGTTGATAAATACCGAAGTTTGGGAACATTTGCAATAGATACCAGTATGTCTAGGTATCTTGTGGTACAAAAGTATACATGCAACACCGATTGACTGTGGTTCGTCTCGAATTGCAGTTACACTAATAAATTCTAACGATTAACGGATGCTGGTATTTTCGGTGTACCAACCAAAAACTATGAATATCTAGAAGCTTACCTTGTATGCTAAAGATATTTGTGATATAGTGTAATTTACGGATGATCTTCACCATTGCTTGTTATTAAAGTTGATAAGAAAAAAAAATATGACAACGTGTGCCCAATGTTAAGCATTCGAATTATAATTTAGAAATCAATATTGAGAAGCTTATTGTCAGCGATACTACAGGTTTCTTAGGGATAAATTAGGATTCGAAACTTCAGTGGAATTCCCATTTGTTACTCTTTAATGGTAGACTTAGTTCCGCAACATTCGCAGTTAAAAAAGTTTGACAGTTGACCGACGTTTTGTTCGCGTTTAGTACATTTTAGCTATTCCAATACTTGCGGTCTGTTACTGTGGGGTAATAATGCAGATATTGAGACTGTATTTATTTTGCAAAAAAGGACTTTTCGCGGCACTTATGATCTTAAAGATTCTTGTGGAATATTTTTCTTAAGGTAGACATGTTACAATTGCGTCACAATATATTTATAACAATATTATATAGTATGTAAATATATTACATTTGTTTTAATATAAATTATAATAATTGCAGTATAAACACGAGAAAGAAAAACACAATTGTAACTCCTAGTTTCCGACTGCGCAAACAAAACGTCTCCTTTTTGGGTTATGGTATTCGTATGTTAAATTGAATCCCGAAAACTCTTAGCTAAAGCTTATTACTTGGTGCAGGCATACATTAATGATAAAATAATGTCTTTATTATAAGATAATGTGGTTGTAAGAATTTTTAAAAGTGGGTAACGGTAATAGTAAACGTCATTTAATCAATAGATATAATAAAAATGTAACGGATCGCTGTCTGTAAATGGAAGATATATGAGAAAAAACATTATTTAGACACAAATAGCACTTATTCAAATAGCAATTTTGTCTATTTGTCTAAATTTCTGTGCGTTGTTGCACGCTAATCTTAGAAACAGCTTAATCAATTTAGATGGGGTTTTCACTATTATATCGTGTTAAACTTTACTTAATATTTAGTGTTTCATGTCAATCAGTTCATAAATTAAAAAGTTATACCAATTTAAAGAATCACGTTGATCACGTAAAAACCCAAAACGCGGACAAAGACGTAGGCACGGCTAGTTTAAAACTAAAATTGAACACAAACAACTTTGTCCTTTACTACTAATTTTGAAGAGCGTCTAAAGTAACTTTTAAATTATTTATAGCAACTAAGTTTTAAATCGTTATAAATTACCTGACTCATACTCACTCATAGGGCTCATTTTTAATTACCGATACATAATAAAAATATTAACTATTTAGTACACTATCACCCTCAATAAAATAAAATAAATGTTTATGTATATTTTATCTATGTTAAGAATAGCGCAAATTTGCCTACGCTTCTACATACTTAGTATAAATATCTGGAAAGTAGGTCAGGCACTATCGTTGAATTAAGCTACCAACTGATACAGTTTTTAAGAACAAGTGCTACACAAAAATGTTTAAAATTGTCCCGTGTAATATTTTTATATTTTAAAATAAAACTTTAACAGAGTTTTTTTTATACTGACGGAATTTTTACTTCATAGAAATCATCATGAAACTCGATAAATAAATAATTACATATTAATAATTATACTTTTATCGCTTTTTTTTTGTGAAGATTTTTATTTCTTTATTGAGTTTTAATATTTACCTGAAAAATCATTTATTTTATTGGAAACTAGTACTTGTAACCTACGTTGGTACCCTTTTTTATTTATTTATTATTTTTGGTTGTACCAACTCCGAAACCTTTGTAGGCTCATGCACAACACTTTGCTGAAGATCATAACATGATCAAATGCATAGTTTACGATTTTATAAAGGACATTCAGACAAACATTCATTTTATATACATAGAAGAAGATAGATATAAAAAAAATTGTTGGTTGTACGCTTTAAGGGATTTGACATCTGCATATAACAAATATTAGAATAGGCCAAAGAAGTGCAGAAATTTCATTAATTTCGTTTGTAGGCAATGTTAAGTTTAAATAAAATCTAAAAAAATGTTTATGAATCCTCTACCACATCATTATCATATCTAAACACACCGTTCGACTGCCGAGGAATTTCGCAAACTTGAATATCCTTCCATGTTTGTGGACGAAAACTTCTAAGTAGGTTTACCATATTGTTGAAATTATGGAACTATATTCCCAGTTCCAGATTCCAAGACTTAGCTTATACTTAAGGATATTAGTGAAAATTACTTCAAACTCTGCATTGCAGCTCTAAGAGAGGCGTGTACTATAATTAGAAAAGCGTTTTAGTGCTTCATATTGCTGGAAGTTCTACACAATATCTGAGTTTTATTTTATTACGAGCAAATTGCGCAACTTATATTAAATAGAAGTGTAGCACTATCGAGCTTAATATTAATACTGAAACCTGTAAATAAAATTTAACATTAGTGTTTGTTAAACAATTACTTTGAGGGTGCTCTGAGCGCGGGCAACGTTTGTTTGACACTTGAACTAGTTTTCAGAATAATTTTAGTTCTAAATATATTAAAGTAAATACAAAATTTATTTATCTATAAGTAAATATTAATACTTTATACAAGATCACCAAATACTCGAGTTGATTATTTTTATCCGTCTTTATAATTCCTGCTTCGCTCCTAGAAATTGTAATGAAGTCTGTAAACTTTGCGATACACAGGTTTTCTAATAGACAAAGACTTTATGTAAAACAGTCTTGTAAATCCCAAGGTTAAAGCTCTTAAACAAACAAACTAGTTCGCTTATAGACTAAAAGCTTTTTTTATGGTTTACTCTACCATAACGTTTTATAAAAAAAAATGGATGGTTGTTTTATAAGTTTCGTTTTTTCGAGTATTCGATTTTTAGTGTAAAATTTCGACATAAAGAATACTTTTTAAACACGTTTTAATAATAACACCAAATATTTTAAGTATATTTAATACCTTGAAACGAGCAATTCTTATATATATATAATCATAATCTGAATCTCCGAAACGGTTCCAAGGGGGCAATTAATCTAGCTAGGATTCATTTTTAGCAAATGTCGTTAATAGCTCAGGTGGTCATCCACATAACTCCAGATCGATATTTTTTTTCCAATTACACTCGTGTTTTTTGTTTATTTAAATAACCAGTTCATATTTTTCGAAAAATATTATTCATATTTAATGCGTATTTAAATAATAATTTCCAAGAAATTAGCTATGTGGCTATGGAACTAAAGAATATAGCCACCCCTTCTCTTCCCGCGGGCGTAGTAAGAGGCGACTAAGGGATAACACAGTTCCACTACCAACTTGGAAATTATAAAGCCATCCGATGGTGGTATAACCATCCAACTGCTGGCTTTGAAATACACAGGCCGAAAACGGGCAGCAGCGTCTTCGGTGCGACAAAGCCACCCTATGACTATGGGCAACACACATGAGTTCACGCCATTTTTGCGTGAACTTGTGGAGGCCTATGTCCAGTAGTGGACTGCGAAAGGCTGCTGTGATGATGATGAATGATGATTCCAAGAAATACGATTTACCAAAAAAAACGAGCTAAGCTCGGTCATCCAGTCATCATAACAAATTATAAAACATAGGTACATCACAAATATGTATATTATTTTTATCTATTGTTATTATAACTAGTATAAAACTAACAGTTACACAATATAATTATAAATTTCCTATAAACTCATTCTATTACGCTATAATTTATTATTCAAAACGGGCTGTTTCTACCAGGCGTAATGGAAGGCAAGTTAAATATTGATTCAAGTTATTAAGCTCTGATTATTTAAGTATTGATGTTTTGATGTTAGCAAAACTAGGACCGCGTACTATATTACCTTTATGAAATGAAAGTAACATTTTATACATTGAATTTTGATGTTTTAGTAGTAGGTATACTTCTTCAATGCTTTCAAAACAATAAAATTAATCGCATAGACTACTATTAACTATTCTTATAAGAATATAGTTAGATTATATCGTTTCTTAGGGTTTTTTTTTGCTTTTGAATAATTTTATTTTTACTCACTCAATTAATTATCGAATTGAGGGCACAGGAGAAAATATGTTGTTTAAAATCTGCAGCAGCAAGACTGGGAAAATATGTAGCAGATGCTTTTAATGTTGTAATCGTGTATAAGCTACCGCTTACTATCAGTCGGATTATACGCTTCACAACATAAAGGGAAATAAAAACTATATACAGTGGCGATGCAAGTCCTAAACTTAATGTGGGCAAGATACATTTCGCAAAGTTCTCTAATGGTGGAAATGAAGGGAATATGAAACATAAAATCACTAAAAATTAAACAGTTTTTTTTTTGGTCATTAAGAAGCGAACCTAAATATTTACTTGTAATTCTTTGGGACATTAAAAATGAAAAAAAAAGATAAAATAAAGACTGTAAAGAAACAGAAATTTTCAACTTTTGATTCTACTGAACTATTTAATTATTGGTTCGTAATTTATCTTAGATGCTATACTGTTTGAATAGATAAAACTGCCAAAGCTGAGAGTAATTCTAGACCCACAGTATTCTTTAAATAATTTTCATTTAGTTTCAATTTTAAAGGCTTCTTTCAGTAGAAGCAGTACTTACAGGTATTGTTAACAAACTTCTAAAGACAATGTAAATATTTGGATAAACTTCTTTCAAATCATTTTCTATGATATATTGGAGCAGATGTTTCACGTATTTAATAGAGTTAGGTAAATTTGGAATCATATTTCTTAACTCCTCATACAACTTATAAGGTTGGAAGTCACTGCTCTCACCCACTTGCAGAACTGTCTGTAAATCCTGAAAGAGTTTCAGTGTTTGGTATTTTGGATTTTTTTAACTTGTTTAAATCATAGAGAAAATCAAAATTTTTAAAATATTGATTTATAGACATAAATCTCGATTCCATCTTACTTATTACAGAATCCATTATGGCATTAAAAAAATTTATACCTGCTTTTAGGTGAATAATATAGGTTGATCGCTATCTTCATAATCAGACATATTATTCTTTTTGGCCTCTCTTTTATTTTTTTAAATCTTTTGGCAAATCATAACTGCTTTTCCTAATAAGCTGATTAGCGTCAGACAAGCATTTTTCGAATCCAGTTTGTCGATATTCTTTGATCCGGTCACAAAATGTATGCACATGTTCAAGAGCAATGATTAAATTGACTTGTACAGAGTGTCATTATTTTTTATATATAATAAATAAATAAATAAATATCTACACAATACACACACGCTCGTCTGTTCCTAAGGTGAGCAACTTAATGTTTGTGTTATAGGTAACAGCCGAATAGAATAGCTACAATTTTTTTTCGATAAACATACTTATAAATAATACATATATATAAAGACCACCAAGACTCGGGGTGGGAATCGAACCCACAACCTGCTTATGGTATTGATACGTGCTAATAGCTCATACAACATATGTTATTATATGATAAATTCTAAACTGAACATTTTGTTTAAAACGGAATCGCAATAACTGAGTGTGTCCGTCCGTGGCGCTTTAAGTTTTCTTTACATTCAACAACATCACCAAATTGCAACAATACGGCCTTATCGCCGCGTTAATTCTGCTTTCCCACCTTATTCTGATAAAGGCTCTATACTAAGTTTTAATTTATATTTGATTATTTTCCAGCTTTTCATATCTTCTGAATATAACCAACAAATATTTTTGCTGCCACCAAAGGATTTGCTGTGTCTGCCAACAACAGATTCCAGCTATGACAACCGCAAGATGTGAAAAACGCCCTGGGATTTATATTTAATATTCGAGTTTTAGCTCCACTATTTATGCCTACCATATCTGAAACATTATCGTATCCTTGGCCACGACAATTCTGAATATCTAAGTTATTTTTTCTCTAGCTCTCCTAGTATTGCATTAGTCAAATAGTCTCCAATCGTTCCAGTGACAACAAGAAATCATTCATATTGTGCGCCAATGAGTGGAATATTTTTAGGTGGAAAGTTAATTCTAATATTTTTAACATACATATATAAGTAAAACCTAATGGCGTGTAATTTTGGATTTTCCATACTTTATGAAATTTATTTTCCGGCTGTGAGGCGCGAGGCCCTTTACACCGCGAGACCGTGGGCGGTGGCTCAAAGTACCCACGCCTTACACTGCTTCTGCCTATATATATCTTAGTATCGACTTGCAAATACATAGAAACACTATATAACTTTTAAGAAAACATATCACATAATTAAAACTGCTAACTTCATACTACAATTCTTAAAAAATAAAGCCTTAAATATATATATTTTTAAGGCAAAATTTAAAAAGTTATTAAAGTTAAATGAATTGTCCAATAAATAATTGGGAATAACACAATATGACTTTATTCGGACGTGTCACATTGTTATTTATCAGTGATACATTCCAATTTGGGAACAAATTACAAAGCGACGGTAATATGTTGTAATCAACATCCGAATCAGGTATTTAATCAAAGGGAATCAATAATTGTTGGGAACGATTGTGGATATAGATTGTAATAGTAAAATTTGTGCGAAGCCTCAAAACCTTAGTTCAATATAATATACCCTTTAATAATAATATATAAAACTATCTTTATCCGTGTCTTCTTTCACGATTATCACCTCTTATATTAAACCATTAAGGTAAAGTTCACACACCAGCCTAAGATTAACTTTAAGTTCCAAGGTTTCTGCACATTCTAGGTTGAAACTGGAAAATTAGTAGCTTGAAAGTTATTTCAACTCAATACTGACGCTATTTCTGTAATTTATAAACAGTCAAATTAAACACATTGAAATATTTACGAAAAAATTAATAAATGAAAATAGATTATGTTAACGAGTTACAGCTAAGTGTACCTGTTGACTTCACTACTTTTCTCTATAACGCCATGCCAATTTTTCAATTTCAGCTCGTAGTATGAATTCAAATAGTGCCAAGTTTCGTTTAAATTAACTTAGTGGTTTGGGTATAACGCGCGCTCAAGACAGATAAAAATAAGAAAAATTAGACCCGTTACAGTTAAGGGAAATTAAATTATCTTAAATTTCAGTTCAGTTTTTTTTTTAGTAATCGAACGTGACTTTGTCATAAATAAGGGCTACTTTTTTTAGGCTGTTTTTTTTTTTTGTAAATATACACGCATAACTTTCAAATGACTGCACCAAAATGAAAAATTCTCATTGTCAGGTTTGCATTAAAATTAAAACATAATATCTATTAAACGTTAATATCTATAGAACAAGAAAAAACTTCTATTAAAGAGACTATGTGGAAATGAAAGCACGTTGTACTGATATAGCATACAGGTTTTCTTGTGTCACTGCAATCAGGGGGAACCTGTGGGGGTTTTATTTAAATTGCTGCGAAAATAATTGATCTTTAAGTACAAATATAAATTACGTATTTTCTTTATTATTTTCTTCTGTTACAATGGACAAAGAGGTCTATACTCGGCAGTGAGATGCTACAGACTGAATCTTAGATTTTAGAGGTTATTAAAAAAAAGAGAAAATGCTAGTTTCGATAACGTAGTGAAAAAAAGTTTATATGTAGATTAAGGCATTTGTCAAATTTATTGCGTAGTATTCTATTAGCTATTATATAATTATATAAATACGCTAAGTTTAAGATTTTTGCCTTCCTTTTTAGAAAAAACCTCACAATTATTCCACATAAATTATATACCATTTTATAGATAATTGCTTGCTCTACCGGCATCCACAACAAAAAAATTGACTATTGCTTTTTTGCAAATTAATTAATTATTAAAATTATATATATATATATATATATATATATATATATATATATATATATATACATATATATATATATATATATATATATATATATATATATATATATATATATATGACGGTTTTAATTTTGAAACGTAAACATGATTGATGGCCGGTATATTTTTTACTTATTTAGTGCGAATTATTTGTACGGGTATTGCTGGTATTATAATATTAATCTAATTATTATTAAAATTAAGCTTGATATAATTGAGTTATTTTTTGAATCAAAATAATAAAACACGGAACAAAGTTTAAAATTACTTATAAACTTACTAATACTGTTAATTAATAATATTTGTGTTAAAATAGAGAGAAGATACACATAAAATAGCTTAAATGAGACTGAGAATTTTTTTTTATGTTTTTATTTATAATTTTTTCCTTGTATAATTCAAAACTTACTTGCAATAAAGACTATATATATTATTAAGAAACAAACTATAATATAGACTATATATATATATATATATATATATATATATATATATATGTGTGTGTGTGTGTGTGTGTGTGTGTAATATGGCGGTTTCTTGCCCAGAAATGCTATTTTCACGTTCAACTAGTCTATAGTGTAAAAAAAAATGTTACCAGTTAATGTCACTACTTATTACCTTTGTTGAGCTCTCTCAAGTCTTTATCCTTATTTACCTTCTCAATTTGAATACACCATTGAACATCGTATCGTTTAAAAATAAGTTATTTCTCTTTCCTCAACCATCCCGATGCTATTAATGAAATTAATGTTTATTTACATAGCTTTTCTTTTTTGGTATTCAAAAAAGTTATTCCGAATAAGACTATTAATTCAATTTCAATTTACTAAACCTTAAGAGGCAAAAATAAATATTTTCTTCCGAAAACGTGTTGGGTGTAAACTTCCATGGCTTAGGACGGACACTGTGGCGACGATTTTCTAAATTAATTTGTATACCTATATTGAACGAATACTTACGCCAAAATTTGTCATTGTGATATATTAAAATGTACCTACCTATAGAAATAACCAGTGAATTTCGGCGAAAAATAAATAAACAGGCATACACACCTTGCCATTTTGATTGTTGAATTATTCATGGATGTCTCACACGAGCCTATCTGTGAGAGGGTATGAACGAGAACTCTTCAAACAACTAGTATCATTGCTTGGGGAAATAAAATGAAATGCGTAAGCCACCACCTTAATTTAGAGGCCAAATAAAATATAACGGATTTTTTACCTTACTAACTCAAACCAATTTTTTCGACAATAAAACCGACGTGACTTACTAATCGAATGACACTGGCAGCTAAATTATTATAATGTTAAAACGAATGACTATTTAATTTGACGTTTATGATTTCGAAACTATTAATAAAAAACCAATTCTTAAAATTAACATGGCGAGTGTGATCCATTTAATACCAACACCTAAAGAGTTTTACGTTGAACTACAAGAACACGCTGACCTTGCAGAGAGTAGACGACGGAAGCGATTTCTTGCAGTGTTGCTATTGCAGCGAATGACGCGTGGCTATTTAATAAGAAAATATATAGCCTGGTTGTCTAAAAATGCGATTACTATTCAATGTGCTTTCAGAGTACACACAGCACGTAAAGCATACCGTGCAGCCTTGAAAAGAGCTGTTGCTAACAAACATTCAAAATTCTATGCGCGTGCTGCAACGATTATACAGGTTATATAATTTGTTTTTAAAACTTGTGTTTTTAAACACTTACTTTAGACAAAATTATTTTAAGTAGATATATAAAGAACTAAATTTATATTAGAGAAGTGTTTCCGTACACCCACAAACATACATATACACACAAACATACGCACACACGCTCGCAATACTACCATCCAACTGCTTGATGATCATTCACACACGTCAAATGTTGACGACTTGTGATGGGCAATAAGAACGGTAATTACAAGCAGTTATTGCGGTCAATAACAAATAATAGTATTCACACTCGATAACTATAATTTTTATTCAGAGATTTATTATTGGATTGTTTTGGTTTTATTAGTTGTTAGGAAATATAAAGTTAAAGAATATAAATTACGTAAATAATTACACATTAAATTTATTATAAACAAATTTGAACAACTAGGCTTAGGCTTACATACCTAAGTGACAATTAATATCCTTACCACTCTATTTTTTATGCAGAATTTAGTTTGTTGTTATACAACTTAATTCATTTAAACAAAATGAAATATTAATTTAATTGGCAACGTTAGATTACTGTCAAAAAAAAAATATAGTTTTTGTACATTCGTTTTGGATTTTTTCTTGCGTCGGGGATTCAGAAGCACGATCTGAGTTTCCGGATACACAAACATAAACGCCCAGACCACAGCAAACATCTGTATGGCTAATACAAATCAATCATCACATTTATGCAATAAAAATATGTTATATTACAATGTTTTACCTGTTCTGCATTGTAATTGTTTACAAGATTATTTATATTTTCACTGTTATAAAAAATGATATAAAAATCTTTGTACAAAAAATTTACTTTAATGGTAAAAATTGTTAACCTAAAATGTTTCAAATAATTTCAAGTAGTTGGGAATAACACAAATTATAATAAAAAATAATAATTTATTTTTGTTGTAAACTCTTTGCCTTTACAAAGTTGTAAAGTCTGACTCTGAATCAGACCACTGTATTCGTCTGTATTCGTTTCTAGGATATGATATTCGACCACTGACCATACATAGTAAACAAATTCTCACAGTGGTTAAACTTTATGAAATAACCATCAATGTTACTTAATGAGGATAATTTACTAACAAGGCAATTTCATTGTAGGCCCTTTGGCGAGGACATAATTCCAGGAAAAAAAAGTTTTGTTACCGTTCGTATAGAAAATGGCTATTCACAGTGACAGAACGAGGTGAAAGACGGGCTGCAGAAGCTGTTGAATTTGGTATAAGGAGTAGAGCTGATGATTTAAAAATTCTAGAAGAAGAGGCAAGACAGTGGCTAGCCTTCGTTGTATTCAAATTACATCACTTATTGAGAACATATGTTTGTGCAGGTGTTTACTCACAATCTAACTCCACTGAATTGTCAGATTTTGAAAAGCTTCTGAAATCCATTCATTATACTGAGTATATGAAAAGACTAAAACGAAAATACAATGAATTTGTAAAGAAATTTCGTCCTCGCTTTGCAAATAAACACTTATTTCCAATAATTGGTGACGGTGCTGATTACTGGTACCTTTCATTGCCTGAAATGTATGAATTGACAGCTCCTCTACATAGACATACCGATAGTCGGCATCTTTCAACACATCATGGATCTATGCACAAGAAACCTTTTCTTTGGAAGAAAGTTAGGCCGCAATATTTAGAAGAGAGTAGAGGACCGTATACGCTTCCGAAAACGCCAACTCCGTTATCACCACCTCCGCCAGCGCCAACTCCAAATGGTGACCAAAGACCTCATAAAGATCCTCGTTTTTATCTATACATGAAACATTACACTCCGCAACCAGATATTTTTGAATACGTTGACTTCCATGTTAATATATTGTTAGCTAGAAAATTCTCAATTCAAAATATAGACAAAGAATCATAACTGTTTTTTTTTTCAAATCCACGAAGTGCTCGTTAATTTTTTGCATTGATATTACAATGGTCTGTTTTGGAACACTTGGTAGAAAGCATGTTGAGTTTTTCTTTTCTTGTTCGGAAATCCGTAATCAGGCTGCTGAGTTTGGAAGGGTCGCCCGGATGTTGCGAGCCGCGAGCTTTTTGTTGTTAAGCTTTTGTTGTTCTGAATTTTACACTTGTAATTTATTTGAGGAAACGCTTCAATGAGAAATAAATTACATTAAACTCTCCAAGGCAAATGTTTTTTGTAAATTAACATCTTGCCAGTTAAGGTTTTATGTTTAAATTATCTTTTATTTCTTCGAATTTCTGTACATCGAAGATTCTTACTTTTTTACTGTTTTAAGATTTTAAATGTTTTTTGTAAATTAAAATCTTGGCTGTTTAGGTTTTATGTCTACACCTTTTATTCAATCCAGTTAATTTGAACACAAATAAAAATCTTCTCTAAAAGAAAATAATTGTTTGTAACGAATATTTTTTGTTATTTTAAATGTATAGAAATATAACAACAACTTTGTGGAAAATATTACTTCAAAATCATTAAACTTATGAAGTACCTACAAAAATGTTTGCATTTTATAAATTTCAAAGTATTGAAGTTAATAAAAAAAGGTTGTAAACATTATAACAAAAATCTTGTATATTTATTAGTATAATTGTTATTTGGTAATGTTAATTTAGTGAATATGTTTACCCCTATTAAGTTATTGTATTTACAACAGTACAAATAAGCTGTCGCAACAAGCACCTCTAAATAATATGTTTAACACCGCATGTCTTTGAACTCATTTGTCTAACAATGCCTGTTTGACTCGGCAAATTTATTAGGGTCAGAATAATTCAGCTTGTGGGTTTTTGAACCGGCTCCTTATTGCTACGTCTTGGGGGGTAACCCTAGTTAGATGTATAATGGTTGACCTACTTTACGTATGTGCTATGCCGCAAGAAATTGGGTGTGATTTACAAAGCAACAGACAATACACCTCTTATTCATAGTAGACTCCATAAATCGTTGACCTTTATGTAGTGCTCATTTCAAAGTTGTAATAAAGTACTCACT
Organism: Melitaea cinxia; assembly: GCF_905220565.1. Lineage (NCBI taxonomy): Eukaryota > Metazoa > Arthropoda > Insecta > Lepidoptera > Nymphalidae > Melitaea > Melitaea cinxia. Next base: position 7,514,798 of record NC_059409.1, read on the forward strand.
GTAGACTCACTCTGTCTTCAGTTTCGCGAATTTGTGCGTCAACTGAAACTGCCAGGCTCAGTAAGGGTGTTTGGTACATGAATAATGTATAGAGTAAATTTGCAAGTGTTTCAATTTACACTCGATGCTACTCCGCACTCGTTCATACGCATCCGAGAGCCGTTCAAGTGCAAAAAGAAAACAAAGAGGGGTACACAAATAAAGACAAGAGACGGTCGAATTAGCACGTATTTCGCTTACATCGTGCTATTTTGTAATATTATTAGACAATCTGGACTGAGCTGGAAGCATTTCAATACGTTTTACCAACAAAAAAAACCCAAAAGCAATTTGTAGTATACTTTGTACATTAATTGCTCAGTCAATATATTTAATTTTTTAAAGGCTTACCTTGCTATGCATGCAGTGTCTATAAATTATTATAAATTTGAAAACAAATATGTGACAGCTAAACTGTCTAAACTGAAGGTCTCTTCTTAAAAAAAAAACTTATTTTTGGATTTTAGAAGTAACATTAAATTTTTCACAGTTTAAAGTATGAACATAATTTAAAGTCGTTACTGATAGTTGGGAATATATCCGCCAACCCGCATTGGAGCAGCGTGGTGGATTAAGCTGTGATCCTTCTCCTACATGGGGAAAGAGGCCTATGCCCAGTAGTGGGATATTGCAGGCTGAAGCGATACTCATGGCATGGTAGAGAATATATCCGCTAACCTGCAATAGAGCAGCGTAGAGGATTGAGGTCTGATCCTTCTCATACATGAGGAATAAGGCCTATGCCTAACAGTGAGATACATACATACACACATACAGGCTAAAGCGTAAAGCGTAAAGTATGAAAAATTTGTCTGAGTTTGGATTTTCGACCGAACCAAACAATCTCCACTGTGTCTTTCCACTCCATATGACATTGGCGAAGTAATGTGTGCCTAATAATTGACACAGCTAAAAGCCATCTATGGAACAACAACAGTTTAACAGTTTTTGGATTTTCATACAATATTGTGTAAATCGACTTCTTTGTCTACCTTTCTGACTCTTCGATTAAGTTAGCGTGCTTATATAAACGCACATTTTATCAGCAATCCATCACATCAATTGATTATTAAAACGTAGATTGATTACTAAGTTAATATTTTAATTTTTGCTTAGACGAAGTTATTTCACACAACTTACGTATTCAGAACAGATATCGAGATCCAAGCAGATTATACGCTCAGTGCACTGCATCTGAAACAGTACGTAAGGTATGATGAAAATGCGTAATTTAATATCCTAAGGATAAAAATTACTAAAATTTTCTCCTTCTTGACATCTCTTACGCAACTTTTATCTGCGTCACTTTAAAAGAACACGTTTTCATAACACGTTCTGAATTTAAGTGTTTTTCGTAATTCCCTGTTATCTAATAATATAATCAATGTGTTATGCTTAAATTCCTGCCTACCGATAAGTATGGATTCCATAGTCTCTTCCAAACTATAACTTCATACACTCATGAAAGATGAGAAATAATTAGTGAACAATTTGTTCTTAGGTGTTCGCGTCACAACATTCTGAAAATATTCTTTATTTACACTATATAAATAAGATTTCCTGATAAAAAACACGGTTCACAGTTTGTTTTTATGGAAGCCACATCAGCACAATGCACGAAAGCGTATCGAAAGGTGGCAAAGCCAATTGCAGCTACCCCAGGGGAGACGTCTTTCGTGGCAACGTGATGAAAACTACTTACGAGGATTTAATTTCATTTCATTTTACGAATGTTCGCTCTCTCACAGGCTTTCTTGGAAAAGTTCTCTTTATACTTATACTAGTTTAAGGTCGTGCTTTCTCTAAAATAAATGGTTTTTTACATTTTAGTTTACTGTATAGTGTTATAAGATTCTGAATATAAGATGAATTGTTTTACAAACTATAAATCTTAAAAGGCCAAGAAATGTACAATATTTTAAAAAATGTATTTTTCTTTTTTATACGGCTAGCCCGGTAAACAAGCCTACGGTCCACGTGATAATAAATGGTTACCGTAGCCTCTAGACGACTATAACAAAAACAATAAAACTCTAAAATCAAAACACAAATTGACACTTGCTATTCGTATCGATAATTCGGTACAGTAAAAGTAATGGTCTACTATTGTATCTATATCAAACATAAAAGCAAGAATTACAATAACTTTATATATTACAATAACATAAACCTAAAAAGTGCTGTAAGACGTTACACTTCCCATTTTTTTTTCATAGCACAGGCATTTATCGTTTCTTAAAGGCTAAACTCCAAAAAATTTATAATTCTTTTTAGAGCCTTTATTTTTGCCTGATTTAATTTGATTTAAGCCTGAATGAATTTAAGCCTGATTTAATTTGATTTAATTTATCTTCACTTTTATATAATTTAATAACTTAATGAAATTAATAACACTCAATTAAATTTCCCGTTAATAACTAATTTAAGCAACTCAAGAAATTACACTTAGTTAATTGCTCTTCAGTTTAATTTATTTCAAACTTTGATTTGTTTCAGCATTTGTTATTCTTTAAAAATTTTAAAAAGCCATGAAATAAACGTTGCCTTATGCTTTATCCTACTCTTAATAATTCTAGTACACTTATACTGAGCTGGAATTTCCTTTTTAAGGAGTATCAAGTTTCAAAAGAATGTTTATTTGCTTCTTTCAAATATTTTACAAAAATATGTTGTTTCTATCCTTTTCAAACTGATTATTTTTAAATAATATATTTAATTTGAAATTTGTGGTAAGTTGCCATGTGCCAAAAATAAATAATAATATGCACACACTTATTATTAACTTGTAACGTTGTGCTGGAACGTTACTCTAATAAATAAGATCTTGTAGTAAAGATTAAGTTTTTTCACTTTATTTTTATCATGCTTCTACTTGTGGCGCCATCTATCGGCAACTTTTCGACACTTTGTGACTATTGGTGTTTCATATCGGCGTTTTTTCTCTAACGGACTTGATAGATGCCGCTGATGTTTTTTGGTAATTATTGATCTTTCTTTAATAAAATCAATTTAATTGTAATTAGAAATTCTAAATTTAATATTCCTGTCTACTCCTTAAATTATAAAATAATTTAATATCTAAATTTAAACTTAATAATTTATAAAAATACAGACTATGCTTAACGCGTAGACTTTTGCTTGTCAATATTCCCGAGCGCGGGAAGGAGCGCCTTGCTCGCGTGTCTTTGTTGCTCTTTTTCTTTGCATTTCGTTGCCGCCGAACCTCGAGACCTAACCTCGACCCTAACTCGGCTTAAATCCCGCTGGGGTAAGTTCTCATGATATCTATTATAATTACATATTGCTGGTGTTCTTAACTTAACGAGAAAATTGTAATTATTTATTATTTTGCTAATTGTGACACTGGTTTCTGAATTATTCTTTTCCTGACTCGGAACTTTCTTCGTTCCAGGATTTATTTGTACTTTAAGATTTATATCTTTAATTATACTTTGCTACAAATCGAGTCACTGCCCTCGATTAATAACGGGCTGACTGATTACCGGCATTTACACCGGTGGAGATCTCCGCCGGTCATCGGACGAAGACGGAACTGAAGACCATCATCACCGGGAATTAGTCAGGCCAGTGTCCTTCCATATTACTTTCTAAGGTACGTTTTCGCGGCGTGGGCCAGCTAAGGAAATAAAGGCTGAAAATCAGGTGCCTAACGCGCCTGATTCCGAACCTACACCCTGTTTTCTGACCGCGTGCTATTAAAATTCATAACTTTAAAAACAAGTCTATTATTCTATTTCCACAACCTCTAAAACTACAAAGCGCGGCAAACTAAAAATAAATATATACATATTCCATGTATGCACATTTCCGTACAATATACGTATATCAGTATGTATGTAATTACATATACGTACTTGGAAGTTTGCTGCCTGTTTATTTGTTGAACTAAATTCATCTTTGCAGATTTTAACTAAACCTTAATTTGGCAAGTCATTAAATATTGTAATTGCAAACATTCGTAATAAAGTTCTAGTAGTTTAATATCACAAAAACTGGTATATCACCTTTTCATAATTATAATAAGGAGGTAAACGAACTATTTAAGTGAAACATTAATGCCTCCACGTTCAAGCAATTAGTATTTCTTTATGACTTTTGCAAAAAGAACTGTTCCAATTCATTAAGTCGTCTTTGTAGCAAACGACTAAAAAACCTAAAGGCATTTTTTTTAAATATTTTTATTTCAATTTTATTTTTTTCGTGGAATTAATATTAATAAGTTATTCTTTTAAATTGAATATAAATTATATAATTGTTATGATATTATATAATTTTAATATTATATAATTTTTATAATACTTATAATTTAATTATATTTTGAACTGTCCCAAATGCTCTTCAGAATTATTTCATATTAATTCAATTCATATTAATTCATTTATTGTTGATATAGTAAATTTTACTGATTAAATACGCGAAAAACTCGTTTTTTAGAGTTCCGTACCTCAAAAGGAAAAAATGGAACCCTTATAGGATCACTTTGTTGTCCGTCTGTCTATCAAGACCTTTTTTGTCAGGAACGCGCGGAGGTATCAAGCTGGAATCTACATGAAATACTCAGGTCTAAAGTCCCTTATAGCTGTGAAAAAAAAACTTCTAAGCCAACGCAATCAAAAGATACAATCGTTTATGCTGCCAATTTTCGACACTCGCAAGAGAATCAAAACCTACAGGGTACTTACTACCCGTGAACTCAGAATCTTGAAATTTGGTATGAAGCAACGTCTAATAGCACAAATATAGGAAAAGTATTTCTAATAATGTTTGTACGGAACCCTCTGTGCATGAGTCCGATTCGCACTCGGCCTGTTTTTTTTTTTAATTCTAAGTTGACTTAACTACTAACTACTATTAAAAATTAATGTTACCGCATCTATTTTAATCAGTAAGTTACATTTTGGCCTAACGTTTATTTATATCTAAACAAAAACAATTGATACAAGTACCCAATTTGTTCAGTTTTTCATGACGAATTTAGACAAGTAAAGACTATTTAATTTATTGAGTTAATATGACTTCAAATGCAGAAAGAAACGTTTCTTCATGACGCTATCTATGTTTAACCAAAAGAAAATCACATATAATTATATACCCTTTTTTGCCAAATAAGCCCCCTTGCATTCCAACGATTTCTTCACGGAGCCGAAGCAATTCTCAGCAGAAGTTTCCAATCGATCGGAAAGTGAGTCCGTGATCTGTATAAAAAATGTGAGGCGGGTAGCGGTACGCAGTAATTAGTGAAGCAGAGACGCTCTGGCGTGCTGGCTTATAAGTGTATTTATTGTGGTGTAGGGGAAAATATTACGACAGCTTTTGGTAGTTCTAGTAAGTTAAACGAACTATACATTAGTTTATATAGAGTATTCAAAATAATACTATTTTGAACACAGAAATAATATTTAAACAAAGTTCATTTCAACAATAACTGATGCATAAAATGTATATTCCAACATTAGACCATATTTCCATGCTCTTACGTTGCCAGGAATATATTTTCAGTGATAAAGCCTTCTTTTTACTAGGTGGACCGATTTCGATGCTTTTTTTAATCGAATGGAAGTGGTCGTCTTGTAGTTTTTAAATTTTATCGAGATTCTGATAACTACTATAAATAATATATTTGATAGCGCGTATTTACTTAACTATTTTTACATCTACCAACGTTGTACGAACTTGTCGATGTAATTGAAGTCGTTTTTTTTATCGTTTGCGACCAAACACAATTATAGTACTTTACTATGATAACTGCTCCGGTGAAGTGGTGCGTGTGCCATGTACAACACCGGCAGTTTGCAGGTTCGATTCCCGTTCAGAATGGATATTTGTATTTGAATAAATATTTCTTTCTGGTTTGGATGTCGGTTCTTGTGGGTCTCTCCGACGTGCCTCAGAGAGGGCGTTAAACAGTCGGTCCCGGTTGTTATGATATACACCTGATAGCGGTCATTACTCATAGTAGAGAATATATCCGCCAAACTGCAGTGGAGCAGTGTGGTAAATAAGACTCCGATCCTTCTGATACATAGAGAAAGAAGCCTATGCCCAGCAGTGGGATAGTAAAGGGTAAATCGTGATTGATATCAACTATGTGCTTGTTCTACGAATATATTTTGTTTTAAACTTCAGTAAAGTGAAATATTTTCACTTGTAAAAACAAATCATACTGAATTTTGTAGTACAATTAAATACAGTTAAATATTCTATTATTTTAAAATTTTGAAATCTTAAATCGATGTTTAACTATCATGAAAAACAATGCTTAATTGATATTTAGATATACAATTATGATTAGTATTACGTAATATAGCAAATGTGAATATTGTTAATAATAACATATTCATTTTCTTATTTTGTAAATTCGTAAACGTAAGTGGCGATATGGCTAGTCATATAACCTTCGAAACGCAAATGTTATGTAAGCTACGCCCGTCGTTTTAGGTGACAGCTATTTCTTGGACCCCCAAGCTCAAATGACCGTTTTATCAATTTACGCGTGATAAAATTAACGGTGTATGCGAATGCTACGAATTTCATAAATGAATAAATAATAAAAAATGAATCTTTTGAATTTCTTCATGAAATCATTTTCAATTAACTTAGATTGTACTACTCAAACTCTCAACTATTCTCGAGTACTCAACACTCGAAGATCTCTAAACCGAACTCGGCGAAGTTATGTTAAGAAATTGAGAAGCTTTGTGCTATGAATACTTAGTTACTGATTTTTAATATCCGTGAAGTTTAATATAGACTTTTTCAAGCACATTTTAATAAATTTCACCATTTTTTTCGAATTTGACCACAAAAGTACTACAATAAATCTGGAATTATTTATTTTGTACTAAGTTATGCAACATAGTTTGACAAATCTCTGACTGCGGAGGCGGCGTCTTTTGTAAATTAAAAACTAAATATTTTATTCAAGTATAGCCAACCGTAGGTGTAATTTTAGCATAACAGCGATCAAAAATTTTTAATCTTTGGTGTTAAATATCTTAAAACTTAGAAGGGAGCTAGAAAATATTTGTAAGTTTTAACTGTGTAATCCTAAAAATTTTACAACACTTCCCGAAAAATTAATATATTTTAGGTGAAATATTATCAACTTTAAAATGACTAAGTTCAGCACTATCACATTATTTAAAAAAAATACAACTTTTAGTATCTTATTTAGTATGTAACAGACTGTGATAAAAAGGGTGAAATACGAAAATACGCATATTGTAATACAAGCACATTATCTAATAAATGATAAAAATCTATGAAGTATATTGTTTAGTTTTAGAAATATATGTCACAAACTATCGGGTATACACTCGTATATAACATATCGTATTTTGCTTCCAAAAACAATTTTCTTTTATTTACTGCCTAATTTCAATAATAAAACTTTATATGTTTTGCTGTAAATTGAGCCAGTAGCACCTGTAATAATAACCTTTTCTAATCAAGTAAAATTAAATTAAAATAATTCTAAATCTCTATTAATTTAATTAACATATTAGAGTTAAATTCATTACCCTAGAAGTGTTGAATGCCAACATTTCAAATTCGAATTCACGAAGAGCTTTTTAAATCAAATCTGTAACTGCACACGAAATAACGATTTTGATGAACACTTCACAACTAGTATAACGCTGTTTTAGTTCAGTAAGAGGATTTTCAATTTAGTAAATTTTTAGTTCAGCTACAATGATTTATTTGAAGCTTTATAGCGTGCTCTGAATTGGTACATTTGACTCTGTTCAAGCTCATGTAGGGAAATAGCTATGCTTATGGAATCATTTCATACATCAAATTTTTGATTAAAAATATATACAGTAACTTTCGGTGTTGATTATCGAAAACTTTATTAATTATATTTTCATAGTCTGCGTTTAATTTAATATAAGGATCAGCCTTTTCAAATAAAATTACAAAATAAAAAAATTAAAGGAAAATTGTTTTAAAATTAAACCTTAATCTAAATATAAAAGCTGGCAAAAGCAGTCGTGCTTTCTTCTGATTAAATTCAAAACAGTTTCAGAACTACCGCAGCGCCGGCTGGCTGTGACGGTCCTCATTGCTCATTTAATTTGTGGTCACCGTGATCTTGACTACAATATTTTGATTGTTATATTTACACACAATTTTCACAGTATGTATTAAACTTTTTAATAATTAAAGTATAGAACGTTAAATAAAATTATACATACGATCTGTTGAATCTTAAGATATAAAATTATATTATTTTATTCAATATTTAGAACTGCAGTGGAAAAAACTGCAACTTTTGTAAAAGTTAATAGTTTATGTTTAAATTAAAAGGAATCTTGGAATACTAAAAAAACGTAGCCTGCAAAAATGAGCATTACAAGTCTACCCTGTAACGTAGTTTTAAAATAGAAACAACGCAATACCTAGTATTCGAGTACGTGTGAAACGAAAAAACAAACTACTATATTGTCGTTTGTGCTGCAAGTGCCTCAGTAACTTGAAAGGTTACCTGCCTGCAGCGAAAAGTATACAATAACTTTAGCCTGTTTCTCTCTACGAGTAAAGATAGAAAAGCAAGGTTTAAAATACTTATACACATGCCTTTGACTTTAGAAATTCATTTTAAATAAGACTGCAGTGATTCCAGGTAACCGCTAAAAATATTTGATAAATGTTTACAATAATTATAATATTTGTTGCAAAACTTTTATTTCGTTCCCAAATCGTAAAAAAAAAAAAAAACGACAATCAAATTGAAAATGTCCGCCTTTTTTTAGTGTTTGAAAAAGGAACATTTAATTTTTGAACATCTCATACGAAATATTATATCATCTTATAAAAACTTTACAATAAAAAAAATAATGATGAATGATAAATCCGACATTTTGGTTCATTGTGTGCGATTCGTATTAAAAATTCTATAACGTCAAAAAATCAGAAAAACCGACAGAACCAGAATTTTTGTAATTTTAATATGAATAGCCACACAGAAAATTTGCTTAATACCTTGTATTCGATTTCAGTACAGGTGCGACCAAGCCACTACGATTCTAACACATTAATACTGGTCAACAGATCATGATTTTTATATACAGCTAGGTCGACAAACATGTTTACGTTAGCATATAGTCGCTCCGGTAACACACACAATACACAAGCACAAACGCCCAGATCACGGCAAATATCTGTATGGCTAATAGAAACGTTTGCCATGTATTTACAAGGTTTCTTAAATTTTTTAATAACTCTACGAAACTATCATCATGGTAAAATTTATAAGGAAAATATAATTATTTGATGGTATTAAAAAGTGTTATACTACGTAATTATCCATCTTGGTTATCTACACTTATAATTATTACATGTCCAGTCTGACTGATTCATTATCGCTGAGTAGCGTCCTTTCATAATGTAAACAATCCTTAAAAAAGGATTTTATCAAATTCTACCCCTAAGGGTTTGAAAGAGGATGTAAAAGTGTAAAAATGTTATTTTGGCTGGTATTTTTTTTCCACAAATGTCGTGCCATCATCATCATCACTTCAGCCTATCGCAGTCCACTGCTGGACATAGGCCTCCACAAGTTAACGCCAAAAGCAGCGTGAACTCATGTGTTTTGCCCATAGTCACCACGCTGGGCAGGCGGGTTGGCGACCGCAGGGTTGGCTTTGTCGCACCGAAGACGCTGCTGCCCGTGTTCGGCCTGTTTATTTCAAAGCCAGCAATTGGATGGTTATCCCGCAATGATCGGCTTTTTAAGTTCCAAGGTGGTAGTGAAACTGTGTTGTCCCATAGTCGCCTCCTCTTACGACACCCACGGGAAGAGAGGGGGTGGCTATATTCTTTACTGCCGTAATCACAGAGCAACATGTCGTGTCAATTCATTAAAATTAAATCGCTTCTTTAAGAACTGCTATAATCATTTTTTTAAGGGGTGATTAATTATTATTTAATTTAATTATGTTTAACTAAGAAACTACAAAATAATATTCAGATTATAAGACAAAAAGATATCGTAAATGAACTATAATTAATCAAATCACTTTGTTTTAAACGCTTTTTGTTCAAGTAGTACAAATTTTGTTTGTAAATTTCTGTTGTAAAAAAGTGTTTTACAATAATTTTTTGCTTAAATAACTATTTGATTTTGCTCGCAAAAAAAAACCGACACAGGTACTAGCTTTCGATTTAAAAAAGAATTATCAAAATCGGTATACCCAGTAAAAAGTTATGAGGTAACACACATTAAAAAATACATTTGAATTGAGAACCTCTTCCCTTTTTTTGGACTCAGTTGGCAATATATTGTTTTATATTCTCATACGTATGCTCTGTGTTAATATGTATGTGTTAATAAATTGTTTGAATAACTCTTATTATATTAAAACGTTTACGCGAGCTTCTTTCGCTGCATTTTTATTACGTTCATGTATTTTCATGTGCTTAATATCTAAGCTACGATATTCTTAATTTAATTAAAAAAAAACAACGCCAATTATTTATTGTAATATAAACTAAATTTCATATTATTTTGCAATAATATATAGAAATTGTTACTTATGTATCTTTAGTTACAACATCATTTCGACATTTTACAAAATATACGAGTATACGGGTCATAATTATATTCCTTGAGAGATTATTTTGGTTATTAATATTTTATACTATGTGTAAACCACGTTTTTAAACGACTACTGCATATTTGCATGATAGGTATATGTAAGTAAATTAATTAACTAAAACCAATAAAGGAAAACTTAATAGGAGTTTTTATTAATTTTTATTTATTTTAAATGATATTTTCACCGATTGCGAAACAATTTAATTTTTTTTTAATGAGTACATAAAATAATTAATAATAAATAATATAATTTTAAGGTTGGTTATTTATTAGCGTATTTACTCGTGTCAATGGGACTGCAACATCAGTACCTCTATTGCAAACGCTCCCCTTCTCTATTTTCACTCATCCAGACGTCATACAATGAACCCAATTAACATAATAGCCACATTTAGACTATTTTAGAATTAATCACTCCAACATTAATTACTTGGACTATTAGTAAAAATGTGTAGCTAGAAATAAGATGAAATAAAAATTTAAAAAAAGTACTAGATATATTTCAAAGTCTTTTAAGCTGTAAATTTAATATTCTAAAATTATTAGATAAGTAATAAAGCTGAGTCAAGTTTATAGTTTACTATATCGAACAAAATAAAATAAATGTACTTTAATTTTATTTCAAGTCTGAATAATTTTCTTTTTCTTTTTTTTTATCGAATAAAAGTTAATTTGTGAAATGTATAGTGTAAAATTTGAATTTAATAATCCTCAGGAATAAGAATCGTATTAAAATATTATAAGATAATTCTTTATTCATTTAATTAATACTTAATTTAAATAATTTGAATTGATAAAGAATTAAGACGAAGAAAATATGATTACTTGAAATATTTATCACCGGTAATGTCTATTACGCTCACGGTGGTCACCGGATCTAATTACGCTTACTATAAAATATCTTCGGGGGTGGATGGTCATCAACCCGCCTGCCCAGCGTGGTGACTATAGGCAAAAAGTGGACTGTATTAGGCTAAAGTGATGATGATGATAAAATATATATATTTATTGTATATTTTATCATCATCAGCAGCATATTGTTCAACCACTTGTTGAGCTGAAGTTATTAAAAAAGGTTAATTAGCAACAAATTAAATATAATTGTGTTTGCTAACAAACGAAGAAAAAACGACTTCATTTATGTCGACAAGTAATACAGTAAGTAGATGAAAAAATAGTCAAGTACACGCTACACACATACACGCTATCAAAGATTACTCAAAAAGTAGTCATCGGATCTCAATCAAATTTAAATGTGACCACAAAACAAGCATTTGCTTTCGATTGTGTAAGAATCGTCAAAATCGACAAACCCAGTAACAAGTTATGCGGTTTAATACAACGTAGGTCGACGAAAAAATAGTCAAATAAATACGCATTATTAGATATAACTCTAAAAGTACTTGTCAGATCTCAATTAAGTTTAAATGGAACCAATTGACACGCAACACCTTTCAATTTAAAAAAAAAATATCATCGAAATCGGTTCTCCCAGTTAAAAGTTCCGAGGTAACTAACATACATAAAAAAATATAGTCGAATTGAGAACCTCCTCCTTTTTTGGAAGTCTGTTAAAAATAGGGGTAGGAATTTGTGTATATGTATGGTATCTGTTAATTTGCACTTAAAACTGCTCAAAACAGAATTTCCTTTTTTATACGTGTAAGCGTAGGTTTAGTGTTGCTTATCAAAATAGAAGATATGTTTTTATAAATCATTGTATTTAATATATTAAATACAAATACAAAACTCTTTATTGTACACTGTCAGAGAAAAAAAAATTACACCGAAAAAGAAAATATAGACATGTACAAAAGGCGGTCTTATCGCTAAAAGAGCGATCTCTTCCAGACAACCTCTAGCATGAAAAGGACATAATAAAAGAATTAGACGGCATGGAGGTGTACATGCATATACACATAATATATACATACATATACATATTACACACACACACACACACATATATATATATATATATATATATATATATATATATATATACTAGCTGTGCCCGCGGCTTCGCTCGCGTTGAAATCAGTGTGTCACAAAGTTTTTCCGGCAAACTTCCAGTGAAACTCTTATCAAAATCGGCTTAGCCGTTCTGTAAACCTTCCTCTTGAAGCCCTCTCTCTATTAATGAAACCTTGAGTGAGTTAATGACCTTTCTCTTTTATATAAATAGATTACGATGCATTATTTGGACACCTTCTCACCATTTATAGAGCATACATTTTAAATTTCAACTCTCTTACTTCAAAAACATAGGACTTTCATACAAACTCCCAACCCCCGTTTTGCCCCCTTAGGGGTCGAATTTCATAAAATCCGTTCTTAGCGGATGTCTACGTCCCATAAGGAGCCTACCTGCCAAATTTCAAGTTTGTAGGTGTTATAGTTTCGGAGATTTCGTGATGAGTGACCTTTCGCTTTTATATAATGTATAGATATATATTAATAGTGTTTCTTTAGGTAAAGCATTCCGTAACCGAACAGCTTGTACTGAAAAAGAGTTGGTATTAAAAGAAGCATGAGAAGGAATTTTAAGAAAAGATTATTATCCGATCGAAGAGACCGGTCGCGAGAGTTTGATAGTAGCTCAAAGCGCTCTTTTAAATAGAAAGGCGCCTTTGGATTAAACAGTACGCAGCAGAGAAATGAAAGAATGTGAGTATTCCGGCGAAGTCGAATTGGGAGATACTTTTTCGTCGGCCTACGTTATATAACATAACCGCATAACTCTTTACTGGGATTACCGATTTTGATAATTCTTATTTTAATCAAATGCTAATGCTTGTAATGTGTTTTCATTTAAATTTGGTCGAGATCTGAGTACCATTTTTAAGTAATCTGTGAAAACGCGTATTTCGCTTCAGCCCATCGCAGTCCACTGCTGGATATAGGCCTCCACAAGTTCGCGCCAAAAATGGTGCGAACTCATGTGTCAACGCGTATTTACCTGACTATTTTTTCGTGTCCCTAGGTTGTATTACTTGTCTATGTAATTAATGTCGGTTCCTTTTTAAGTTTGCAAGCAAACACAATTATTTTATTATCTAACCAAATTGCAATTTTTAAAAACATGTAACAAGCAATTATTTCTTAGAGAATAACAATCTCACTTCCAAAATCTTGCCTTCAAGCTCAACCATCATGATTAAATTTATATATTTAAAAACTAGTCAGAATTTGTTATTTTATAAATAGAAGTATTAGCACTTTTTTTCATTGATATTACATTACATTTCCTATGTAGAAAAAAAAAAAAAAAAACGTTACAAAACAGTTTTTAAAGCCTTTCGAAATTTGTGTACTACAACTCAACACACCTACAAGCATATGCCAAGCAAACTACCTAAAATAATATAAATTCATTATAAATCTGCATAAATTCAACAATAGTAAATAGTGTGAAAAACTTAAAAGATAAAAGTAAAAGCAATATATGAAGTCCTAGACAATAACTGGAATGTCAATAATTTGTAATAAGACAAGATTAATTCATTTCCATTAAAACGTACTCGCCTATTGCCTTGTCTATTTTTGCTCTCGCATTGTTACGTACTGATGATTATTTATTATTAACAGTGGAATAGTAACTACAGAATAATATTAATAAATGGAACATTAGTAAATGCTCTGACTTTCTTAATACGTATTTATTCAAACAAATGTTCCATCATCATTAAAACTTTGACACGGTAGTGAAAGACTCTAGGGCATCGTATGTTCATTTAAATATTATTGTTATGTCATTTTACAATAAATAATCTGATTATTTATAAATTATTTTAGCCTATTCGCTTAGTTATGATTTACATTTGTAATTACTCTTAATATTCGTTTATCTTAGTCTTATGACCAATTTAATGTTATTTAAAAATGGTCTCCTTTTCGATGATCAATTAGTACTGAGAAATAAATAAGTATTTTTTACTCTTACTAACAAAACCAAAAAAAAGGAGGAGATATTTTAAGTATTGATATTCATTTATACTATTTATTTTTACAAAAATATTTGTTTTACGTAATAATCTGATACGGGTTTGGGTTTTTTTTTTTGCGGATTTGGTATTAGGAGTATATATTTATAAAATTAATAAATTTATTGTTTGTATATTTTCAGTAGCAATATTGTAACTTTTAATATAAAACTCATTTCATGTTTAACATTTTATAAAAGGAGAACAGAAGTAAATATGTTATTTATTACATTTTTTACGCAGATTTTGGTAATATTTTCACCACATATTAAATATCCCCGTTCTCTATCCGTAAATCTTTCGCGATGTCACACTAAACAAAGCCTCATAATTCACACACATGAATATAATAGGGCGAGCGTGGAGCGTGACGTCGTGGAACAGAAAATATACGGGTACACAATCTCTTGACAGTTTAGATCAAAATAATGGTTAAAAGTTTAATTATTTTTTATATTTATTGGACGCTGGAAAATAAGGAAAAAACGTTTTGTATTAACTCACATCGGAGCGGTTTTTATAACGTGACGGTATTTATATAACAGGAACTAGATATGGGCATCTTTTCATTCCGCGAGATTCCGCGAGAGAAGTAGTATTTTTTTTTTAAATTAAATTAATGTATTTTTTTATTAATAATTTAAAAAAAAACATTAGCATTCTGCATTCCTTCTCTATATAAAATGTTCTCTTTATAAATTTCATACTCCTCCGACCGCGAAATCTTCGTAAAAGGAGTACAATGTTTTTGCTTCACGTGATATAAAGAATGTATTGTGTAATGACGTTATATGTTGATAGTAAAATTGTAAAGAAAAAGTTTATTTTAATCTTTTTAGTGCATTTAAAATAATGAAAGATAAATGCAAAAAAATAAAAGATTGTTTTTTTTTATAAAGTTTTTTGTAATATTCTTTTTTTTTACTTTTTAGCTATCGCTAAACAGGTTTCACACTCTAGTATTCTTAGCAAACCCTTTAACATTATACATATAGTGTAGGAGATGTGTGTGGACTTATACCCTATTGAATTTAAAATGACGTCACATAGCTAAACATGCATTGTCATCTAAACTAAACGTATATGAAGTTCAAGATTCCACTAACAAACATACATACATTGCAAGTTAAATAAAAGCTTTTAAAAACAGTGCGTTGCAATAAATGGTAATGATAAATGAATGCCTAAGGAATAAAATAACATAGATAAATACGTAATAAGACAAAAAAAAGAGATTAGTATTCTCAGCATGTAACATCGCCTAGATCCTATTTTTCATAAACTGGATTCTAGAGACTTTCTATTGTTACGACCGACACCGTTTTACATTTATGATATTTAGTTTGGAGTATATAAACATTGAAAACATAACCCCTCACCGTACCTCGGAGTGCGCATTAAGCTGCCAGTCTTGAGTATTCTACAGTTGAGCAGCGTGGTGAAATAAGCAGCAACCCTTCTCCTACATTGAGAAAGTAGCCTATGATCAGCTATGAAATATTGCAGATTGAATAAATGAAATATAAATATCACTTCAGCTTATCATAGTCCACTGCAGGACATAGGCCTCCATAAGTTTGCGCCAAAAATGGCTCAAACTCATGTGTTTTGTCTATAGTCACCACGATGGGCAGGTGAAGATGCTGCCACCCGCCTTCGGTCTGTTTATTTCAAAGCCAGCAGTTGGATGGTTATCCCGCCATGTGTCGGCTTTATAAGTACCAAGTTGGTAGTGGAACTGTTATCCCTTAGTCGCCTCTTACGACACCCACGGGAAGAGAGGGGATGGCTATATTCTTTCATGCTGTAACCGCACAGCAAAATATAAATATTGGAAATATAATATATCTGATAGGTATATGCGCTATTGTAAATGTATTTCTGAGGGATAAGTTAATCTCAGAAGGATAAATTCAATGTACCATTCAGATAGAACTTCGAGTACAGGTAAGATTCTAATTATTATCAAATACAGTTAGTTTACATCTTCTAAATTGGTGAGGATCATTTATGAGCGAATTTAGTAATTTATAATGAATATTTAGATTTAATCATGTATCTCAAATTAAAAGTCGATTCTTTTTTTTATGTCACTAGGTCGACAAACAAGCGTACGGCTCACCTGATGGTAAGCGATTACCGTAGCTTATAGACGCCTGCAACACCAGAAGCACCGCAAGCGCGTTGCCGACCCAATCCCCCCAGGAGCTCTGGTCACCTTACTCACCAACAGGAACACAATACTTCTTGAAAACAGTATTATTTTGCTGTGATCTTCTGTAAGGTCGAGGTACTACCCCAGTCGGGCTGCTCCATATTTTGAGCAGGAAATTCCTTCTGTGCCCTACCTCAGTAAAAAATTCAGCTCAGTTAATTCATTGTATTTAGGTCAAAATTATTGTTTTTATTTTTATATAATATATAACACTATAATCTTCATTGTTGTCAAATAACGAAAACAAAACCAATGTGTGCAAGTTTCATTTTATTTTGGTAATACGACAACAAGTAATTACAAAGCTTTTCAATCAATTTTAATAACTATACTAGACGGCTACGTTTACCCTATAACCTTTTTCGTCTTTTTTATTCTATATCTGACTCATTCATCTTCAGCACCATACAACGTTGACACAAATTACCTATAAACATCAAGTACCTCAGGAGACTATTTGATACTTGTATTTTTGTTAGAAGAGATCAAGATAATATTTTTTAAGAAATTAAAATCAAAAACAACCTACAATAATTACATTTAGATTTAACAATGTTTTTTTTTAATAATTAATTGGCGATACACTTGTATAAAAAATAATTAAGCTACTTAATAAAAAACATAAAGTGTATTAATTTTTAAAATTGCTTTCATGTTTAATTGCTTATTAATTTTTATGTAAAATAATTATTGACATGGTCGTAAATAAATGGTAATTCCTGCCAATTTATAAAATAAATTTGCTTCATTATTTGCCTTAACGAAGAATTATCGAACTGTAGCATGACACTTGTTTCGTTTAATTATAGTAACATATGATAAGTATGTAGTTTGATATGATATGATGAATTTTTAAATTCGAAAAGAATTATTTCTACATACTATAAAAATAGACTTGAAGAAAGAAAATTCGTTTTGCTACTGTTTCCATATATTAAATGTAAGTAATAATAAAAATATTGTTAAACATTTTCTGCATCGGTATGAACCAGAAGTCAGATGTAAAAATACATTGTCTGACGTCATTAATCACTGTCATTCAAACACGCCCGGTTCACGACGACCTAAACTTTTCAACGTATTTACACTATGAGCACATACATCTTTTATACCGTAATCAAACATAAAAGTTATCCTTTGTAAAAGGAAAGCATTACAAATATACTCGTGTTTCTAAAAGTTTCTCACAAATAAGATAAGAAATCAAAAATAAAGTTTAATTTCATTTATTAGTATCTAATTTAATTTAAGAACCAATAAAAATATCCTTATTTTCTTTATCATGAATAGCAGATAAAATGTATTTTTAAAGTATAGAGCACTTACTAATCGCGCTCACCATTTTTATAATTTATTCATTTTATTTCGTATGATTTTACTACTGTTGTAGCCTGTAGGTCTAGTATTTAGAATGATTAAAACAAATGATATATGTAAATGAATATTTTTATAAAACAGCAAAAAAATTATATTGAAACAAAATATTGTTCTAACAAGTATGGCACGCAAAAAAAACCTAAAACCAATAAATGCAAACAATCATTTCTCAATCCTACTCCATCTTTAATATCAACGTGGATGTTTTTTATACAAAAGTGTTGTAAAATGTGAAACTTTTAATATACGCAAAGAGCTGACATCTTTTATTTCATGATTTTTTGCCACATCAATCTTGGTTTTCTGAGTTAATTCTTGGAGTCGCTCTTTATTAAATTTACGGTACTTGTATCGCGCGGGTTGTCACGTCTTAAACAGATTAATTTTAAGTCACGTCAATTTCAAGTAGGCTTTAATTTCGTCTTTGTATATTAAAACAAAATTTTGTACGCCTTAGGTATATTAAGGAGGCAAGTTAGATATTTAATAACGAAAACCAACCATAAGTCTAGTTTAATACACGTAATGCCCACTACAATCGTGTATTTTAATTTCTACATACTTATGTACGTACTCGTGTTAAAGGTATTCCAACGATTTAAAGTTTCGTTTTTTTTTAGCAAATAATCACTAACATAATAGCTTTGTTTAGCTAGTTACTTCTTAGATGTAGTTCATACATATTATATTTCGTGCTACTTTCCTTTGCTTTTTATCGTCTTCTCTAACTACTACAACTACTACTAACCTATAGTACAGTAACTAACACAAATGTTTAAACAAAATCCTCTATACAAAATAATTTAGCTACTAGCATCATGGCTAATCATTCATTCGTCATCAACATCAATCGAATAAGAGTCGCATGAATTAATTAAGTACAAAAAAGCCAGTTATAAGATAGATACTGACATGTATTCAGAGACAAGTGACTTAAATTTCTGTATGTTTCTGTGTATAACATCTAAATCATAAGACCCGTGGAACAGATTGTATTATTTATTCGTTCTGGACAAAGGAGTATTATTATCTATATTAGTGCGATAATTGGGGATATAAAACAGCTTGTAGGTTCTATAGCACCAATCATTGTTAAAACTAAAAGTTGTTCAGTTCTCAGCTATCAAATAAATAAATTTCTAAAATAAAAGTAGCCCAAGTTACTTCTTACCACATCAGCTATCTATGAGTGAAATTTCCGCCAAAATCAATCCAGCCGTTTCAGAGATTAGCCGGAACAAACAGACAGACAGATAAAATTGTACAAAATGTTATTTTGTTATTTTGGTGTATGTACCGTGTATACATCCATATGCATTTAATAAACAGCGGTATTTTAATATTACAAACAGACACTTCAATTTTATTTATTTGTGTAGATCTATTGCAAATAAATATTGTCACTGAAAAAAAAAATACTGAAATTTTCATGAATAAGTTGAGCAAGGAAATTTTATGAATAATAATTTTAATTTACTATTATTTTTGTTGAATTGTTAATAAAATAGGCTATACTGTGTGGTGACAGAAATTAATTGAAATCTATGACGCGAAGCGAGCGCTGCGCCATCTGTTCGAAGGTTTAATTAAGGAGGTAAATGTAGTTAGGGTTGGCAGTTGTGAATTTATATATTTTTTCTATAATATTTAATTGAAAGCCTCTTTTGCAACCACTGATTTATTTAAAACATAATTTTGTATAAAATGGCTTTGAAATAATAACTCAGTTATCGAAAAATCGTATAATATTGGAACGTAATTTAATACAAAAGAAAAATGAGATAGCCTAAATTCATATACCAGACACATGAAAACTAAATCTGAATTAATGGTGAAGTTTTATAAAGCAATATTAAATCAATACACCACTGAGGTAAAATATAACTTAATGTACTCAGTGAAGAGTGACGCAACATAAGACATATTTATTTTGGTCACACTTTATTAATGTGATAAAGTATGTTTAGTTCAAACTGTTGTTATTTGTAAAATATCTTGACATACACGACGCAAGTCGTCTCGTTATCACATAGTGTCGTACCGCTTTTTCACGCAGCGCGTTTTGTTCTTCGAATAAAAAAAAAAAAACTAACAAATACGTCAACCACGCTACGGTTTGGTAATGTTATCCGAGTTTTGTGTGGAGGGAAGATGTTTATTGTTTTTAATAACCAATAGAAGTAACTGTTTCGTTCATAACTTGGATTTTAAATAAAATTTGCGATATCTTTGGTTGCGCTGAAAATGTATACTCTTCATCTACTGAGTTTTCGAAATAACACCGCAATAATATTACTGCTTCTATTTTACATGATATTTTATTTTTTTTACCCCGAAATTGTTAGAGAACTTTGTATTATGACTAAATATGACATTACAGCAGGGCCCATACTTACTTTATTCATAGTTTCAAACGATTTTTTTTAATCCATCTTGAAATGGAATCTTACATAAAATTATTTACCAAATTTTCGATTCTACATTACCATTTTAGTCAAGTTTATAGTCTACTTTCGTAACAGTCGAGTAAAAATTTGAGTTTTATGAAAAGTATTTAACAACCCTAACTGTCTGTAGTGGCACCCGGATTCGACTGAAAGTTGTGATTGATGACGTGAATACGGATTACATGCGTATTGCTCGGGTCGAAATTGTCGACAAATTAGCTATCAATTTTATCCCGTCGCTTGTATCATCGATCTTAATTATGTTCCATTTAATTACACATATTTATAAAATGAACTTCCGTCATAATATTTCAACGAATGTGATTATATTATTAATATAATTAAATTCGGCGTTGCTGCTAACAAAAAAAAAAAAAAATATTAATTGTAATTTTTAGGTATCATTACATAGTATAGAACAAAGTCGCTTCCTGCTGTCTGTATGATTAGATCTTTAAAACTTCGCAACGGATTTTGATGCGGTTTTCTTTGGTAAATAGAGTGATTCCAGAGGAAGGACTATATGTATAATACATGTATAACATAGTAGAGGAATACTTATAGTTTTTGTAACCGAGCGAAACCGGGGCAGATCGCTAATTCTACATAAAATAGTTCATATAATATCCGATATTTTAGACTTGTAAAAATATTTTTTGTAAAATTCTTAAAATATATGTAAATAACATAAAAAGTAAAACATATAAAAATGTTGTAAATATGTAAGTTAATGTTTTACTTGACATTCTTATAACATATTTCAATTTGGGTGGTTCCCTTTTTAAGTTATCCAAGTTCATCGGCTTGTAGAGTTATTGATAGACAAGAGCCATACCTTTGACCTTACTAGGAACATCAATAACAGAGTTACGTCAGTCCCAGCTCAAGACAAAATAAGCTTATATTTAGTTATAACTTTCCGTAAAAGTTTCAGGTATTATTCAATTAGACTTAAGTAAGTATAAAACACGGAAAAAAATTCTATTGTACGTTTATATATACACATAGGAATGTGTGTAAACATATAAACTTCTTGGAATACGCGAATAAAACCTTACACAAAACCACATTTCACAAAAAAAAGAAGCTTTCCAATTTAACCAAATTTACATTGTTTTCGCATCTAAAAGATTATAAATCCACAAAAATACTCGTACATAACTTCAAAACTTTGTGATTTAAGCTACAATGTATTTTATATCTCAACGAAGAATTAAGTACATTTTGATTGAGTTTATTTACTTTGTATATTTCTTTATACCGTTATACCGCACAAACCTTTCAATCTTATTTAAGATAAAAACACAAAACTGTGAAAGCGTAAAGAAATAAATTCGAAACTAAAAAAAGATTTTAAGATTTCAATACCTGTCGATGAAACTTAGTTAAAAGCACGTTTGTACATAGTAGAAATGAATTTATACGTTATTTATTACTTAATTGTTTATTTTTTATTTTGTAGAAATAAAATAAAAAATAAAATATATATACATTAGACTGGGCCAAAAAAACAACTATTTTTAACGATACTGTGAAATATCACGATGATAAAAAGAAATTATCGTGAAAGTTTGAGTCTTTAAAAATATTGGTTTTTTAACAGTAATCGCATATATTTACTCAAAATTAGTCATTTATCAATCTGAAAATTCATTCTTAAAGGAAATTAAATTTTCTAGAAAAAAGTTTTCTGGATAAATTAATGTAAAACAAGCAGTTTCCTTCTAATCGTGAATTAAACATTGGTTTATTTTTTCTATTTTGCGTTTCGATTTTAAATATTTGTAACTAACAGAAATATAAATATTTTTATGGTTCAAAATGCTTATTTTCAAAAGAAATTTAATACATTACAAAAAAAATATTTTAACATATTTAATTAAATTCACTCCTAAAATTATTCGACGTAGAAGTTAAATTAAAAAGTAATTTATCATTTTTTCCGCTTGATTGAAAAATGTATGTAAACTACTACTAAAAAAGCTCGCTACGCTACTATGTAGATAACCAATCGTTACAAGATAAAATAACACATTGAAATATTATGATTTTATAAAAAAAAATTAGTAGTCCAACAAAACAGTTATTCTCGATATTTAAGTAATATTTTTTTTTTCAATTAAGTGGAAAAAATCATCATACCCAACTAATATAATTAAAATGACATCATTGACCTTAATCCGTCTATTGCAGACGATTTAGACAGTGTCAGAAAGACACTGTGTTGCCTAAGACATTCTTCAGGAAAACGCAGAGTTGTAAAGTTGTTAAAATGACAATTAATATCTTAATTTGTTACTCTTATACGAGTACAAATGTAATTGTCACTTTACTACAGTACCCGGCCATAAACAATGCACACCGACCTTTGAAAAGATAAAATCGGTTAATTTCGACTTCGTAGCGTAGCAGTATAATCCAAGATCCCATAAGCCCAGACCTTCCTTATTTTTTGATTGACAAAATATATACAATATAGAGTTGCTAAAATATTTTGTACGAATTTTAAAATGTGGTCTAATTAGTGTCGACCATGACAAATTTTATTATAATAATAGCTTTATTTCAAATTTTGTAAATAAGTATATTGGGGTATATATATATAACCTTTTATATATATACTTTATTGCACTAAAAATAATGTACAGAAAAATTACACATAAAGTTGATGGCAAAGGTGGACTTATCTCTAGAAGAGATCTCTTCCAGTCAACCAATGGTCATGAGAGAGAGTGTCATATAGCGGGGAACACATTGCAAAAAATAACAACGTAATAGCTAAATAACTGTAATTTTAACTTATATACCTATATAAATAACTTTTACCTATAGCACAAGCATTAAGTCGCTTACTTTTGGAACAGATGACTGAGTGTAAATGTTTATTTATTTATTTATTGGTTTACAAGCAGTTATTACACTAAAACATTCATTACAAAACGGAACATACATTATGCTTAATCTAAGTGCACAACTCATGTGGGTAAACCCACATGCATATAATTAAATACAATTTAGTAGACAAACATAAAATCACTTATCCAAACAGTGACTAAAATGGCACAAAATTTACATCAAGTACACCAAGTACAAAAAGTACTAAAAGTAGTAAAAGTACTAAAAAGCACAGCGACTAGCAGATGGTAAATCGATAGCAAGATTATGGACTTGGCTCCTAAAATGCGGATATGTTGCTGTAGTGATTGTATATTATGTTACTTAGCCGTGAAACTGGCGAGCTAGTACCCAAAACTGATCTTCAAAAAGGAGGATATAGGAGCATAATTGGTTTTCTAGGATATTTGTGAGGAATATTGAAATTAAATTATGACTGTAGCTCAGGACAATCAATATTGTTATGTAATAAGTTAAACAAAAATAATAATTAAGATGAGTACCTGCGCTTCTCTAATGAACCATTTTGAAATGTTTCGGACATTTAAAAATGTTAATTATTGTTATGCTTATTATTATTTATATTTATTATTATTTATGTTATTATAGTTAATTATATGTCATAATTCTTTATTATTCACAAGAGGTTGATATCTCAACCATCCCTTTACCTTCTCTACTTCTCCCTAACTACGGATCTCGTTTCCTGACTCTTTTAAAGCGACTTCCAAAAAAGGATGAGGTTCTCAATTCAATTGTATTTTTTTATGCGTTACTTCAGAACCTTTGCATTGTTTGCGCATTTCAATGAAAAAAAAATTGAAAGTTGGTGCGTGTCATTTGGTCCCATTTAAATTTATTTGAGATCTAACAACTACTTTCAGAGTTATATTTAATAATGCGTATTTACTTGACTATTTTTTCGTCGACCTACGTTGTATTAAACCACATAACTTGTTACGGGGTTTATCGATTTTGATGATTTTTAATGTAATCGAAAGCGAATGCTTGTTTTGTGGTCAAATTTAAAGCGTATTTACTTGACTATTTTTTCGTTACCTACGTTGTATTAGTTGTCGATGTAATTGAAGTCGGTTTTTTATCGTTTGAGAGCAAACACAATTATTAAAATATAATAACTTACAATTTTAATATTAGTGTTATAAAATTACTTGTATTAAAGGCATATTATATTTATTATTTTGTCTGTATATGACAAAATATGTAAATAAATATAAATTTTTAGGAATAAAAAAGTCTTTGACATTGATGTCTAGACCTTAAAAACGTAGATTTTGATATGCTTTAATATAATTAAAGAAATATATAGATGAAAGCCTTCGGTATATTATATGTAGT
Source organism: Melitaea cinxia (assembly GCF_905220565.1). NCBI lineage: Eukaryota > Metazoa > Arthropoda > Insecta > Lepidoptera > Nymphalidae > Melitaea > Melitaea cinxia. The sequence continues at coordinate 7,539,731 of NC_059409.1, forward strand.
TGAATATTCTATCGCCGATATAACTGGATAACAATAACGAGAATGTAATAACGGCATAAATCTACCTAATTGACACAGGCTGTATAATTGTCCCCTTAGAATACATTAGATATACAGTTCGAAATGCGAAGATTTTGCCGGAATTCGTGCAATAACTGATGCAAATGTAGGCGATCATAACTCACGGTGCCAGGATATGAGCCTGACTTAAATTACGACGTCATGACTATAGATATGACCCATCACGCATGACTGGACATTGATATCGAGAGCTCTTGTGTCCCCAATAGACAAATGACTATCTGATCTGATTTCAATAGATATATTGGTGACGGCGTGTGTATTACCAAAATACTGATAACTTTTTAACTATTTATGACCAACCCTTACGTTGACTGAATATCAAGACTATAATTATTCATTCATAAATAAGGCTATTTTAGTGACTTAAAAGTGATGATTGATTGCTAAATATTATTTCTAACTTGTATAAGTGTACACGTAAAGAACTGACGTTACAAAATTTTAGGTACAACATTTATCGTGATACACTTAATGTGTTGTTTTATTTCATCTTTGTAACATTTTTATGAAAAAATGTGATTTTATTTAAAAATAATATGAGGACAGCAAAAACTGTTAATAATAGAGACACCTCAGTAACTAATTCTCATACCTGAAATTATTTCAGTAATTTAGATTGAATGCTAATAAGTTAAATTCATTAACATTTAATTATTATTTTTTTTTAATGAAAGAAATTAAAGATTAAGCAAAAGGTATATTAAATTAATTTAAAATAGTGGAGAGTAGCCCGTTTAAGATTTAAAAATAAATGATTAAAATTTTTCCGTGTTGATTTAATTGTTTACAGAAACGTGGAAGTACTATCAAGTAGGTTTTTAAACACAAACTGGTTGTCAACCGTATTTCATGTAGTGGTTCAAATAGGTGCCTAACAGCGGCGATCTCGAGTTCGATTACGCTGATTCTCGGCTTCCTCTCTTTTCTTTTATATGGAGAAAAAGTTTTATGACCAGCAGTGGGACATTACAGGCTAAATTAATTCATCACAAGAAATTGATTTCCTTTTTGAATGAGATTTCAATAAAAATATATATTTATTATAGGTCTGTAGATAAAGATACAAAGCTTTTTAAAAAATCATATCACAACATGCAGTAAGAAGAGAAGATAAGGCATTTATGTAACACGTTGCTATCGCAAGAGACAGATGGCACCAAATTAAGTTTCATTTGATATTTTTCTGTTAAAAACAGACATTTATTATAGTTATAACACACGTGCATAGCTTTACCATTATCTAAATTTTATTCATTAAAAAAAAAAGAAATTAGACGGTGCAGCGAAGGAAGTCGCGTGCATAGATCGTGTTTTATAAAGCAACGTCAGAGCGTGCGTCAGAACTCACAAGAGCGTCATTAAGCATGTTAGAATGTTAGGTAATGGCGACATGGCCTAGATGCAACGTTCTCATTCCGTTACAACAAAAAGCTAACATAGATAGAAAGAAAATTAAAATATCCCCTTTGTTACACATTAAAAAAAACTTAATACCTCCTCTTTTTATGCTTCACACGTAATTTCTAATCAGTAGCTCTAAAATAAGGATTATAATTTTTCTGGAATTATGCTCATAAATTTAAATCTTTACATTTGATCGATTGTGAATTAACAACGTTCAATATAACGTAATCTAATATGTCACCTTACAAAGCTTAAAATAACGTAACAGAAATTTCGACCGAGTTGTAATGACATTATTATTATACTAAAATGTATACAATTAACTTACAATTAATTTTCATTACAATAGTATAATAAAACGCTTCACGAACGGTGAATACGGATTGATATAAATCCAACAGTAGGACCTAGATTCTTGATCGAGGGTCTGTAAACACATAATAAATATAGACATACGTCAACACCGCGAGAAAGATCTCTATGGTTTAATCAAAGATTTGTATTATGCGTGGATCGAACCAGGAAATGCTAACGCATCAGCCAGTTGTAACCACTGCGTCAAAAATCAAATTGCCAGTTAATTAAAAAAAAAATATCGTTTTCGACCAGTAACTTCTAAAGTTCAGTTTTTAAAACAAATAAGGCTTGAAATTACACATTAAATGTTACGAAAAACTGAGTTCAAAAATTCGTAGCATAAAAGGAACAATATATAGCGTTAAATTATTTTTGAAGTAAACTAAAACTTAAATACGATATGTATACACTTTTTAATAATAATAAGAATATTATTTACAACTATGGTGTTATAATAATTGTAATTTAAATTTTCATATTCTGTTGTTTTTCCGCATGAACTATAAAACGGCTTAATCAAGTTAGTCTATACGATAATTATATTTGTAATTGCTTCTGTTTGTTTATATTTTCTATTAGTCACCTGAATCTTCTTTGCACGTGTTCAATTTACTTATTATTCATTCTCGAATATCTTTATCGTTGCAGTTTCATAATACTTTCTTACTTAAAATATACATAAAGATTGAATGTAGTGAAGAAGTATAAATTATAAATTCGTAATAAATGAAAATTAATATGGAGGTATGTATACTACCCTTAATTACCATGTTCATTATATTTATGTTTGCGTCTAGAACCTTTTGAAAAACAATTCTACTAATTAAAACCACACTTGTGTTACAAATGTAAGCCACTTTACTGAATGAGTTCAGCTAGAAAATCTCTTCATTCATTATCAAGAAGGACAGTTCTGATAAACTACATAATCCTAAATGAGTGTACAACGTTTTACCTTCATCACGCGTAACGAAGACAAATTTAAGCTCACCTATTCGGAGACCGGGATTACAGACTGCGATGCTATTTAGACCAGATTATTCGTACGGGACTCCATATTTATAAGAGCTGTCAGATAAAGATAGAAGAAACAAACTCTTATTGAGAATTATATTTTCGCGATACAATTTCAAAGAAACGCTAGTCATTCCCCGATACATTTTGAAAATGTTTCCAACCGTAATATTAAGGACATAATATTTTAAATAAACAATTGAACTTTCTTTTTTTAATAAAGTTTTGGTGGAGTAGACGTATGGTACTAACTATTATTCATAGTTATATTCGACCAATAAATATTTATTTCTTTCAATATTTTTTGCGTTTCTGTAAATATATCTGCTTAGTCACAAGAAAAACACATTAAGCAAGCATCGTAACTTATCATAACGCTAATACATAAAAATCAACCTTACCTGCACGTGGCTTCTTTTACACAGACAAATTCCTTACAAATTCCTTCATTCAGAAACAGCGACAGAGGAAATGGGCCTCAATGACTTCCGATGATGCCACGAAAAATTAGATTGAATTGATAGATGAAATATCAACTAACCGGTAAATATTCAATGTATCTGTGATTAATCGGATACAAACCGGTAACGGTCACAGCATGACACGAGGCATCTTCAATATCAAGGTTAAATAGTAATATTCTATAGTACGGACGCCATATTAAATGAATTACTTATAATGAAGTATTCAAAAAATGTTAAATATCATCATCATTACAGCCTATGCAGTCCACTGCTGGACATAGGCCTCCACAAGTTTACGCCAAAAATAACGTGAACTCATGTGTTTTGCCCATAGTCACCACGCTGGGCAGGCGGGTTGGTGACCGCAGTACTGGCTTTGTCGCACCGAAGACGCTGCTGCCCGTCTTCGGCCTGTGTATTTCAAAGCCAGCAGATGGATGGTTATCCCGCCATCGGTCGGCTTCTTAAGTTCCAAGGTGGTTGTGGAACCTTGTTATCCCTTAGTCGCCTCTTACGACACCCATGGGAAGAGAGGGGGTGGCTAAATTCTTTAGTGCCGTAGCCACACAGCACATGCATGCAGCATAAATATGTTAAATATGTGTCTTTTTTTATTTCATTAATAATAATATATGTCAAAATTATGTATAATATCCACCACGAGATGCATGAAGTAAGGGGTCTAGTCGTAAACAGGCGCCTATACGTTAATAGGTAGACTTTTAAAGCTCGATCGCGCGATATGATAGAAATATACTTGCTCACGAGGGGCAACACATACTGATACATATTAATAATTCTAAGCCTCCTTGATAGCAGACGACATTTTTAGAAATATCAATTAAAAAAAGTTTGTAAAAAGAGTAGACACAACAATATAGTTTTAAAAAATTCCAACGAAATAGGTATTAAATCCTCGATCCTCGGTTTCTATAGCTACCTTACCCACTAAAAAGGCACAATTCCATTTCAAAGCTGTATTATTTAGATGTGATCTCATGTAAGTTATAAGGTTCTTTAGTCAGATGGCTACAGATTTTAAACAAGATTTGCTACTGCGTTGTACCTCAATATAATAATAAAAGTATCCCTGATTATTTACAACTGTCTGGTTATCAAAAACATTGAGAGCTCTGCTGACTAAATTTTTGATGAACATATCTAATAACCTCGAACATTACATAGAATATAGCTATGTTTATACGATTTTGAGAAAAAAATCCCAGGTGAATTGAAAGAAAGAAGGTCGGTTTGTGTTAAAGAAAATTTACAATAGTCTTTTGTCAACAATTCCTCGTCTGTGAATAGTTTGAATAGGATTAATCGTCAGACAATGAAAGCTCTTATCGAATTAAACAAGGTGACACCCAGCTAAGAATCACAACATCTTTCATATCTTGATATGCTACGAAAATGTAGTTGCAATGGGTGGGACGCATAATTCCAAAAGATCTTAATCGTTGTGTCGAGGTCATACTAAGAAACTTACTTCCATTAGATGTACAGACGAACTTAAATAAAAACGCGAGAACCACAAGCAGACGATATGCAGGTATAAACTACTTACATAATAAAAAGTCAATAACTAATTTATTCGATTTTGGATGAATGTAAAAATAAAAATGTTGAAAAATAGAAACTGTCGAAAATGTAAAATCTTATCGTCATTCACAATAACGTATTCACAAGTATTGTGAACAAATACTGCGTATACAAACTTCGGTAAATAAACAGCAACAAAAGAAAAAATAAAAATGCAGGATGATATTAGACACAGTACCTATGAGTTAGGTAAGCTTCAGCCTGTAATATCCCACGGCTGGGCCTCTTTCCCCACGTAGGAGAATGATCAAAGCTTAATCAATGCTTTAATGAAGATATCAGGTGTACATGATAACAACCGGTGAGGGTATGAGTTATGTACAGGCAGTTTGTATATTAAATTTTAAGTTACATAATAAACTAAATACTATCAAATGAAAAAAAAATCCGTAGATACTTAATGAAATGCAAGAATTAAAATTTAAATAGTTAATATAAAAAAGTTATTTTAAGTATGAACATTTTATATTATTTATTTCTTTTATTAAAATATAAAGTGAAGCGAAAGAAACATCTGTACCTACTAAATAAAAGGTTTTAAAACTGATTGACTTATAAGCAATGTACAGCCTGAAGCGCTAAGTCTAAAATTCCGAAATATTTAAAAGAAGTTATACTTTCAAAAATATTCGAAAATATTTTTATAAGTACTTAAGAAAACAATTAAAGTTTTGTGTTTTTTTACATTTTTACCAATTTATAAAAATATAATTATTAAAAAAAAAACTTATATAGGTAAGTGCATATGGAAAATCTCAAGCCAAGATGCAGTTCCATCACAATATGTTAAACAAGAACCTAAACTTTTTATCAATCTGAAATGTGCAAGTGGACTCAAGTACAAAGGGATCTGCGTCTGTCTTCATTCATGTACACAGTGAATTGCTCGTAAATTTCGTGCGTTAGCAGACCTTTTATACTAAATAGCTAATGGTTGGCTTATGTTGTGCTCGCAACATGAGTGTAGTTAAATGAAAATTGTATAATGCCGTAAACGCGGTGAAAAGGCGTGTATTTTTAAGAGAAGTACTTATCCCATACATTCGTAGGTATGACATGTGTATTAGCATGAGCAGCAATTTAGCGTACCTATGCTTTTTAATACAACAGTGGAGTTATCCTACATCTTTTTTATCTATACCATATTTTATTAGTTATATTGAAAATATTTTGTTTCATTCTAATATGTAGTTTCAGATTTTGTATTGTATATGTTCTGTAGATAACTATTATTATATAATTCTACTTGATATTACTGTGGACAACGATAGCGTTTCGTTTACTTAGAACAATGTTAACATCTTAATATATATAAATCTCGTGTCACAATGTTTGTCCTCAATGGACTCCTAAACTACTTAACCGATTTTAGTCAAATTTGCACACCGTGTCCAGTTTGATCCAACTTAAAAGATAGGCTATATTTTATTTTGATATATTATGTTATTATTATATTTCAGAAAAAAATAAGGTGTTACGAAGTTCGCCAGGTCAGCTAGTATAAATATAACGTAAGACTGTGACATAAAAAACAAGTGTGCTTTAGAACATACGACTGAAGTAAAACTTCTGCACAATAGGCCTGTACTGTGTCTTAGATATACGAAACGTAACTGGCTGTGAGAGAAAGAGTAAAAGAAAATGTGTGGTCTCGCCGGATCACTCTTTCGTAACGCTCTTGTCACGCATTCACCAGCTTAATCCCCAAGTCAAATGTGTGTCAAGAAGTTTTACTTCAGTAATCTGTACGTATCTGGGCCAGTGTTAGGGGTGCTTTATAAATATTGTGTTTGTTATTTTACATGGTATAGTGGAGGTCGTCCTAAGCAAACAACTAAGTGGGCAGCTTTTACTAAATGTAAATATGAATTTCGATAGCATTATTCTACATTTACCTAAACCTTATAACACAATCTACGATTTTCCTTTCTTTTGCTCCAAACAATAACAATAAAAAGATTTTTCTTTAATTTTAGTTTACGAGAAGACAGTATGACCGTGTTAAAAAAGTGTCACTGATCTTTCTACATGGTTTCACTTGAGTACGGATTCGTTTCTAATAGCGATGTCTTTGCCTCGCATATTGTATATATATTTTTTTATTTATCATAGTTGTGTTTTTTATAAGTTACTTTTCAAAGCTTGCTTGCTTTTAAAGCTATTACAAAGAAAAAAAAGAAGAAGCAAATTTTTAAATCGAACTAATCACTACAAAGCTTAAGCGGTTTCAACAATAGTGTAAAGTTATTTTGTTTTTTTTTTGCGATTTGAAACCAATATCTGATATAAGTATGTGTAGGTACCTCATACTAACAAATAATGAACTCTGTCAATATTCATATTTTTGGTGCTTTAAATATTCGATGTTTGATTTACGATAACGTAAATATACTACATTTTATTACTAATAATGTATTATTATTGTACAAACAAAATAATGAGAGCTTCATGTAGACTCTATATTTTGATAGAGATTATTTAAATTAAAAAGTAGGCCTATACACTGTATACTACAGAAGAATTACTTTTTAAAATAGCTATATTTATCCCAAATAAAAGTACCTACAATATCAAAATATGAATTATTATTATTTTTTTTATTTTTACTTTTCCGACGACCTTCATAGTAAGTCTTATAACTAATCTAAACTTTTTAACAAATACTTGAATTAAATAAAGAAATAAATGTGAAATTTTTTTTAATAAATAATAAAACGTTTATCAAATATATAGAGATTTATTAAGTCCCAAGATGAAACTGTAAAACGCATTTTCATAAGTTTTTACGTATCTTAGTTAGGCTATTACAATCCTTGTCTTTCTTTGAAATGCAAAAGCGAACGACGAAGAAATAATCAATAACCTTATAAAAGTAGGTACCTTTTAAAACAAATATTTTGCAACAGCGCCATCTATGTTTAGTGTATTTGATTGTCTATTAAGTTCAAGATACTTTTAATAGGTGTCGCTAGTATACTTTCTATATTAAAACGCCTATTCGTTTCATAAATTGCCACTAGGTGGCGTTAAACCGAATATTGCTAAATATTTTTCTACAGAAAAAACTTCATAATTTCTATTCTGTTTTATTCCTATATTATTTCCTTCACGATAAAATTAAATTTCTTCATTATGACATAATTAAAATATTTTTAAATATTTTCTGAATGTTTCTATTATGACAAGTCCTCTTTTTCATAAAATATTTATGATAATAACTACCTATAAGTAATTAAATGATATTAAATAAGTAATTAAAAAGTAATTCAATTTCTACTATTGGATAGCTCTAATTTTTAAATATACCTACATATTTTTTTAAAACTCATAATGGTTAACCAACTGATGTTGATACAATAATTTACCTACATATTTTCAAATATTAATAAAAAATAATTATTAAAATAAAATTAAAATAATCTTTATTGACCTCAGTAAGAAATTAAATTAATTTTTATTTATTACTATTATTATTTTTTCGTCACAGCGTCTATACTTAATTGAAAGGATTCTGTAAAAATTTCAAATGTGTACCTATTACAGTTGGTAGGGACCCAGTAAAAAATAGAATTTTGACAAATGATCAGACGCAACAGAGGAAAAACAGTAAGCGGTGTCTTATTGTTAGTAACAGAGTCGCATAAACCGAAAAATCAAATCATACTGACATTGTAAAAGAATTTTTTTATAAGCAATGCTAAGCAGTGCCCTACAGCAGGAAATTTCCTGCTTAAAATATGGAGCAGCCCGACTGGGGTAGTACCTCGACCTTACAGAAAGAAGATCACAGCCAAATAATACTGTTTTCAAGCAGTCTTGTGTTCCTGTTGGTGAGTCAGGTGACATGAGCTCGGGGTGTAATTGGAGGGCCAGCAACGCGATTGCGATGTTTCCGGTGTTGTAAACGTCTATAGACTACGGTAATCGCTTATTTGTGTGTCATGTTTGTCGACTTAGTTATATAAAAAAAGAAGTGTCGAATCTATTATAGAAAATCTTAGTAACTATCTCAATCAATAATAAATCTATGTAATGTCGCAGTTCACTGACTAGTAAGCAAAACACATCGAAGTGATTTTTGCGAAAACAGTAATTACCTAGATAAGTACGCTTCACTGACTCTGTTTCGAAAAACTGCTTTTTGAGTGCTTGGAATGCAATTTATTGGCCGGGTAATGACTGCGATAAATCAAATGAGTATTCGCTAGAGGGTAATTCTTGTTGTACGAATTCACTCGCGTTTGATATAATTCGTTTGTGCTGCTGACATATCACGAAACATTTTAATTACGCGTAGGTACTGTGTACAGTTAAATTAATGTTACTTAACTAGTGAAACAGTAAAATTTCTCATATGGTATCATTTTGTGCGACCAACTTTAGTATCTTTAATAACGTTACATATAAATACGAAAGTTTATGAGGATAAACAGCTAAGATAGACACAAAAACTATTGAACTAATTGTACTGAAACATTGTGTACAAAGGCGGATATCAGAAATAAGAAATAAATAAATAATAATAATTGTAATAGTACGCGAACCATAAGAAGCAGCTTTTTTTTCACAAAGTTAGAATATCTAAAATCAGGTTTTGTATAAGTTTTTATTTATTCTTTGTCACAGCACGGCACTAACAATACCTATTGTACAAAAAATACTTACACAAAAACAGTGAAAATCAGATCGTTTACAGATAAATCGTTTGGTTGCAAATCGATTTTGATAACGTACTTCACACGTTTACTCCAAATGTCTCAGTAGCTAAAAATGTCTAATCTTGATTATTTACTGATCAGAAGATGATGTTCTTTTACGTGTTTAACAGATAGTTTATTATATAGTTATTTCTCTAATGAGTATTACACATACAAAGTCTTCCCCGGTGCACAACTGCAGTGTTGGCAATCACACACAACTTCTGAAAACTTAACAGGAAAACAGGAGGAAAACAGTAAACGTCAAGCATCGTCTTACTTCATTGTATTTGCAATTCAACGAGTCTAGAAGTTTAAAATTACTTTGGGACAGTTTTATCCTTCGTTTATTATATTTAAGACGAGTCGGAATGAGTTTTTAAATTAGCTTCTTAACTATAATGGATTTGAAAGTATGGAAAAATATTTTATCATAACCTTTGTATGAACTTTACTTTTTCCTGCAATGCTAAAGTTTACGTCTAATATATTTTCTTTGTCAGATTTGAGAAACTGTTTATAGTTTAAATAATGTATCGTATAATAAAAATTTATAGTAAATATACGTTACTTTTTTCAACGGTTCATTAATAAGATGTTAATCAATAATTAATAATGCTAATACATAATTTAGACATTACGTAAATCGCTGAATGACTTTGAACTATCTGCATTTTATTTATAGTCTTTTACATAAAAATAATATCATTATGATATAATGCATGTTCATATTACTTTTAGATTTATTAAATTTAAGTAAGTTATTAATAATATTAAGTTTTACTGCATACTCTGTATAATACTTTGCATATAAAATATCTTTCTATAGAACATTATTATAAAAACTTACAATAAAATCTTCCACTCCAAGGACACAGTCGCTTGCAAACGTTATGACTAAAATACCGAAGAGGAAGAGTTCTGATGAAATTATCCGCCAAGTAAAACCATTTTTATTGAGATCATACAAGCTTGAGCTAACAAATTGCAATATCGACTTCCACTAGTCTCGGATTTGATTCAATCATCGGTTAGCATGAATGCTTTGAGCGCTCTTTGCATTCGGAGTCTAGAAGCCGACGACCAGACCAGACCACCGTTATTGTTACACAATTCAGCTTACATTCCGCCTGGGACTCTGCAATTAGAGACCGCCATGATTGCTTCAAGCTTTCTGCCAGATATTGTTTCAATTTCTTGTGATTTTACGACGTTGTACCTATTAGCTTATCTATATTTGGATCCCATAATTACAATAAGAAACGAATAATAATCACAAAAACACGTTTATTCTACTCGAGTCGCTGTTTCATCTGTGCTAAATATTCATATATTTCAGAGTTGGTTTTAATTTTTGTCATGTGATGTTTAGATTAAGTACATACTAAGTACCCATCTACATAATGTAGGATACTTTTGTTATTTGCTCCTTAGGTAACACTACTTTCGCTTTTGAAGAGACGTTTTTTAAGTCTTTTTTCTTATATTGAAAATGATTACATACTATTATATCAACAAAGTGACAAATTGTGTTTGCTAGTAAAATATTTAAAAAAAAATTACTTCAATTACATGCACCAGTAATGCAGTGAAGGTAGACGAAAATATTGTCAAGTAAATGCGCGTTATTATAGATAACTCAAAATGCACTTAGTAAATCTCAATCATATTCCTTTGAGAGCACATGACGCGCATCTTCTTTCCATTAAAAAATCATCGAAATCGGTCCACCCATTAAGAAGTTATGAGGTTAACATACATAAAAAATACGAATACAAATTAGAACCTCCTCCTTTTTTAAATCGGTTAAAAATTAATTTTAAATTGATTTTCAACAATTTGTTTTTGCATTCATAAATAATTCGTAGGTAAAAATGCACATTAAAATTTTATTTAAGCAAATATTAAAATAGGTAAAGGTGCAAACTCCACACGAAAACAAACAATTTTGTTAGAATACAAATAAAACATTTTAAATTTGCCAGCGTAGGCAAATACGAATATTACACAAGTACCCATATCATAGACACTACGTGCCGTTTTAGATTTTATATGTAAAATGAAAAAAATGCTATTCTAATATCGTCCTCCATATGTCTGCGTTTATTTTAGTTTTACTCGATATTACAGAACACGATATGTTAGAAATAGCGTCGATTACATATCCATAATTTCAGTTGTTTTTATACGTTCTTAGCCACACTATATCTATACGATTAATACGAACAACCACATGATGTTTGCTCGTAGAAGAAAAAGAAACGACTTCAATTATGTCGACAAATAATACAACGTAAGTACACGCAAAATAGTCAAGCAAATCTGCGTTATTAAAAATTACTCAAAAACCTACTTAACTAATGGATAATATAGCTCACTGCATATAGTATATCGATAATTCGAACCGAAGTAGTTTTACTGAATTCAGATAGATGGCGTCGCGGCAGTACGAACAGTCACATAAATAGGCCTCATCAAAGATTAAAAAAAGTACTCATTATAATATATCGATAACATTTAAATAGAACCACGAGACAAGCATCAGCTTTCGATCAAAATAAGAATCATCAAAATCGGTCCAGCCTGTAAAAAGTTCTGAGAGAACATACATACAAAAATTACAGTCGAATTTAGAACTTCTTCTTTTTTTGGAAGTCGATTAAAAATATCTTAGGTAGGTAACTCACAAGACATTAGAACCATAACTATAACGGTATCTCTGACCAATCTCAATGCGAGTGCACTCATAGGAGCGAACTTAGTATTTATAATATGGAGTTGTTGAGCGGCCAAGTGTCTCGCATATGGCACCTCTTTAGACTTCTGCTCCGAGCTCAATTATGCAAAGCTACCATTTGTTAACAGATTTTAGGTATTTCAGGAAATGTCAACTCGATTTATGCTAATCAGCTTAGTGTCCGTTATTTATTGTGCTACATGCTTACAAACATTTCACGGCATAATGTGCCGTTTCAGTGATAACGTTATTTCAAGCAATTAATTGCAGGACTCGCTACTGTTATGATTTAAGCAGAATTAATTCGGTTTGAGTGTTTTTGTTTAACGGTTATTTTGTGTTAATTCGCTGCAACCGGTTAGCATTAAAGCGTACTAAAGTGTTTGTATCGTATGGCTACGGATATATAACCCTTTTGTTAAAGCGCATTATTAATAACTGCTTGTGTTAATGTTTCGCGTGTAGAATAGACTAAAATGTAAATGAGCATATTATGAAAGTTATTTATATCTTCGCTATTTATTTGTCCGTTTTGTTCCAAAAATATTCTAGTTCATTTGATAAGATTGATAATAATAAAGTATTTTAGGCCTTTTATTTTCCATCGAAATCAGAATAACAAAAAACAACGGCACATATATATAGTATATAAATAAAGAATACGTCTGACAACTATCGATGCCTATAGGTAGTTTACTTTAAACAGTCGAAATTGTGTTGTTTTTTTTTAACAAGCAAGAGTCAAGAATATTTTATAAATTAACGACTTTGATTCCCAGTTCTTTACCGAACTGAAATAAAATAGGTAGCATTCTTTTTTGATATAATAAGATCTATATAATAAGTCTCTAACTATCGTAAATCATATAGTAATATATCGACTGTTTAACAAAATGGTGTCATAATTCTGGTATTGTAATCAATCCTAATAAAACAAAACTATTAAATATAAAATCCCCATACTTGCGTCCAAGTCCCATAAAAAATATCATAAGCTCACACCCATAGCTGTCTACATAATTCGAGCTCTACCACACGTCAAAGCTGCTGCAACTGCCCAGCTGCTGTAGAGGTGAGCACTTATAAGTACCTCGGATTGACAATAGACAACAGCTTTAATTTGAATTGGCACATTGAATACGTCTGCAACAAACTCCGTCAGTTTTTAGCTAATATTTTGATATTAAAAAAGAGGATACCGCTTAAAATAAAAATGTTATTGTACAACGCAATTGCTGGATCTCACATTAGATACGGTCTAAGTAGCTACTGACGGACTTATAAAACGTACACTGAAAGAATCTTAAGACTTCAAACAATAAATAATTGTGTTTGCAGGTATTTATCGACAAGTAATACAACGTAGGTAGACAAAAAAATAGTCAAGTAAATACGCATTATCAAAGATTACTCCAAAAGTTGTAATCAGATCTCGGTGAAATTTAAATGTCCACATGATACACATCGGCTTTTGATTAAATTAAAAATCATCACATTGGTACACCCAGTAAAAAGTTTTTTTCGATTCGATTTCTCTGGGATCCCATCATAAGATCCTGGTTTCCTTATCATGGTACCAAACTAGGGATATCTCCTATCTAACAAAAAAAGAATTACCAAAATCGGAGTTATCCCCGAACATACATAATATATATATACGGTCGAATTGAGTCTCCTCCTTTTTTCGAAGTCGGTTAAAAATAATTAAAGCCCTTTTAAATTTTAAGGATAGACATAAACAGTGATGATAACATAAAATTTTTTAAGCATTGTAATATCTTACTAATTAACATTCAATTTAATTATATAATGTTAAGGGAAAATTATTTAAATCAAAAATTCTGGCAACATGACCCTACTTACACCAGTGCTCTCGCAAAAAACCGGTTATGGACTACTAGGCGCATACACAACACATATGGTGAGCGAACTACAGCTTATTTAGTGCCTATACTAATAAATGACCTACCATCAAAATTGATTGAAAGTATTACGCCAATAAAAAAAATTAAAAAAAAACTTAGAAATTACTTTCTTGATACTATTGTGACTTGATATATTTGTTTGTATGCATCTTTTTATTTGAGTTTTCAGTTCCAGCTCGCTTCTAATAGCAGGGTAGGTAAATATGTCATTATTTCATATTTTTTGCTTCATTGGCTATTTCTAAAAAGAATTGTCATAAGCCTGCGTGATTTTTTAATGCTATTTATAATAAAACAGTACAATCTTGTTTATTTGATAAATAAATTAGAAAATAAGTATATAAATAATTTAATTTCCGTTAATTGACTTTAATTACTTTGTTTTATATTTTAACAATATTTATATTTGTTTTAAATCTAAATTATAACTGCTGTACCTCAAGAGTAGGCATCTCATCTATTATAATCGTTTTACTAATTCTTCAGTTATAAGCGGACATCCCCAGCCATAATTATAAGTACATAAAAAAACGTATATGAGCGGAAACGTATGCTATTACTTAGTTACTACCTGCTATAATATGTTTGGATTTTGTATTGATGTTACTCTTATTGTTTATTTGCTTAATATCGGAAAAGTACAAAGGTGTCGACACCATCTTCCGAATGGTTAATATTAATTTTCTTATTGGTCAGTCGCCATCTTTGTCATGTATTGGCGGGATCGTTATTCTATAAATATGATAATTTGTAAGTGAAGAAGCAGTTATTGTATAATTATTGTGCGGCTAGGCGTTGCTGCTCGATAAGTAGCGTATAAGTGATTAGTGTGATAACATATTCAACGTAATTAAAAGTGTTGCGTTAAGTGTTTTCAGTCGTTTTTTACAATATTCTATTATAAACAGTATTCCCGCAGCGGCTTCATTACCGTCACGAGTACTAGGGCGACGGCTGGTCGCCACAAAAGTGAGCAATTTTCTGATTGTCATCAACCCTGAAATGATTACATTTTACGAGCCAGTTATATTTCCATTTGTTACATATGTCGAAACTCATACCCCAAGTGCATTAGCTATTTAAACATATCCTACATTTTCGAACTTAGGGGTGGCAACAGTAAGAATGGAAAAACTCTAAGATTAACATCCTTTTGATTCCTGGTTAATTAAACTACTATAGCCTTTTTTATATACAATTAGATCGGTAAGCAAGCGTATGACTCACCTGATGGTAGGAGATTGTTGTAGCCTATAGACGTCTCCCTCCCAAAATTTGTTTACCTTACACGCCGCAGGACCACAAAGAAGTATTATTTAATTGTGATCTTCTGTAAGATTGAGGTACTAAACCAGTCTGGTCGCTTCAGATTTTGAGCAGGATATTTCCTATTGTGCTCTAACTCAGTTGACGGTGACCATGCTTTTTGCATCAAGACTTAGTTTTGATTCCCACCTTGAGTCTTTAATTTGTCTACTTTACGAACGGACGGTCGTGTCTATGCTAAACATTTATGGCTCGCTATAGATTAAGGGCCATCATTTTGCAGTTAGATAGGTTAGGGTTATTTCTTTTTTGTAACAAAATTATGTCGAGAAATGGAAATTTTGAAGTTAGATAAGGTTAAGGTTATTTTTTTTGTAACGAAATCATGCTGATAAACGGTCAAATGTTGAGCTTAGATCATTCGACGGACTTTAATCTTAAAACTTACCACATTTATTTAGTTATGATTAAAAATATCTATAAAGAAACCTATTAAATTAAAAAATACTTTTTTCTTTATTCAGTTACACTTTTCCCAGAATTTTTAAATAATGATTTCATAAATTTGTTTCGGGCAAACCTATGCTTGAACCTACTTAAAAGACCTAATACATTAAACAATGAATACTAAAATATTAAAAATCGTATTTACTCTAATACATTAAACAATGGATACTAAAATATTAAAAAATTCTATTCAACTTTCTCGTAATTACTCTAGCTACCATTACGGCAAACAACGTACGGCTCACCTGATTGTAAGCGATTACTTCGCCTATAGACGCCTGCAACACCAGAAGTATCGCAAGCGCGTTGCCGATCTTATTACCCAAACCCCCAGGCGCTAAGGTCACCTTACTCACCACAGGAACATAGTAGTTAAGAACAGTATTAGGTACTGATGTACAAAACCGGTGACTAATTTATTGGGTTGGGGGAGAGAGGATGAAGGGGGAGGGAGGGAGGTGGGTTCCCCCCCCCCGGACAACTATTATCCTGTAAATCCCGTGGCTACGGAGATATCGTGGTGTGCTCCGATTCGGTTTTGGGTATTTTTCGAATTTCTATACCTATATTCTAGCACGCATGTTACTAATTTTATTAGAATATTGTCTGACGCGTTATTTTGTTCAAAAGTGTCTATTTGTCAGTCGTTATAGGTCAATTCGTATCGTTGATCTTGCAGTATAGATCGTTTTTACGAAAATTTGTTCGAAAATAACGCGTGAAAGTCGCGGAACGGAGCATGAGTGCACTTCCCGCAGCACCGGAATTAAGGTAGAGTCAGAAATAATAAAAATTTAACCCCCCACAAATTAATCACCGATTATGTACATCATAGCCCAGTATTATTTAGCTGTGATCATTTGTATGATTGAGATACTTCGTCAATTGGGCTGTTCCAAAGTATAAGGAAAAATAAAAAATAAGTAAATTTAAATTTTAATATTTTTTACCGACTTGACCGGATAATTGACTAGATACTTAAATTAACTATAACCTATATCTGAATAATTATGGTTATATCATTATTATCATTCAATGTCGCTTTTTTAATAAAAATTACTTAATTAGACGAGAATGTTCGATAATTAACACGTAAGAGATAATAATATTGTCCAGTAAAGCGTCACTTCTGTTAATAAATCGATGCTCTTTGTTTCAGATGATATGCGAGGCATTTAAAGTGTCAAGATAGGTAAGTGATAATTACAAAACATGAACATGCTTTGTGCCGTACAAAATGTCCTTAGGCAATAATTACGGCAGCTCTGTTTATAATTCAACGCGTTCGTGTTTCTACCCCACAATTCTATGTACAATTGTATTGAAACTTTTACATGAAACTCTAATTGTAATGGAAATATTACTGTTAACAGTTTCAAAGTTATATATTCCTATGAGACGTGTCCATTTGAAAGGAATATAAAAAATACTTTTATATTGCTTTATTCGCGTATTAAAATAGTTTTTATGTTATTTGAGAATACAATAACTATGTCTTTTTTTCATTCTAAATTGTTAAAGTAAATATAATTATATATTTTCAATAAATATGAATTTTAAACGTATTTCATAAATTCCATCGATGATAATATATTCAGCGACTCCCATTATTCGAGCAAATTTAGATAACCTAGTCCTTCTTGACATTTATTATTATTATTTAAAATTCTGGACTTGAAAAAATTTATCCTTTGAAATATAATGGAATTGAAATGTCGAATGCTAGTTTTTAATCAGGCAATAAAAGTAAATTAAAGTAGGACGTAATATATGAAACAAAGAACACATTCTGTTCTACGACACACCTGTACAATTCCTAACCATTTCGCAATTATTGCTTTTAATTACAAAGTATATTATGAGACTAATTTTCCACCATTTGTACATGACGGTCTTTGTGATGATCGTTATAAAGCTTCAAAGGAAAATTGTTAACAAGACTAGGCCAAGAATACACATACGAAAATGATGCGAATCTGTTGTCCTAATATTATATTTATCTTCAACGTATGAAGTGTAAGGCCTTGTAAGTTATTGCTAGCTTTTATCGAACCAATATACTATAGTTTTGTTTTGTTACCACCATGTTCGATATTCGAATACAAATAAATTCTTAAGAAAATACTGACAAATAATTTCAAAATATTGTAATAATTTCATTAGAAAAATCAACCTCATATTTGATTAATTAAATTCGACATTTATTTATTGGATAAAACCAAATAAAGCCAATAGGGAATTCTTATTTGATTGTAAAAATTAAGTCATATTTTACAAAAGTATGTCTACAGAATGTTTATGTTTTCACATATCAATCTAGAGATCTTTCGATTTGATTTCAAAATGCAATAAAATGTTAATGATTGAATAATCTAATTAGAACATGTTTAGGAACAATATTTAGAACCGATCTAACAACGAATTCATAAAGCTAAAGTTTTAACTTTTATGCGTCCGATAATGTTTTAATGAATAAAAATTGTTCATGTATTAATTCATAATAATTCCAAAATAAAAGCGATCAAACAATCAAAATCAAGTGCTTTTATTGATTCGTACAAATGCCACAATATTTACGATATTTAATACAATAATTCAATAGCAATATTAATCTACACGACTATTAAATGTCAAAAGAACTCATAAAATTGTCAAAATAAATCACAATGCGATACAGGTAAGCCTTCGGAGCCAGTTTTATGTTTAATTACGCCCACATAACTGACGTGATTGCATTTCCTGTAGCTGACGTGCCAGTTTATTATTTCGCCAATTTGAAACGTTATTAAATTCTTGGAGGTGAAACTGGGGCGTGTATCGTTAGAACTATTACGAACAGTTAATAAGCAATTCAATTCATTATTTTCATTTATCATTTAAAGTGTATAGAGAAACAAAATAGTATGCGTATTTATGTTACTTTTAACAATATTGCTTACGTCACATTGTGTACACTTTATTATATATAATAAATGTAATATATACCTAACATGTTGATTTTGTGCATAAGTTATTTTCGTTTTACATGTAGAAGGAAGAAATGAAGTAATTTAGCTCTAATAAAAATATCTAATAAGCGTTTAGTTTACTTTGTTCATAAGATATATTTCCGCTATTTATGTTATAAATAATTTTAAATAAACGTAAAATTCCTTATCTGAATTATCATGATCTCAAAAATCTACTGAGACGTCTTAAAGCACATTGATCTCGTTGAATACTCTTCGAACTTACACTAAATTCAAATATTTTCACTAAGTGCAGATTTAAGAAGGTCCTTTCAAATCTATCGCAAAGATTCTTTTTCGATTTTAGAATTAAAATCCTTCAGGTATAAGGTCAAAGAAAATCTTCGTTTGCTTATTGGAAGGCACTCGTGGAGCTCTACTTTGTCGAAATAGCTTGCTTTACTCGTAGTATGTAAATATTACTACTACATGATCCCTTTGGAATAGTGACCACCTATATAAGACTCTATTAAATTCTGAAATAATCGAATTATTTTACTGTTCTTTAATATATTAATTAAATTTTTATGGTATTGAAATTTGGCTTACGTGAAAAATATGAAGAACAGCAAATGTAAACAATGTAATATGAAATATATTCAATAAAAATTACGGGAATGGACTCGAATGACAATAAATTAAGCAAATTATAAGTTTTATTTTTTATTTCATGTAATTATAGTTAAATACATATTGCTGTGATGTAAATAGTGCTGTGTGGCTACGGCACTAAAGAATTTAGCCACCCCCTCTCATCCCGTGGGTGTCGTAAGAGGCGACTAAGGGATAACAAGGTTCCACAATCATCTTGGAACTTAAGAAGCCGACCGATGGCGGGATAACATCCAACTGCTGGCTTTGAAATACACAGGCCGAAGATGGGCAGCAGCGTCTTCGGTGCGACAAAGCCAATACTGCGGTCACCAACCCGCCTGCCCAGCGTGGTGACTATGGGCAAAACACATGAGTTCACGTTATTTTTGGCGTAAATTTGTGGAGGCCTATGTCCAGCAGTGGACTGTATAGGCTGTAATGATTGATGATTGATAGTTAAATAAGTTAAAATAGTCTCATTAATAACTCGTAATTCGCTTTTCTATTACGTGCAGATAGTACCTACTACATATTTTTGTAAGACCTACAAGATTGACATTGGTATTCTGACGAGACCCTCCAAACTTAATAAAGACAAAAAAAAATCTTTCATCATCGCCTTCTTATTAAAAAACTTTTTTGCTAAATCTAACCGTACATATATTTTTGGAGCTAACTCCTTAAGAATCGATTTTCATATAAGACCCCATTATGAAAAAAATGAGGGGTAAAATATACTGAATGAATGACCTCGTTACGTTTCTCGTAACGCCATACACAACGACGTTTTCTAATAACGCCATCAGTCTATGACGACGTTATTTGATTCGTTGATTTACCATTTGATATGGTATTAATCTTTTTATTAGACTAGTAAGACTTTTTTGTGCCTATTTCGACGGTCGATCTGAAGAAGAAACTCCAGTCGTGCGTCGGGGCTGACACACACTTTTTTTAGTGATTAAAGTTTTTTTTTCCTATCCTCAACGATTTTTTTTAATCTAATTTAGTGCAGCCGTTTAAAAGTTATGCGACATACATACATTTCGGCTATTCATTATTATTTGTAGTTTTATATTATGTGTATTCATTATTAATAGTCTTAAATAATAAACAAATATGGCGTTCTTCTGACCACAGACAATAGAGTAATATTGTAAGTATAGTAAAGTGACACAAAGAGCAAATGAATGAACAATATTAATAGACGAATATAAAATTCATTTTATGTTCACATATTTAAGGCTAACATATTGCTAAAATTATTTCAAAACCTAATAATATATTGAATATTTTTGCTAAGGACTAGTAGAGGTAGAGAATTACGAAAAAAATAAAATATTAATCGAGCATCGAGCATAAAATGCAAGGCAACAAATTTATATTTCGTTTATGTGAAATGATCGGTAAAAAAGACGTCAAAAATAAAATTTATAACAAAATATAAGGCCACCTGTGTCTAGAAAAAAAAAATCAACCTTATTAATATTATTGTCACATTATTTGTATTTACTATGAACAAGAAACCTTGCGCCGGCGGCACTCTCTCTAACATCTAAAAAAGGACTAGTAACATTGTTCTCCACGAAGCTCTCATTGGGTAAACCTAAGTCTCATTCTAGTCTCAAAAAAATTTCTTGTGAACTACAGTAAACCTTTATGCCATTGCTATATGGGATACTTTAATATTATATGGGATAGCGTTAAAAATGTTCAGGGATAAATTGATATTCAGAAATATTCATAATATAAAATAAAACCTTTTGTTCTGATACCAAAATAAATTACTAACAGGAACGATGTTTACGCAAGTACGTACATACGAACGTAGCAGTTAAAGTTCACAACTGTCATGTATGACGTATTTGTTATCTGTGGAGCAATGCATGGATCGGTGACAGCCGCCGGAGGTCAAACACGCTCGACAGATTCTCTTTGCTCGTAAAAACCGTTGCTTTTTAAAAATTCGCTAAGAACCGTTAATCGCTTATAGTTCGCAAAAGTGCTTCAAACTTATTAGAATTGCTGCACACAACGACGGCTGGATCAGCGTGCAGTTGCAGACTCAGGTACGTTATACATTGTACTTCGTTTGTGCTGCTTGTCGTGAACATCGTGAACACGTTATGTGTGTGACTCCGCCACCGCTCAGGTGCAATTTCCATGCACCTTTACAATGAACAATTTACTATAAAAGATTGACATTTGCAATATTTCGTAAGGATTTTTTTGCGTTCAACATAAAAAAAGAAAAAACAAGCAATTAATAACAAAAAACAAATTAATAACAAATCTCTTTACGGTAACATTATTTAACAAATTATAATTCGTGAAAATTTAAAATATAGGTAAAGAACACGGTAAGAACATTTTTATCGCTCATGCTGTTCATTCACTTATACTCATTCACCTCTAAAAATATTATGACCACATCCCTATTCGACTTTTAAAAAAAGACATTGAAATGTCATATTCAAAAATATTAGTTATCTGTACTCTCGGAATTCGTATTTTAGTAGTTTTTATGTGTTTAAAATGATAAATTGATATTTTTTTTAATGAAATGAATAGTAAATGGAGTTTTAGAAATGTCCGTAAGCTAATGTGTTGTAAAAGTGAGTGATAAATGCGGAAAAAACGTGAATTACGATTAACAGGGGTTTGTTTACCAAATAAGACTCTTCCAAAAAAACGGAATATACAGAAGATGTGAATCATCGCACTTAAAAACTTATCTGTTGGACGTCAAGGCTACGTTTACGAAGTTTAAAAAGTAATGAAGTTTTTAAAACTACATTCAAGATTGCCCATAAAAGTTAAGAGTTCATTAAAAATGTAGTTTGTAGCGTACTTTACTTCTTCATTTTTAATGTTAAAATTTCATACAAACACATAGCAATAACAAACATTACAACACATAATTTTTTTGCCGACTGTACAAGTAAACACACTACAGGCACGTATGGAAACTGCAATGTGTTGCACATACTCGTACGATTATTAAGATAACAATAATTGTCTTTTGACATAGCCCGTTGGCGCAGTTTGTAGTGACCATGCTTTCTGCTCCGAAGGTTGTGGGTTCGATTCCCACCCCGAGTCTGAGTGTAATATAAATATTTACTTGTATATTTATATATGTATTATTTATAAGTATGTTTATCTAAAAAAAAATTATGTAGCTATAGCAGTCGGCTGTTACCTATAACACAAGCATTATGTTGCTTAATTTAGTAACAGACGACTGTGTGTGTATCGTGTAGATATTTATTTATTTTAGTATTTCTATGGTGTGATGAAATTAATTAAAATGTGTCTAGATGGATATTAGATATAAACGTTACAAACTTTAATAGGTCATTTGACCTATTTATTTAAATATGTCGTTTACTCAAAATGTTTTGTCAATAAAAAAAAAATCATTCATAATGGTATCACCATCTCATTTAATAAACATTCTCTTTATTTTGTGATAGTCCATATTAACTTGTTATTAACGTTGCTTGTTGTACAAACATAACATAGTTTGTTTAAGTGTGACATTTAAAAAGAGTTTTATCAACTATTATACGTCAAAATTTTTTTTTAAATTTCGTGTCAATTTAGATAAGATAAGAAAATAGTTACTTTTTTTTTAATATAAACATCTGTTATTTTTTACATACGCAAACCAAACATGCAAAACTGCCAAACAAGGCGTCTTAAATATATTGTAGTAAAAATGTTCATTATATTTCAACCATGTAGTACTGGCCCAGCTTATTATGAATCTTTTGTGATACAATATTGAAGCTGAAATTAAGTTTCTAGTTACTTAATTATTTAACAAAATACTTTTTATTCACCCACTCCAGTTTATGTAGAAGTTTTTTTTTGATATTTTGTATTACTAATTGGTAATACTTAAAATTAAATATTTAGTAGCCAAATATTATACCAGAGGTATTTAATCCTTGCTACTAAATCACGTATACTAAATAATTAAAGACTTAATCAACTTGTAATTAGGACAATTATTATTATTAGTGGCTTGATGAATTTACTAACGTAGAACGTTATTGTATGGTTATGTTAGTGGATATAAATAGTTATATAACTCTCGATACAATATTAATTATAATTGACTTGGAAACTTCTTACCGCCACACTTTTTTATCTTTATTTTAACGAGCTTGGTAACAAAAAAGCAGCTATGACACTCTATACGTCATACTAAATTAGAAACTGGTCTTGAGAGAAGATGACCGATCATCTCACTCTCAAACCCAGCCTTACTACTTCATACAGAACCCTGGTCTCATTGGATAAAGGAAATGCCAAAAGGCAGTTCATTCCACCAACTTCTCTTATAAAAGACATAAATATAAATATTTCGTTCCACAATGGTTCATTCCGGGTATATTCTATAACAATATGATACACGCCTTTAATTTTATCACATTCTGCACAATTCGCGGCATTAGTCTTGTTCATCAAATAAGTAAACTTGTTCAATAGAAAGTGTCCGGAGTGTATTCGTAAGGCTATTATTATAATTATCTGCTTAAACTTTTGTTACCACCACACTTTTTTCACATGTGTAAATTTTTAAATTTACTTTCAAACAATTTTTTTTCATGACAGTAAAAACAAAATAACACAACAAAAACAAAATTATCCGAATTAATGTAGTCGTTCAAAAGTTATGTGCGTACTGGTTTTATATGGGCTATTTTGGTGTTTTTTTTTTATATATAAGATTTTTATTTAGATATTATTCAACATTTGTTTCATATTACGTTACGTAATATATTTCTTTTAATTATTGAAATTATAACTACGCTTTTACAAACAAACTGCTACATTTTTTTTAAGTAACTACTTTTGAAATTTTATAATTATTTTACGTATAAGAAAAATTAATTTCAGACATAATTACTAAATGAAATAATACACAATACGGACATTATTACCCTACTTTAATTAAGTATTTAAAATAATTACAAGGCGTATATAACTGTTATTAAACGTCCTTATTAGTAGTCGATGCTTTGTTTTAATTATCTGAATACTTTTTTAATGCAATTGTTTACTAAAAACTATTATAGAGTAAATTATTTATATGCAATGTAAATAATAACTTAATGTATGCACATGTAAATTTTTTTATAACAGCACTAGATCACGCTTATTATTTTATTCGCTTTATTTTTCGAAAGGATCTTGACAAATAGGTAACGTTTTTGTTTTTTGAATCGTTGAAGCACTGTTTTATTTAATAATTTAAATTTGACCAGCCTAAAAAACTATATTTTGCTCAAAAAGTTACAACTTAACTCGTAAGAATATTAATGGTTATACAAACTGCTTGTCTTTTAATGAATGTATAAAATAAAATTAAAAAGAAATTAATTGCAAAAATAATTACTAATATAATGTAACTGTAAAATTGATTTAAAATCCAATTCGTAAGCTACGATAATAAGTAGCAATATAACTTATTTAAGTTATATTGTTGTTTATTACCGTATTTACGTATCATTTTTAGACAAAAACAGCAAACAACTCCACTTTCCTTAATATATTATTTACAGAAGACTTGTCGTAATCAACATTGGACAACTTTTAACATCTCGACGTTTATGGACCATCTGACGCCATTACAGCAGTACTCAGACGCCGCGTTACGACTTCTTTATTATTATTCGCATCTAAACGACGTGTGTAGTAGAATTTTCAATTTCAATAGAAATGTTTTCGACACTTTCTTTTATATTCTTATAACATATTTCATTTGAATATTGGAAATATTTTCGAATATTTAGAATTTTAAAAATAGTTCGACATTTAGTTATATTTTTAAACATTTTATACAGTGCTTTGTTTTTGTTGTAGCACCACAGCGTAGCAGCGTAGCATTCGTAGCAAACGGAGCGATGCGTCGATTCGCTGTTTCATTGTTAAATATATGAAGTCTCAACAGCTCGTCATTGTATACATTGATTTAAATCAATAGCTGAATCATTTTACATATAATATATTGAGAGATCTTAAGAGATACCAATCCAATAATGTAGTTATTTCGGTAAATTAATATAGCAATAATTAATGTCATCCATTAGCAACGCCTGTTCATCGTTCTCTCACTAACTCAAACAATTTAGATACTCAGACACTACAAAATTGTGCTAATATTGAAATATCGTAAAATCTTTGTTACAGCTGATATGCTGATTATTTTTACACGATAACCTTAGAAGTCGAACGTTTGGGAGCGCTTTCGTGAATAAATTGATTTAAGTATATTTTTTATGAACGTTGTCTGCTAGGTACTACATTTTAAGGAAATAGATATTTCAGATTTGACGAGACGCCGCGTTAATTAATACCGTCCATTAGCATCGCTCGCTGAGCGCTCTATCGCAAACGCAATTAGTTCCGACATTGAGACTACGACACCGCGACACCGGCTCCCAACATAAACGAAAACCGTGGTTAAATATAATATTTTGCAAAATGTCTTATTACAGAAATACTAAAACTAGCTAACCAAGTATTATGTTAAATATTCTTTACTTTACTTATCAGATTGTAACAACATTTTCTTCTAAGTATTTTGACTAAGATTACTACTGACTATTGAGTAGGTAGTCAATATTTCAATATCAAAAGATTTTTTTTCTTTTGTTGTAACTGTCTTTATAATATTTAAGCCTTTTACAGGTAAATTGAAGGAAATACTTTCGTAACATTTATTCGACAAGAACCCTTAAAAGTAACTTTGCCGTCGTTCTGTTAAGTTCAAGCGAGCAAAACGGTATTAGGCTTTGCGTCGGCTCAATGGTTCGCGACGTTCTGATATCAAAGCCTTAGGTCTAGTTTGTATATATTATTTCTGTTCGTTTTCTAACAGATGTTTATAAATTTAGAATCTAATTAATAATAAATGTAACTAAATATATATTTTAGAGTTATAACAGTGTACACAAACAAAAGATTCTAATGTTGCAAAAAAATATTTATTATTTATCACGAAAATGCTATACATGAATATAAACAAAAAAAAGACTATCGTCTTATTTTGAATCATACTTTTTAATACGATTTTTTTTATCATTTATTGTGATTGACTTCAATTGTTACGAATAACAATGACCGTTGAACTTATCAAAACGCGAAACTGAATCTATAAGTTTTTAATCCCTTTTTTTACTTTATCGTAAATATAATTATACGTGTGTATATTAGCTAACAATTTTGCCAACTAAGTCGTTACGATTAAAAGACAAAAAAGAGTCAATGTGCCTAAACACCGCTGACATAAACCATAACCACAGCAATATAGTCAAGGATTCACAAATATATTAAAGTAATAAATATAAAATTGCCATCAAATATGACAAACTTTTACTCTTATGTAATATACGGGGACGTATTTACTTATTATTATTAGAACTACTTTCACAATGGAAACAGACTCAAACGCAAATTATTGTAGCAACTCTAACCTCCCTTTCTTTACCGTCCGACTTCGCTCCGTGAACTCTCAATAGATTCATTAGGACTCTAACGAGATCTTCCAACGAGAATTACGAATGCTTTGTTTCGCTAAATGCGATTTATATTATTTATAATGTTAATTCCGTTTCTTATGCCATTCAGAGATTATACAAGTGTCATTACAAATTAAAGTAGTTGCATTAGATACTCTTGAAAGCTTTCTTGAATATTTTATGAAAGAAAATAATAATTTCTATAATTATGTTTGCTAGCAAACGAAAAAACAGACTTCAATTATATCGACAAGTAACACAACGTAAGTAGGCGAAAAAGTTAACAAAGGCACTAGTCACCATTACGATTTTTGAAGTTCCCCTCGATCTCTCTGGGATGCCATCATCAGATCCTGGTTTTCTTATCATTGAACTACTTTGAGGATATTTACTTTCCAACGAAAAAAGAATTATCAAAATCGGTACATAAACGACAAAGTTATCCGCGAATACACATAGAATATTTTTATGTGTACATATACGATCGAATTGAGGAACTCCTCCTTTTTTAAAGTCGGTTAAAAATTAATAATTAATTTAATACCATTATAAAATTTCCTGCTGAATCATGACATCCTAAATAAAAGCGCTTAGAATGATAAGTTGTATTAAAGAATTAAACGTAAATCGATTGGAAGTGTCGATTTGATGGCGACAAAATTGTGAATTCGAGGAACGATATTTTTCAAACCAACTGCAGCCACGCGATAAGAGCCTATGAAAATGTGACCGAATTTCAATCAAATTTATGACTTATTATAATGATTATAGGTACGTTATCTGAAAGACGCATAAAATTTGCGATTTGACTGAAAAGGTGTACTCTACCGTTACAAATTTGTCGGCAATCGTAAGGTGGCGATAACGATTCGGAAAATTAATCTCAGAGTAAAAAACGTTTTGAGGGGGAGTCTATCCAAATATACAGAGTAATAAATGTGGAAAATAATGGCAGCATAACTCGAGCACTAACTTTAAAATGATTATTCATGTTTAAAAAATGAGAATTATTTTAGGATTACAATAAAATATTATTCCAAATAATATATTTAAAGCTTCCTGATCTTGACGTTAGCAAAATATATAATTATTTTGTATATTGTTTATGTTATTTTAGACGATCAGACTTACATTATGTGTTAAGCGTATAATTTAGATTTATATACTCAATAAAACATCTCTCTTCAGCTTATCGCAGTCCACCGCTGGAGATAGGCCTCCACAAAGTCACGCGAAAAATGGCGTGAATTCATGTGTATTGCTTATAATTATTATAATAATTAACTTAAAAAATAAACTTAAAAATTACTTTCTTGATACTATTGTGACTTGACATATTTAGTGGTGTGCATCTTTTTATTGAGTTTGCCAGCTTGCTTCTAATAGGAGGGTGGATAAATATGTAATTATTTTATATATATATATTTAGTTCATTGGTTACTAAATAGCATTGTCATAAACCTGCGTGGTTTTTAATGTTATTTATATTAAATATGTACAATATTGTTTATTTGATAAATAAATAAAAAAAAACTCCGGCTTTTATGAACCGATTTTGATAATTCTTTTTTTGTTGGAAAGGAGATATCCCTAGTTTGGTACCATGATAAGGAAACCAGGATCTAATGATGGAATCCCAGAGAAATCGAGGGAAACTCTCAAAAATCTGCATAACTTTTTACTGGGTGTATAGATTTTGATGATTTTTAATTTAATCAAAAGCCGATGTGTATCATGTGGTCAGATTTAAATTTCACCGAGATCTGATTACAACTTTTGCAGTAATCTTTGATAA
Source organism: Melitaea cinxia (assembly GCF_905220565.1). Lineage (NCBI taxonomy): Eukaryota > Metazoa > Arthropoda > Insecta > Lepidoptera > Nymphalidae > Melitaea > Melitaea cinxia. Next base: position 7,568,717 of record NC_059409.1, read on the forward strand.
TGCGTATTTACTTGACTATTTTTTTGGCTACCTACGTTGTATTACTTGTCGATATAATTGAAGTCAGTTTTTCTTCGTTTGCCTGCAAACACAATTATTTATTTGAAGTTTTAAGATTCTTTCAGTGTACGTTTTATAAGTCCGTCAGTAGCTACTTAGACCGTATCTAATGTGAGATTCAGCCATTGCGTTGTCATCATTACAGCCTATACAGTCCACTGCTGGACATAGGCCTCCACAAGTTTACGCCAAAAATAACGTGAACTCATGTGCTTTGCCCAGTCACCACGCTGGGCTGGCGGGTTGGTGACCGCAGGGCTGGCTTTCTCGCACCGAAGACGCTGCTGCCCGTCTTCGGCCCGTGTATTTCAAAGCCAGCAGTTGGATGGTTATCCCGCCATCGGTCGGCTTTTTAAGTTCCAAGGCGGTAGTGGAACTGTAGTATTCCTCTTACGACATCCACAGGAAGAGTGGAGATGACTATATTCTTTACTGCCGTAAACACACAGCTAGAACATATTGTAATGGAATTGTATTTGGCCGAAATGCGTGAAGAAGATCTTGAGAGCAATAGAATACAAAACAATTGTTTTTAGATTTTTTCTGTCCGTTTGTACTAAAGATTTTTCTGTATCAAGCAAAACCTGTTGGACAACTTACTACATCATTATATATTAAGTAATATCAACTTATTTAGCACTAAGCTTAACAGATGTAATGAAACAAAAGATACGAATAAACGATTTCAAATATATTATACCATAAAATTAAAACGCGAATTCGTTTCCAGATGTAATAAGTTATTATAACACTTAGCGAAAGTCACCGAATAAAATCTTTGTTCTTCGCCACCCCGGGGAGCTGCCGGACCGCTCGCAGCGATTGAAATTTAAAATATTGTACCCTTTGCCATTATGCGAGCTTATTCACCCTTGAAATATCCCTGGGGGCGCCAGGTACAACGATTGGGGAAAATATTTTACACTTGTTACTAAGGATGTCGCTTTCAAGTCTGCTTTAACTCGATTCTAATCGTCACGCTAATTCCAACTTACGTGCCCTATTTTAAAGTTCAAAATTAATCCAACATACGAATAATTTCAGTGAGTATTTATGAAAAGCACTTAATTAGTGTGTCGAGAATGAAAAATTGTTATTGAAACCGAGTTGATTGAACTGGCATTTCATAACTATGTCATTTTGGATGTGTCGACGTTAATGAAAACGCGATTAATCATCGCCCATATCTCATCAACGCTTTTAGTAAATGGTACCCATCCGACGCGTGATTCTGCAGTTTGTTCACTCAGGGGACACTATTTTGTTTTCGCGTTATGGGACACGTCTGTATCTACTTAATTTTTTTTTAATCTTCTATTATTTAAATTTAAACTCCTATTACGTTTTGGACTTTTGAGTTGTAGTGATTTGAGACATAATTCAAAAACACGCACACTTATTGTATCCGTATCAATTACCGAAGATTTTTTTCTTTTTAATTAACTGTAATAAATGACAGTTTCCATACAAATGTTCTTGCCCTATTTAACTAGCTGAAGTTTTAGTCATATGATCAAACGCCCAGCCAATTTGATCAACGACCTCGCGATATGACAACGAAAAAAATACGCACTTCATACAGAAATATAAAAATACATATCAATTAAATGTGAGGAATTGTTTTAAAGTATATGGTGAATATAATCCTCATGAATTTCAGTTTTTAAACCGACTTCAAAAGAAGGAGGAGCTTACTCAATTCGACCGTATATATATATATATTATTATTATTATTTTTTTATGTATGTTCGGGGATAACTCGGTCGTTTATGAACCGATTTTGATAATTATTTTTTTGTTGGAAAAGAGATATTCTTAGTTTGGTGCAATGATAAGAAAACCAAGATCTGATGATGGGATCCCAGAAAAATCGAACTCAAAATTCTCGAAAATTCGCATAACTTTTTACTGGGTGTACCGATATGATGATTTTTAATTTAATCGAAAGCCGATGTTTATCATGTGGTCACATTTAAATTTCTTTTGGAGTAATCTTTGATAATGCGTATTTACTTGACTGTTTTTTCGTCTAATTACGTTGTATTACTTGTCGATATAATGGAAGTCGGTTTTTCTTCGTTTGCCTTGCAAACACAATTATATATTTCTTAAAAACGTGTAATTCAATTGTTAATGAAATAAACATTGAAATGTTTTCAAATAGTTTTTTGATACTCAATTACTTTGATTACTTTAATAATAATTAATGAACAGTTACTAAGGCTACGAGACACAGTGCGTGGTCCGTTGTCCAAGGGTTTCTAAAAGGTCGACCAAAATCAGTGCAACTGCTGTGAGCATCCTGTAAGCATTTTATTTGTGTACACAGATACATATGTGGCTGCGGTGTAGTCTACTATTTTTAGGGCCATAGACAACTAACATTAGCGTCGAACAAAAAAAACGACTATAACACCTAATTATTATTTACATACAAGAACCCATGCACATACAAACATATGCTTATTCATTTTCAAAAATAACTACCTACACATGCGTTTTAAATATTCAATCAATTAATTATTATTGATAGAGTGTACAAGTGGAAAAAAGTTTATATAAATAACTAAATAATTACTTAGACTAGTAGTCGCCCAGTGGTCGAAATTCGACCATAATTAATTTAAATTATAATTTTGAACATTATTGGGGTTCTGTTGTCAAAGACTATACTTCTGTAATAATAAACAAAAGATTATATACGCGTGTGTATGTCAAATAAATGGTAGTGTGTGTAATGTTTTTAATATTGATTTGATGTATTTTTTTATGTATATTAAAAAAATATTAGCATTATGCACTCCTTCTCTATATAAACTATGTATAAGGTCTATAAGTGTGCAAAATTTCACACTCCTCCGTCCGCGCAATTTTCATAAAAAAGGGTACAAAGTTTTTGCTTCACATATTAAAATATAGATGATAATATACACATACGTATTTATAAAATTATACGCGTTAAATTCAGAACTTAATATTTTGCTTTGCAATTAATAACTACACGTTACATGGTGTATTAATACATACGCGGTAATTTAAGTAAGATCTACATTGTGTTTTCCATTATGTGAAAATGAATTTAAAGCAGTCGGTTAGATAGGCAGAGATATTTAAAATGTTATAAATATACTATTAATTCTGATAAGAGTGGAAAGTAAATATTGTTTAAAATGTTTTTCGAAAATATTGTAAAATCACAAAAACTCTAGTGAACATGGCGCTCTGAAGCCATTATTTTTTGTTTACTCAATTATCTCCCGCAAAAAGCACGTCGATGAAAAGGCGTTAACGATGCATTTATCCATCATTTCAACACGCGTTATTTGGTTATAATTTATCTCGATTCAGTTTAAATATTTAATCAACCGAAATATTGCTTTGCTTACTAAACGTTAAACTTGCAAAAATAATTAAGCAAATAACTTATTAGTTGGCTACGAATCTATAATAATAAGTGTAGATAGAGCTCGGTCCGCCCGCATTACTGCGTATTATGTTCGGTTCACTGAGCGGAAGGCCAACGTTTACTTGATAAAATAAATTTGAACAAAACAAACGCATTCGTTGCGGCAATATGAATCCTCTCTGAAGTTGTGCTAAGCGGCATGGAAGTGGAAAAATGGGAGGCGAGCACGAGCTAATATGAGGATGTTCTGCATACCTGATGATGAGCCCGTCGTCAACCCCTAACCAGCATTCCTCTATAAATTTTATTAAATACATTTTAAGTTCATTTATCAGTTCATATGTATGTAAATTCGACAATAACGTGTATGTTACACTGCGTTATTTTTGGTATACGTTTACAGTTTTTAATAAAAAAAGTATTTTATTGACTATAAATGAATATACAAATGTGAATTACTAAATATCTAATTAATATACAGTTTCCTAATGACAGCGTATGCAAGCTTTAGTCACTTTATATATTGCTAATATATAGTACAAAAAGCGCATACGTACTCTTTACGGTAAACAGGTAAACTGGATTTCATAAATTTCATATCAACGTCCATTCGATAGACGTGTTAATTAAGTGCAATATGAAAACGTTCAAGACACACTAAAATTGGAAATCACAAACTCTGTACAATTTGAACTGACTTAATTCGAGCCGAATTGAAGTGTCAAGCGTAACTGGAGACGGGGTCGAGCCGAATTAGAGCACTTTCACACTGATGCGGTGTAAGAATTACGGATGGAATACTATTTTAAATGTTGAATTAATTAGTTCATAAATTTATTGTAACAACTTCTTTATTACGAGATGCCAAATTCTTTCGCAATCGTTAATATATAAAATAATTGTTCTTTTACGTTATTGCTTTTTTTAAGTTTCTATTAAGTCTTAAACTCGTACGTAATATAAAACAAACGTTTTTTCAATCTTTAATGTCACCTTTTCTCCCACATAGACACTAATAGCTACTTATTTACTAATAACAATCGTGTCTGATTTTGGTTTACATATTGTAAAATGTTTTAATCAGCTTAGTACTTTCAAACTTTGTCAAGTACAAACCACAAATGCTCGTCATTATACATACTTATGTCAAAGGCGTTTTCATATACATTCTCTAAAATAATTATACGTCATAATTACTGAATACGAATCAGTAAAAATCTGCAACGGTGTTTTCTGAATGCGCCTATCGGTACGCGTTCGCATGGGGATGGGGTGGCCATTCGTTAGACTAACTCTTTTGGTAAAACGACCCCTGGATAAGCCTGCAATGTTAACATTCTTTTCAATAATGAGAAAGGGGAATGTGAGCTCTGTGTCTTGTTTATTGGATTTTTTGTTGCATCTACATATGAATAGAACTAGAACATGTTAGACTTTGGAACCTATGGAGAAGATAATGTTTGCATATCGCGTCCTTATATAAATTTGTATTGTTGTGCTCCAATATGGAGCTCCGAGGCAAAATATTTGTAACTTCATCTATTATAAAATCTGATAAAGTGTTCTATATGATAATATTGAATACAGCGTTAAATTTAATTAATTTCTCATTGTTTAAATAGTTTTTTTTAACTTCAATAAATATTTTTGCATTATACTTTCTTGTTTGGTGCAATTATATATATAATTTAATATACTTTTTTTAATTCGGTAATAAAGTAAAGGAGAGACAAAGTTTATTTAAAATTCTGTACGTCGACTCGACGAGTTTCTTGTCTTCATATACACACCTACTTTAAAGTTTTCAAAAGTAACACGCGTGTTGGTCGCTTTAATAAGTGCCGCACATGATAAATCGGATCAAGTGCAAGCTCGTACGAGTATCTTCGTCTCTCTTTTTCTCATACGAAACTTTATTGCCCCTCTTTGTCTTTCTGTTTAGGGTTGCGGATATAATACATTGCTTACGGAGTAGAAAACTTAATGAAAGTGTAGCTGTAGTGAGTATCATTATCGACGGCTTTGCTCGAAGATAAAAAAGGATTAAGCTATGAAAACGTATGCCGCTTTAGCGTTGAACCATGCGTAACGGAACAGTTTGAACTTTAACACTCGTAGTGAACATTTTAAGGTACTTAAATTAACTCACGATGACGTCATATAAGATCTGACTACTAGACAACAATGTTATTTCAAATAAATATAACTAAAAAATTGACTTTGTGTTATAAGCAACTATAATTTGCAAATTTTACTTAATTATTTTGAAGAAATATATTAAATTTTCTTTCAGCATAAAATATTAACCAATCCACACAAAATAGCTATTGTTTTTCAACTTTACTTCTTACGTGATTTTCGTATCAACTGTATTCAAGGAACATTAACCGATAAAATAACACTTTACACAAGACATTAATCTGTCAAAATCAGACCGCTATACCAAAACGAGCGAGTGAAGCAAACAAGTATGCGTGCAGCAAAAGACTATAAGCTTGTCGCACACAGAAACCATCGCTACAAAAAGAATGAGACTTACATAGATCTTGAAGAGAACTTTAAATGTCGTGAGAACGTAGGGTTAAGTAAAGCGAAACGATAACGATATAGGGCTATAAATGCAATGAATGATCAACCTTAAGGGAACAGTTCGATACAAGTATTAATCTACTACTAATGTGTTGCCCGCATTTGGACTGAAACACGTATTGATGACTGCACTCTGTCTATGTCGACTGGCTATTACATCAATAGTACTTTGAACACGTTCCTAATAGGTATAACCTTTTTAAGCGAAAGGGTTCTTTGGAATTCAATTTGTGGTTATTCTAGTGATTAAAACGGGACAATTTACAACTACTTTGCTATATTATGTGATTTTAATATAAGTATTTATTAATTTTTTGTACTTAGACATCAATTATTACAAACTAGCTCTGCCTCACGGTTTCGTCCGCGTTGATTTGAGAAAAAAACATAGGCTTACTAACTACTTTAGCCAAGAAGAAGGCTTTTTAAAACGTACCTAACTTTCCTCTTTAAATGGGCTATCCAACTCAGAGGAATTTTTCAATTCGAACCAATAGTTTTTGAGATTAGTGCATTTAAATATACAAACCAACTTTTCAAGTTTATAATCTTTAAAAATCTGAATAAATAAATAAATAATATTAGTATAGATTAGTACAGATTAAGATATATAAAACATGTCTTTTATACTTTCGCGGCCTAAATATTTATATAATATACTGACTCTGACTGGATAGACAGAATAATCTGGAATGATTCTTCTCTCTCTCTCTCTCACTCTTTATTTAATTACGTTCTTTGATTTTAGGGGAGAGTTAACCGTATAGACGGGATGAAAATTAAATGTTTGACAGTTTCGAAACCCATGCACATGTTGTATTGGAAAATTGTTTTTCTTATATTAAGAACTACTTTGTTTACCCCTGAAAATCGTGCCGCCACCACTATCACACCAAATTATTTATGAGGGCTTTGTCCACCGTCCACATTTCGTGCCCTCTTTAAACCCATTTACTAAAATGGAAACCATACTGCACATTAGATCTGGTTTTGTCACCAAAGTGGCAAGCGGTTTATCTTTAAGATCTTTGCCAGCTTTGATTGTCGTGGTAACTACTATTTCTATATTCTCATTGAAGTTCCCCAGTACGTGTGTCCTCTTTCCGCACCCAGGTATGCCATTTATTCACGGCAGCTTTGGCAACAGCTAGCCCACGAGGCCCGTGTCGAAATCAAGATCTCCTGAAATGAATTTTGCCATCTCGAGCATCATGTCATCCAGCGTTACTTTCGTGAACTTGACAATCACCTTAACCAAGTCTCTTGGTGTTCACCGGTTCCATGTAAAAACTAAAAAGTCTCGAAGTTCTTATTATTGTTTCATATTTTCATACCTATCTAAAAGTTTTCATTAACATATTCTGTACACCTACATAAAATATCATGGTAATAAAATTCTTGTTAGCTAGATACACACAGCTAGCAACGCAAAACAAAACGAAGTATCCAAAATTCAATATAAGGTCCCGATGCACTTGGCCAGCGTTGCTATACCAACAGTGGCCATTAAAGTAGGGCATGTGTGCGGAACTAATTCACGTACAGCAAACCAACATAAATTTAGTTTTGCATAAGCTTTAATGAAATAGCAATAAAGTATATTATTACACTATGTTACCCAGTGTACTGGCTTCGTTCACGGTCTTCGAACATATTGTATTGTATGAGCTCCCGTGATTCGGAGTTCATACTTTGATAAAGTAATGTGAGATAATTAATTTTACATACGACGATGTTTGCGTAGCTTTTTAATTGAATTTTTCATTGTGTTGTTTAAAGAAACAACGTTTGTTATGTTAATATTATATTTCATAGCGCTACGAAAATGATAAATTCAAACAAAAAAAATTTTTTTTAATAAACCACAATAAGGATTGATTGATTTTATTATTATAGCATCAGTATCATACAATTCAATGGTAATAGTGATATACAAAAAAGTAAGAAACATCGCTTTTATTAAGGAGGAGGTCACCGACAATTGGCACTCCTAGCATCAACAATCCTAACAACACAATCCTAATTGTCACTTGGAATCGTTCATCGAGGATTTACTTGCAAAGGTAAGAGCCTAGCACGATTTTAGATTGCATTAAGCTATTCACTTGGAGCTTTGATAATAGCAGCAAAATTACTGTTATTTTAGTGCCATGTTTATGTAATTTTCGAAATATATACAATCCCATCAAAAACATTTTCATGTAAAATGTTGCCAAGACGAGATCATATGGCTCGCACTGTCAAAAAGTTATCAGATCTCATGTAGAGCCAAGCTTCTAACTCTACATGCCCTAACTCTACAAGCCCTAACTTCACAAACTCTACACCTTAGTCAAAATATGTGGCTTGGCCGTTTCGTTACTACCGGCTGCCGATGTTGTAGATGACGACTTTCTTGTCTCATTTATATAAATATATTTTCTCTTTTTATTTTTATTTGTATTATATGTATTTCAATTATTCTTCTTCTTTTTATTTTTTCTTTAATAGAACTATTGTATGACAGAAAAGTAAAAAACAGTGAAAAATTTTTTCACCTTACGCCCACGTGACGGTAGCGAAACGGCCAAGCCACATATTTTGACTAAGGTGTAGCGTTTGTGAAGTTAGGGCTTGTAGGGTTAGGGCATGTAGAGTTAGAAGCTTGGCTCTACATGAGATCTGATAACTTTTTGACAGTGCGAGCCATATGATCTCGTCTTGGCAACATTTTACATGAAAATGTTTTTGATGGGATTTCACTTCTTTTTGTAAGTTGCTTATGACAATATTATAGTTGCATTTTACCTCCGAGACATTTTATACCATAAATATTATCCAATCTTCACCATATTCGGTTTAAGCACGCTGTTTTTGATTTTATGTTGAACTGATATGCAAACGGTGATCTCCGCCAAAACTTAAATACCAAAATTACAAAATGTAAATTTTCGACATAAACTTATAACCGATTTTTATTTTTTATGTATTTTATTATTATTAATAATAACAAGGAGTCCCTATATCAATTTTCAGACCTCTAGCATCAAAATTTGCGGAAGTCTCATACAAACTTCCATCCCCTAGTTTAAGGGGTTGGGGGGTAAAAGTTCCAAGTCTTAGAATTTTTTTGTTGTTTGTGTACTAATACTAGCTTACATACCAAATGTCAGCTTTCTGGGACTTCAGGAAGACTCTAGGAATTTTGATGATCATCAGTGAGTGACGAAATCGGGGTTTTTTAGATATCAATAAAATCTAAAGTATAAGGGCTATGCAATTGAAACTTTATATGTTTAATAAGTCCACTATTGACACCATATCCCCAGAATTTTGTTTATCTGGTATAATCCAAACCCAAGTTATGAGGGTTCAAAAAAACGACGAAGCACTTCGAGAAAAGATAGGTAGTGCTTTTCGCTTTTCGTTTTTTTTTTTTTTTGGCTCGTCTTGGCGGGGGCACTACCGTGCCCCTAGATTTTTTTTTTTTTGGCTCGTCTTGGCGGGGGCACTACCGTGCCCCTAGATATACATACATTAATTGTCGAAATATATACCTATTTCCGTATGACTGCAACAATTTAAATAATTCAAATTAATATTTTTTGTGTACGTTATTGTCAGGGCAAGGTTAATTTAGAATAAAATAAAAAATATCGCTAATTTAAGGCTGTGTTACATTTCAGCCTGTAATATCCCACTACTGGGCATAGGCCTCTTTCCCCATGTAGGAGCAGGATCAGAGCTTAATCCACCACGCTGCTTCAATGCGGGTTGGCGGATATATTCCCTACTATGAGTAACGATCGCTATCAGGTAGTAATAGTCATAAGGCTGTGTTTAGTTCAAAAAAATTATGTGAAATATTATTCTTTTGGTACATGAAGGCCTCAGAATGTTTTTATGGAAATTCTCCACAATCACAAACATGGTATACAATTTTAATTTCAATAAAACTGTCTTAATATTTTTTATATAAAACCACAGATATACTCGTATTTTTATACTTACTTTTATTATTTCATACTTTGATTTAGGCTTTTATACTCTTTACTGATATTAAATGTAATAGCCCCATTATTACAGACAGCATAGGTCGCGAGATTACTACTATTTAATTTGATGTTCCCTCATTAGTCTGAGGATTTGTATTAGTGTTACGCTAATCTGTTAAACTATACGGTCGATTAAGCCCACCGCATTTGTGGCATTATTTAGCGAAAACAATTTTAGATATCACCACATATTATTATATTATTTAAATTGTATACAGTTAAAAAAAGTAACGTTTATAATTAAAAGTTGTTTTAGAACCGGTAATTTATTTGGACACGTAGTATCAAGATGTGTCGAATATCTGAGGGACAGTTGAATGATTGATACTTTTTACACTAAAGTTTTTATTATTTATAGATTTTTGGATTGAGTCAATATATAGTGTCTTTTTACGTAGCACAAACACACCACGATAAGTTAGTGTTTATAGACATATTTTTGTACTTTTTGATAATTAATCTTTATGCTTAAATAGAGCTACTATTTCTTTTAAATATTGTTTCCGTGGAAATTCTTTGATAAACTTTACTCTCAACATCTTAAAGGAAGCAGTTGATTCAGTTCTTTTAAATGTGTTTGATTACGTATATGTTACATTTTAAATGCTGTGTGTTAAACCGTTTATTTTTTGGACGGTTTATTTTACTTTAGTTCACCCTACTTAATTATACATATGGATAATAACGTTCTAACCAATCGTCCTGTATAATAATACAGAACCCCAAACAGACCCTAATCTCATGAAAACATTTATAGACTCTGGTCTATCTACTCACGTATGTATACGAGTTAAAAGGTAGCGACAAATAGCTCCCCATCAATAGGGGGCAAGTATTTCTCTTTACAAATGTCTCGGGAACGAACAAGACGTATTACGACAACACTATTTACTGCAGACCTACCTTCTATCACATTTAACAATCTACAAATTGCTTCATACTATTATTATAATAATAGACTCCCCAAGTATTATGTCCCACAGTTTTATACTCACTATAAATTTCGATATTTCTACCAAAACTAAACTTTATAGTAACTACTTCGGTTTGTAAACTTCTTTAATAATAACTACTCAACACCAGTATAAAATATTTACCACGACAAGCTCATTCGACCAAAAGATATTCTTCAGTTTTACAGTAAAGATTAGTTATAGATCGTCTAGCAGCTATGGGACTGCATTTTTAATTAATACCCTTATTTCTTTTTAAATATGACTATTATTATTTTTTTTTAAATATGACTATACCAACCCATTTTGCAAGTGGAGTTGAAACTCTGCTATTTACCTTTAAGGGAGATGTTAAAAAATAAATTGTTGTTTTAAATTTTCATCGTCGTTACCTTTAATATTACCCAATTCAAATCTAGCGCTGTTTATAACTGGATTCGTATAATAATTTTATCAATAAATGACAATTACTACACCACGAATATATTAAATATATATAAATTAATAATTGTGTTTAAACGAAGAAAACCGACTTCAAATACATCGAAAAGTAAAACAACGTTGGTAGAAAAAAAAAAGTCAAGTGAATACGCATTATCTAAGATTACTCAAAAAGTAGTTAACGGATTTCGATTAAATTCAGATCATCCAAATCGGTACACCCAGTAAAAAGTTATAAGGTATAATACAAAGTTGGTTGACGATAAAATATTTAAGTAAATACGCATTATTAGATATAACTCAATGTCTAATTTAAATGGAACCACATGAAAAAAAAGCCCCTTTAAATTAAAAAAGAATCGTCGGAAATCGGTCCATCCAGTAATTAGTTCTGAAGTAACCATACATAAAAAATACATACGAATTGAGAACCCGTCTTTTTTGAAGCACCGTAAAATTTAAAGTAAATAAACTGTTAACATTAAATTTAATAACGAAATTAAACGCAGATATTTAGTGCGTAATAGCACTCTCCGTGTGAATTCAGAAATATAAAGCGAAATTATTATCATTACAGAGCAGGATATTTTTACGGAAAAAGTGACCTTTCTATCTCGCAATCTCTAAGTTAATTAGGGTAAAGCAAGCGGAAAAAGCATTCAAAGAAATTGGCCGGCTAATTCGTGGAATGGTCTCAGTTACAGGGAAAATTTAATTAATAACTGTCGCCGGTACAAAAGGTCTACGAGTAATCAAAAATAATAAAGTATAAAGATCAGTAAGACGCAAAACTTTCACTTTTTCAATGTTCCCTCTGTACATCGCGTTACCATCGTTACACAATTTACACAAAAACACCTAACACCATATGTATTTTTAAAGAGTAAATAAATATTAAGTAATAGTTAAATTTACAAAATTGTATTTAAGCACATCTTTAAATCGGTTGTATTAAAATTAGGCCTAGTAATAAATATTTAAAAGCCTTGACAGTTGTTTCGAAAAGTTTACAAAGTCTTTAAATTATTAATTGCGTTCGTAGGAACCGACACAGAATATCATACACAGCGTTCGTCAGTTTCAAAATAGCGTAGTTTTATCGGCTTTAAATTTCACTTCAAACTTTAGTATTTTTATTACAATTTCAGAAATATTGTATCCGTTTAAAATAGTTTGGTTTTCTAATTTATTTATCGGATCATTTGATTATGATTGAGGGGCCGTTAAAATATACGTAAATCTCTAGTGAATATTTCGTTATATCTTTTCTTGTTAAGATACCATAAAAGAGGAATACGGTATTTATAAAAACTGTTTTCAATCGCTTTAATCAGTTCATCATCAGTTCAGCCTAATACAGTCCACTGCTGGAGGTCTTGATAGGCCTCCACAAGTTCGCACAACAATGAAGTGGACTCATGTGTTCTGCCCATAGTGACCACGCTGGGCAGGCGGGTTGGTGACCGCAGGGCTGGTTTTGTCGCACCGAAGACGCTGCTGCCCATCTTCGGCCTGTGTATTTCAAAGCCAGCAGTTGGATGGTTATCCCACCATCAGTCGGCTTTTCCAGTTACAAGGTGGTAGTGGAACTATGTTATCCCTTAGTCGCCTCTTACGACACCGACGGGAAGAGACGGGCGTGGCTAAATTCTTAATGCCGTAACCACACAGCAATCGCTTTCATAGTGTACACATTATTTAAAAAAATGTTATTATTATTTATATTAATACGTGAAGCAAAAACTTTGTACCCCCTTTTTACGAAAATTGCGGCGACTGAGGAGTATGAAATTTCGTACACTTATCTATCTATATATATACTAATATTATTATACTGTATATACTAATATTATAAAGAGGTAAAGTTTTTAACTTAACTTTCGTTTCTAACTTTCGTTTGTAGGAGGAGGTAATCTTCGCAAATACTGATCCGATCATGAAAATTCTTTCACTAGCAGAAAGCTACACTATTCAGGAGTGATATAGGCTATATTTTATTATTAATGTAAAAAAAATCAGTAAAAAATAATAGTGTATGTAAATCAAGTCGGAGAAATACAAGTGAGATGAAAACTTTACTATATATTTGCATCACAAAAATAATTAACGCCCCTACGAAATGGGCACAGGTCGGCTAGTAGTTTATATAGAGAAGGAGTACAGAATGCTATTTTTTTTTAAATTTTGCATAAAAATATATTAAATCAATAAAAAAAAATATTAGACACTACAATGTATTTGACACATACACGCATATTATACTTTTTGTTTATTGTCAAAGTCTATAATCCAATTGAAATTTAAAAAAAAAAATCTTTATTTTAATTTTTTTTTTCATTTTAATTTTTAATTATGGTTGAATTTCGACCTCTGGGCGAACACTAGTTATATTAAATAGCTATCCATATATCATACAAACAACTGAGGCTTATAATTTTTTAACTAAAAATAATCATAAATACGAAACATATATATCATGACATCTGACAATAATTAATTTCTCTAAAATCTTCAAAGTATTAACACTAACCTAAAAGCGCTTTATTATAAATAGACGAGAACTTAATTAATATTAAAAACTTCATTTCACTTCAGTGAGGACGATGCAAATTTGTTTATTAATACAATTAACTTTTAACGTATCGGACTTAGTACTTAGCGAGTGTTTAAAAATTTAGCGCCCGAGCCTCGCTTCGCCCTACGAGACTTCACTCTTAATTATTACTTTGGGAAAATTAAGACTGTCGTTTAACGCAGAGTGCCCGACTAAAGGTTCCGACATCCATTTATCTAAATGTATTTTATCTCGCCGGGGGCGCTATCGAACTATGGAGTTGTATATTATATGTTCGTTGTGCCTTTGGAGGGTTCAGCATGGATTACTATGATAAAATCACTTGCTCACCTCTAAAAGGAGTTTTTAAATTGAAATGGCTTATCTATAATATAAAAATGAGTCGCTGAATGTGTTGCTAAGCGCAAAACTCGAGAACGGTTGGACCGATTTCGCTAATTCTTTTTTTAAAATATTCCGTGAAGTACGAGGATGGTTCTTACGGAGAGAAAAATTCTAAAAAAAAAAAATTTAAATTTCCTGAAAAAGTCTAAAAACAACACTTTTCTATACTCCCATACAAAAGATTTGTGATAATACTTAAAAGTCAATTTGAACTTTAATACCATACGATAAAGTTTGTGTTAGGCGATACGAAGTTCGCCGGGTCAGCTAGTTATCCTATAAAAATCAATTATTATATTGTGAAACTTAAGACCTTCTTCTACTGCTACCAGATCATATATACAGTGCCTCCTCGCTTCAGCTTGTTATATCCCACTGCTGGGCATATGCCTCTTTGCCCGTGTAGGAGGATAGGAGCTTAATTCACCACGCTGATATACAGTACCTAGTTCAAGTCAAATTCTTCTGTTAGATATTTAGATATTGTTATTGTTAACGGCAAGTATAAAACTTGATAATCATGTTTTGTACAAATATATCAGAATTGTTACTAACCCAATTCGTTAAATGCGCTCCATGGATCCGCTGTTCTTTATGCGCCTCAAAGTAATGACGCGTACTAGGCTACGTTAAGTACATTACCTATTGTAAGTGTTCTTTGAGGTGCCTACTCCGTCGCAGATCTGACGCTTTTACTCTAATAATGAGCCTTTCCTTTTACATTCATGTCTTATACCGCAGAGGAATACTCGTACGTTATATTTCTTGAACTTTTATTTATGTCATTAAAATAAAACATGTGTGGCATGAGAACAAAAATATCTTGAAACAGAAGGTGGTAAACAAAATTAAAAGAAAAGATGCGGAAATAACAGCGTATTAATAATAATAATGTCTCGTAAAAGCCCCATCGCTCGAAATGGATAATGATTCCATCGTTTATATACCTGTTTCTGTGCATATTTTTTTATATATTTTCCAATTTTTTTTTTCAAATATTTGTGAGTTTATTCATAATAAATTTGAAACCTGTGTTGGAGTAAAACAATAAAGCGAACTAGCTATCTTTAGTAAATATTTTAAAGCGATCGCTCTTTTGATAACATTGGGTTTGTATTACTTATTAATTTCTTAAAGATACCCTGAATTAAAATATATTTGACGAATAACAATTTAATGCTTTAATTGCAGTGCATATTTATTACTTTACTGAACTTTTGACGTTGCTTCATCGGCAAAAGTCTCGATTTTTAAGGCTATCAGTATCTAGTATCAAGATAAAATAAATATTTATTTTACATTGATTTTAACAGTATTTTTAAAAAGGTGTAAGTACATAAAAACAATTAAAATGCTTAAATATTGACATAAAGTCAATATTATTTTGTGATTACAATCAATAAACAAACAGTGTAGAAACTATCTTTTAGCTTACCGTTTTTTTTTTGTTATCGCAGGGTAACCCATTTATGGGTGATATCCAGGATGCCCGGGTAGGCAGTCCTAGACCGTATGTCGGCTTAGCACTTGGGGGTGCACTACCGACCAAAACCCCTGCGGGAGCCTTCAGCCGCTTTAATTGGAGGGTCCCGGATCTGCAGGCAACAGGATCCCTCCAGCGACAGGCTGGCCTCGGCGAAAAGGCCAAACTTCTCCTCCATGGGGATTGTCCGGCTCACCTCTGAACAATCCCGACGACGTCGTGTCTAGCAGGACCGGGTTCCCATCCCGGCCCGACACGGGCACAGGGGCGTTACTGGAAGCGCATTAAGTAGCGCCTCCTACGCACCCCCGTTCGTCGCCTGCGGACGGAGGCCTCGTCGGCGACCCCCTCTCTCATCCGCTCGTCGTTCTCCTTCTGTGACATTACTGTCTCGCAGAAGGAGACCATCGCCTTCCAGGACTCGTCGTCACCGAGCATCGCGGTGATGACGCTCGGCAGTGACAAGTCCCCTCCGAGAACTGTCGTCAGATCGCGACGCAGCGCCACCCATCTCGGGCACACCTCTAGGGTGTGCTGGGCAGAGTCCACCACCGCGCCACAATCGTGACATCCAGTCGTCGGCTCCCTTTGGGCCGTCCGACACAAGTACTCACCAAAGCAGCCATGCCCGGTGAGAACTTGCGTCAGACGGAAGGTGAGGGGCTTGCGCTTACGGCGCATCCACCGCTCAAGGACCGGGCGCAAGGCAGCCGTTACGCGTGTGCCATACAGCTGCTCCGCCAGGTCCTCCCCCCACCTCCGCATTAGCGCTTCTTGCCCCATCCGGCGTACCCGTAGGATCCCATCCAGCGTGGGGTTCTCACCGAGAGCCCTCCATCTTTTAGCTTACCGTGTTTCAACCAAGGTAATAATGGCCCACATTACATAAAAATTAAGATATAATATAATAGTTTTAGGTCGTGTTATATAATAATGTTAAAGTATAAGAATATACTGAAATCTATACAAATAAATAACTGAGTGATTGTTTGTAATTTTAAGATAACCGTTTTTTACTAAATACAATATGGATGTATACACGGTACATATACCAAAACAACATTTTTTACATTTTTTGTATGTATGTATATCTGTCTGTCCGTCTGTCTGTTTTTTTAACGGCTAATCTCTGAAACGGTTGCACCGATATTGTTGATATATATTAAGGAATAAATTAGGCTACTTTTATTTTAGAAATTTATTTATTTTGTAACTCTGCGAACTGAACAATAACTTTTTGTTAAATTCCACGTGGACGAAGTCGTGGGCCCAGCTAGTACAGAACAATATTACAATATTTTATGATATTTTATTGTATATATTATACAAAAAAAAATATGTTTTATGATTATATGTTATATTTTTATGAATGAATGTTTTCTTTTGTGCCTGCTTAGTCTCCGGTTACTTAGGGAGTCCAATACAAAAAAAATGTGCATAAATCATAATTACTGATATTGAAATATGATATTGAATTCATTTTTACAATATAGTAAACATTGATTGAGTTCATTGTTCCTTTTTTTGTATCAATGGTCTCAATCATTTATTTTATGTAAGTAGACTATTTATAAGTAGAAAGTTTTTCCCTGACCTAATGTAACGACGGAATTATAATTATGGTTTGAGCGTAGTGTTAAAATATCAAAGATACCTACAAAATTAATGGTTTACCAATAAAGTGAAAATTTCATTTGCAGTGTAGATTTGTGGTGAGTTCTCATTTTCATGACGTTATAAATAACAAATTTTAATACATTAGTTAAGAGTATAATTGGCGCGCAATTTGCTAAAGTTTAATCATTGTAAACGTATTATAATATTTTGTTATATTGTCATGTATAATCATATATACTTGTTATATATATTTGTATACTTACTTATTAAATATCAAAGTTTTGTTGACCAACGAAATATCTCTTTATATTAAACCAAGACAACAAAAAAAAAATGTAAAATTTTCTTAAGGGTAACTCAAAACTACTGGTATAAAAATATATAAATAGAACTTTTTTCCACCTTAATATTTTTATATATATTCAGATGCAGATATACACAAGGCTCTATTTCCTAACGCAATGCATCTTTTATTTTCCTATTTACTAGGAAGTAAACTTAACAACAAAAAGAGTAGATAAAGGCGTAACACTAGAGTAAAAACAAGGATAAACTATATGTAAAATAAACAAAACTTAAAAAGTGCTGATACATATTGAACTGTAAAACAAATTCAGAAATGACAATATTTATTTAGAAACTAAAGCGAGAGTATTTTATACAGCTGTCCATTTGTTTAACGTCTCCAACGCCAATAGATTAGTTCTGCATCTTTAATTAAATTCATTTTATTGCAAGCCCCTTGCAATTAATTAGGGTTGGGAGCAATATAATTTAAGACACCTTGTACCAGTATTTAATATAAGTAATTGCAGTGAGTTTCGCGGTATTGGTGTTTTATCGTTGAATTATCTACGTTAATTTGCGTCTTAAATAGAAAGGTCATGTAATATTAAGTAACCCAGTTTATGTAAAATTATAAACATGCTATTATGAATAAAGTGATATGTGACCGTAAAAATATACATTACTATAAAATGTGTATAAACACACTTGTATATGAAAATCTAAGTGTGCACAAAGTTTTTTTATATACTCTTGTTAAAACGTATAATTCTTTGCTTTCCCTTTATGGATAATTTTATTTTAAAATAACGGGATTACGCATGTGACAAGAAATGTAAAAACAATATCAAATAAACTTAGCGCTGTCTCTAAGCATAATGCGGCTTTATTTGAGTGTCTCGTATTTTAGCGAGCTCGTGACTTTCCCACACGGTAGAAAGCTCTTAAGCGCGTTTCCAGTTTGTATATAAATATATATAAAACACTTTTGTATATATAAAACATATATACACATTTTACACATTACATATCTTATCCAAAAGACGGACTTAAAGCCATACAGCCTTATCTGCCAATCTACCTTAAGACGTATAAAATCCAAAAAAAGGCGTTGAGGTAGGTTTATATAATAAAAAAAATCAAACAGAAGTAACAGCAAAAAACAATAAATTAAGAAATCAAAAGAAAAGATCCTTTTGAAACATATAACGTATTTACTTACACGCGCAAATGTACATACACACATAGATATATTCAAAAGTAATTAACAAATATCAAGATAAGCGTAAAAGTTTATAACCGCAAAATGAAAAAAAAAAATAGAAATCAAAGCATGCTATGGGCTAGTTTACTTTGGTACAACTTTTTAATCTGGCTTTAAAAAAAGTCTAGCAGTTTTATTGTGATGACTTTACGATGGTAGAGACTTTTTTGAATTCGACACAAAATCAAATTTGGGAAAAAATATGGAAAGAATAAGGCTTTTAGAGAAACGTAGGTCCCTATAATGAATTTTTGAAATAGAATTAAATTTGGATTTTAAACAAGAAGTTGTAAAATCAAAGAGCAAAAGGTACAGAGAATTCTTAAATTTCACCGTTCTCGGATGGGCAACCATTGGAGTTGGATGGGATTGGGTAAATGAAATCTGGGTAGCAAGCAATGCCGTAATCAATAATAGGTAAAAGGAAACAGTTTACCAGTTCAATTTTAACTTTCGTGGGTAGAAAGCTTTAAAAGCACGTGAGAGAATGAAAGGAGGCAAAAAACTTACAACATAGCCCACTAACTTGACTTGGTCAACTGAGAGAGCAGTTCAATGACACACCTTAATCTTAAACCTTTAAGGTAAATGGTATTATCACATTATTAAAAGAAAGAGCTGATAAGGGTTGGCAGTTAGATGGGTTGTCATGTATTCCAAGAAATTTCAACTTTTTTTTTATTTTTCACTAGCTGTGCCGCGACTTCGTCCGCGTGGAATTTAACAAAAAAGCTATTGTTCGGTTCGCAGAGTGATTAAATAAATAAATGTCTGTAATAAAAGTAGCCTAAGTTACTCCTTACTACATCAGCTATCCGCCAGTGAAAGTCCTGTCAAAATCGGTCCAGCCGTTTTAGAGATTAGCCGGAACAAACAGACAGACAGACTGACAAAAATTGTAAAAAATGTTATTTTGATATATGTACCGTGTATACATCCATATACATTTAGTAAAAACAGATCTTCAATTCTATTTATTTGTATAGATATTTATGATCTTGTAAAATATTTATTTTATACGTCATGTAAACCACAGAATCGTCTTTTGAACGATGTCGTAAAGTTATTAAAACCTAACGAAATTAAAAAGATTAACTTTTGTTAAAATAAATTCCTACTACCTAACGATCTATACTATATTCTATATTATTGCGGAGTTCTTTATAATTGATAAAAATTTTAAATAATCATTTTATATTACTTTTTATTGTGAAATAATTAAAAGTTGTTAGGTACCTATAACACAAGCAATAAGTTGCTTACCTTTTGGTTTTAGATTTACAGACTTCGGAGTTTAGAATGAAGGTAATCTTTCTATGTAAAGACTAGAGTTATACAAATATAAGCTACAGGAATAAGCAAACCTTGGTAAAAACCAGAACATTAAGGACTATATAATAAACATAATATAAGTTAAGTTCGCAGATTCGTTAGGTCTCGAACATAAATAATTTTTTAAATAATATTTTATAACTTACTTACAAATATATTTTTTTAGTTGCATAATGGCCTGTTAACATCATGTGATAATAATTCCTATTATACAGCAACTCCATCACTATGTAATTTCAATTTCATCATCTACTGCTAACCATATTTAAATGAACGTTCTTCTAAGTAGAATTCTAGTTTATGTAATTATTATATAATAAGTATCTTATTAGATATACACACTTACGTTAAAACTAAAAACCTCTTTAGTTTTTTCAGTGATCCTCCAACATATTTTATAATATATATTTGTAAAAATAATATAAAAATCCCCTCTTAGATCATCTATTAGATCATCTCTACGATAATTTGTAATTACATTAAGAATATCTTAAAGTAAAACATCAGTATAAAGACTCGTAGCAATAATATTTTATGTGTCTTCAATAAAATAAAATGTGATAAGTAAACGATAATTTTATTGCAAATACTCGACTGCTAAGCGCGATTTCACGGTACGACTATAAAACCCAACGCAGGTGTTAATGTCCTAACATTAATTTCTGCTCTTTTAGAGCGAGCCTTCGTCTCGAATGCTCGTTTTTTATTGCTTTAAGACATAACTCGTTACTCGATTGCGCTTCAAACATGAAGAACGGCTCACAAACTGACCACTCGTAAAATCCCCGAAATTGCTTTTAAAGCGAACCTTTACAAATATAACTTTTATTTGGTTATTAAAAAGGAATTAAATGATATGTACATATGTCTCATGACATAAAATGTCTGCAGACACAGGTTTGTTAAATATGCAAAATCTTTAAGAGGGAACAATACTGACCTGCGTAAGGTTTTTATAGTATTTGCAAATAAAATGAAAAGTACCGTCTATACTACAGTGCAAAAAAGTGTTTGTGCTTTCATGTATTTACCGTACCATCGCATTTTTATACGAGTTATTAAATTAAAAGTACCACTGCTTAACAACTTTTTAATCTCATTAACTTTTACTCATCAATGATTATCTTACATAATAAAAAAAGAGAGAAGAAAGTTTAAAAATATTTTAGTTTATATCCAATACGTATAGTGTATGGTTAGTTAAAGCTATAAGGAAATCAATTAATTTTATTTTTGTTCTTTATTCTAATTCGAGATACAATATTAATAATAGATTCAAACGGAACAAAGATATATAAAACATGGACAAAATCAACAGATCCGTAACCCATCCACTGAAATCCATTTATGAAATATCCATAAATAGTCCTCCGGCGACTTTATTTATTTCTCTAGGAGACAGAGGAAAATCAAATAGCCTTTGTCCTCCCCTTTTTACTTATTCAAACAAAATTACATATGCTAGCTTCTGAATCGCCATCGCCCGAAATTTTACGCGCCAGAGATAGTGTCATGAATATAAATCTATCGTAAAGACACCAAGGAGAGGCCAGGCGAGTTTACGACATGGCTCACTTTGCATTCTTTGTACAACAGCCCTTTACGGTCGCTTTATGGACTAAGGTCCTTTGCATAAAGCCTTAACGCTGGTCCCAATGTATTAAGATCAACGCTCACGCGAACTAGATTATTTTTCACACTATCGTTTCAGCGGTTTTCATTATTAAGTACTGCACGACCTCACGATATATTGCAGAATTTGTTATTACTAACTTTCATACTATACTACATTTACTATACTACATTTACATACACTTACTATACTACATTTACTAACTTTCAAACAATATTTTGACGACCCGTTGGCTCTGCGGTTATAGGTCATAGCACTGACTGTTGCGCTGGCGGTCGCGTGTTCGATCTTCGCACATGGCGAAGAGTTTTATTCGTCATACTTATATTTGCTATGATCTGGGCTTTGTGTTTGTCTATTTTGAGTGTTTCCAGACCCCCGATACAGGAAAAATTCCTACTCAACTTCAATTACCTTAACTTCAAATTAAAAATTATTGATAGATAATATGTTTGTAGCTGTGTAATTTTAACAGCCGATGATTTTTAGCGCCTGCAGAGACCTCTGCTAACTATTAATCCCATTTTCTTTTCCTGAAGATAACGAAACTCATTTAAGATATCTCGCGAACGCCTTTCAGCCGTTTTGGGGTGCAGCCGTCTATCGGCCTGCGGCGGGAATGGAGTCGCGTCATGTCATATTAACGTAACTGTTTTCTTACTAACGGTTCAAATTTCTTTAACATGTTGAAATTAAATTTACTCGGAACTTTTTTTTTAAGTTTTTAAATTCAATATTTTTTTATTGTAAAAAAGGCTGTGTGGTTACGGCATCAAAGAATATAGCCACCCCCTCTCTTCTCATGGGTTTCGTAAGAGGCGACTAAGGGATAACACAGTTCCACTACTACCTTGGAAGTTAATAAGCCAACCGATGGCGGGATAATCTTCCGATTGCTGGCTTTGAAATACACAGGCCGAAGACGGGCAGCAGCGTCTTAGGTGCGACAAAGCCAGCCCCTGCGGTCACCAACCCGCCTGCCCAGCGTGGTGACCATGGGCAACACACATGAGTTCGCGCCATTTTTGGCGTGAACTTGTGCCAGGCTTATGTCCAGTAGTGGACTGCGAAAGGCTGCTGTGATGATGATGTGATGATTATGTAAAAAGACAGCTATACAGCTAAATATCACTGCTCTCAAGTAATTTTGAGCTCCTGTGGTGTGTAAGATGGCTAGAGGTCCTGGGGAGGGTCGGGGATAGGGTTGGCATAGCACTGGCAAACTACTGGTATTGCTGGCGTCCATAAACTAGGTGTCCGCTTATCATCATATAGACCGTGTGGTTGTTTGCCACCTTCATAGTTAAAAAAGTATATTGCACAACAACTAACATAGGGTCAATAATTACTTAAATCGAGGAAAAAGTCAATCACCAGATCTTTTGCATATGTATTATCGCTTTCGAGACCTTATCTAAAGTTATAAAGATATCCCATCTTCTCATTCAAAATTTTAATTCAGAATGATCAGAGTGATAGCCAAAGTTACGAGTTCAAAATTCAAGGTCACTAAACCAGCTGTTACAGTACTCTGTAAGTTTCTGTATAAGTCGGTGCCAATGTTCCTTCACCCTAAAGGAAATATTGAAATTCGACCCACCACTCTATGTCAATGCAAATTTGGCTAGTGGTAACTTTCAATTTTTTCACGAAACATACAAATGGTCTTACGGTGGTTTTGTTAACTGCCGTGTAAGACAACAAGAGTCATGTAGAGACCAATTTTAGCATCTTAAAAGTTTGCATAGTTGGCCTAGTTCTAAAGTATAAGAAGAAGCAGACACTGGATTAGTTTTATAGAATTTTTTTTAATATGTACAATTTTATTTTTGTGTTACCCACACATTAGGAATTTTAAACATTTTTGAACATCATATCAAAAATTGATCAATTATCAATATGATGACGGTTCGCCACGGTGACGCCACGCGCGTCGCTTCGCTTAAACCGAATATAAAAATCATCATATCAAAAATTTCGATCTAGCGGGTATATCGTTCCATAGCTTAATTGGCTAGAGCGCCGACACGGTCAGTCGGAGACGCGGGTTCGATCCCCGCTGGAGCGGTCAATTTTTGATATGATATTCAAAAATATTTTATAGCATTTCCAAACACACGTACTTGAAAATTATCAATTGAATAATCTTAACTTATATCACTAGTATAATTATAAGCTACAAAACATTAAGGCCGTGCAGAATGACTCATTTATTTAAATCAATACATTTTATTAAAAAGTACTCAAAACCTAAGGCCCAACGTATTTCTCAGTTCTTTAATACCTTCGTATTTTGTCTCGGAGACCAAAGGTTTCTCTTTATGTCTAATAAAATTTTCTTCAAAGTATTCTTAATTGAAAATTCAAATTTATGCATAAGCTCTGATTGTAGCATTGTGAGGTACTGGCTACAGGCGTTTACGAGAGCTGCGAGATGCCTTTGTAAATTATACGAGATTAGCTCGAGGATGGAAATAACTTAATTTTATATTAGCACGCTTTAATAAAAATTTCTAGAGCTAAGAATTTCGCACGACACCTTAGTTAATAAGTCTCGTAATTAAATTCAATACCGGTCTTATGATACTGGCACATCACCTTTGATAAAGATTTAAAAATAAAGCGTGTATAAAGTCTGTTTTTATTATTTCGTCTAAGTAGATTTAATTAACTTTCAACAGTTTTCTCATTAGTTTTGATTTGCGAAAATTCGTTGGAATTTTATTTTATTTCAAAGGTTAGTCGTATTTATGGAGACAAACAACACATCCATATAACAGTAAGAAATAAGAACCAAAGGAGTGGATAATACGGATAGCTACAAATAAACAAATACATAATTATATACACAATTATTAACAACTGTTAAAAAGTCATAAAAGTTATAAGATGAGACACCAAATACAAAATAAAAGTTAAATTTAAACCTAAATTTTACATAGACAGATTAACAAGTATAAGATATTTTAAATGTGAATTACAATTAGTTTTATTTGATTAACTTATAAATAGTTTTTATTCTTAATTATATGTTGTATTTTCTAGAACCAATATTAATAGGTCCTCATGTAAAACTAGAGGTCAAGAATTGATTCAAAAGACCTAGAAAATTTTAACTACGTAACACACAACTGTTTGTGAAAATATTAGAATATGTCATCATAATTATTACTATTTAAATAATATTGAGTCTTGTTTTGAATATATTCAATAAATAATTTTTTCTAGTTGATTATGTAAACAGGATTATTAACATCCTAAAAAAAGGCATATATTTATAAGTTACACTTCACAATTGAACGATTGTTACTTGGTTACTCTTCATTATGAGTAACGTAATTAATTAAAAGAATTTATCTTTATACCGAAGCCTCAGTTTTATGCCATGTACAAATAGATAGAAGATATTTTTAATTATTTAAAACTTGAAATGAGCGTTGTAAACCCTCATTTCCAGTACCCTCTTAAGCTTTCTTACACTAATGAAATTTAACAAAGTAGTAAAACTGAATATTTCACGTACTTTGAGTTCTGATCCTTAACAGGCGGCTTAAAACAAGGATTAAGTAAACTTTTAACTAGTACCTATTATCGATTTTGTTTAACTTGAAGAATCGTACTGTTTTTGAAACTTGTTTTAAAATGTCATACTTTATTAAAAAATCTTACGTTATTATTGAATAAATTAACTCGATTCATTAGTAAATTATTTACAATGTAATTGATATTTATCGTTTTCGTCGTTTTTAAATATTCTAAACTTACATTATGAAACACCACGTATAATATACTTATTATTTGAATGATAATGCATAGTCATTTATAAATAAACAAACGCTATACAGTCAGTACCTATCTTATCTATTTCCAACGGATTTCTCAACCATAATAAATGTACGATCCACCTTTAGTAATGAATTTATTAAATAAAAATCTATTCATTGAAAACATTATGATAGAATCTGGGAGGTGAGGGCAATCGAGTGTACTAAACAAATCGTTGTCAAATGATAATTCCCTAAAATATCTGTTTCAATTGGGGCTCCAGCAGGGATACGCGCCCTCTTCTCGAACATAAATAATCGCCTGACGTTTACTTCGGTACGGAAGTTTGATAAGACTAGACGAAATTCTCTTTCTGGTTATATCTACACTTATACTACAGCTAAAGCAATGTTATTAAAATTTATTTTATTTTGTAAAATATAAGAAAGTAATAAGTGTGTGACTGACGAGTGAGAAATCCTTTTAGGGGTAGGTTGACTATGTTATCTATACTAATATTATAAAGAGGAAAGATTTGATTGTTTGTTTGCTTGCATTGAATAAGCTCGGAAGTATTATATTTTCAAAAAACATAGGGAAAAAAATATTTTGAAATTTTTGTTAAATACTCGTGTGGTGGCGGTTCTCAAGGCGTATGGATATGTTTAATGTACAATAAACTATTTTTGTTTTATATTAATACAGATGTAGGTATGTTGTTAATTAAAGTCAATAATAGCTTAGGTGTTTCTATTAGAAAAAAATACTATAGCAATCAATGAAAACCTGCGCTGTTTATTTTATATCGTTAATTTTGATGTCCACAGCGGTTTCTTATGAAAGCTAAAATAATTTCATAAAAGCGTTATATCTTTGCCGGGTCACGTAAGAGGGCGCTTCGGGGGAAAATTACATTTTGTTTGGCCACGTTCGCGGAGACATGGGACAACTCAGTTAACGAGTGTTCAGGATTCTCCGTAATTCTTTCATATCTCTCCGCGAGAGATAAGAGAGTTGATAAATCTTTTAAATCGGTAACTCGGTTATTGTTTTACGGTATAGTCGATATTGAATAAAACGTTTTTCATACATTTTGTTTAACAGAAGTTAGAGAAGGATTGTAATAGTACAACGTACCTATAGTACGTGATAATGATCTGTGCGGTATCTTTGTTTTTTTTTTTTTTTTTTTATTTTATCTGTTCAACAATTTATTTATTAAGATACATAAAAGAATTACAAATATGAGTAAGATGCCACAACAACTCATTCGAGTTTTACTGGATATCAATATCGTCGACATTAGTAAATACACATTCGACTTAATGCTAAGGTAATTCTACTATTACATAATTATCTCGACGCCAATGAACATAATTTAGGCATTATACATTTAACCCGCTGTCAGGCTACTACTACGTCGTCTATTACAAAATTTAAAATGATAACTGCCGGGGTTGATGATATTTTTCACTCAAACGAAGTAACCTGTGTAAACTATGGGTCTCAGAATATTGAGAAATTTATTGATAATAATTTTGGGTTGAAATGTAAAAAAAAAAAAAAAAATATAACAGAAATATTATTTTATTAGATCTTTTTAGATAATTAAGTATCTAAATTTGAAACGTAGAGAAATGTTATATGAATTTAATTTATTTGTTACCTACAACTTGTTGAAAACATGGCAGTTTCATTAAATTATATATATTTTCAACTTTGATGAATCATATAAGAGAACGTCAGAAAAATAATAAAAAAAAACTATGTCAATAACCGACTTCAAAAACTAAAAAGGAAAAAAAAACAATAAAGATTTAATTTAAACTACTCACTAGCTTACTACCTTTAATAAAATACTGTTATTTGTTTATGCTACCTACTGATAGAGTTAAAGTCGGTGCCACACCAAAAGTAATCATTTTTACTGTCTTACATTTTTTTTATCTGTTTGTTAGCAAATAGTTATACGTTGATTCAACGTTAACATATAATTATACGTTATATGTTGTTTAAAAATATAATATTCACGAACTATACCCCGAACTATGCCCCGTGGTGCCACGCATTGTTTGAGAAAAAAAAGCACTAAAATATTTTATAGCCTATAAGCCTTCATCAGTAAATATAATGTACAACATACAAAGAATTTTTCAAGTCGAACCAGTAGTTCGTTAGATTAACATATTCAAACAAACAAAACAAAGACCATTACATATTTGAAAGCTTAACTATATCTTTGTGTAACTTAATTTTTTTTATTGTTTTTATATCTTGAATCGTTACTTATTTAAATTTGCATACGAGCTTTTAGCGATGTTCCCTTATTACAATTCTCTTCTGAACGAGGGGAGAATTAATATTTTACATAAAATACCTTGTATTAATTTCAAACCGTAAATAATAATTTGGTCAATTTTCCCTGTACAATTTCGGTTGCGTGTTCAAAGTTTTTATTAGAATTTTATTGTTATTTAGGCGTGTTTGTTCCTTGTTTCAGATTAGATCGGCGTTTTAAAAGCAGCCAGGCGCTAATGTGAGTTTCTAAATTTTCTCTTGTTTACTTAAAGAAAATGTAATTGAAATTTCCCTTTGCCTGCAGTGCAGAATTTATATGAAAAGTTCGAGGACTACATGCACGACGTTCCACAATAAAGTTTCGGGTCCAGTCCATCAACTAGCATAATGACAAAATCCCTATGTAAATGCGAATGCCAGATACGGCTGCGTAATGTAAAACAAAACTAGCAGCCGGCGAAAATTTCCAGAGAGAAATTTGAGTCAACGGGAAGGTAGCCCTAAACTATGAGCGTTAAGAAACTTTTATGAGCTGCGTAGCCGTTTAACTGGCGAGTCAAGAGCTAATCCCACTAGTCGGCTACTACTATGACGCACCTGAGAACGGCTTTTTATTTCTCTTTCACATTTTCACCTAATTTTAGCCAACCGCAAAGGCCGCTGAGGTGGGCTGAACTTTGTCGGGCGTCATAAATTTATTTAACGGCCTGAAGGCAATAAGAGGTGGAGTGTAAAAAGAAAAATACGATACCAACGTGCCTAGCCGTTATTGCAATTAAACAGAGGAAGTAAATCTTTCAATACGAGCGCAGGCGTTCGCTTCCCGTTTCCTGCTTTAATTTATCGCTTTGTTTTAGTCAGTGGCGCATCCAATTGACGGATTGCGATGTATTTGATTAAAAAAAGCTTAGACTCTTTCAATCAGTATTAATTTACAAAAGTGTATATCTACATAGTTAACAAATACATAAACACAATACTTAGTTTTTCGTGAATTACAAACATTTTTAAGTTTTAACTTTCTACGTTAATTAGTTATATTTCAAAAAACTAGTGGTTAATCTGCGTTAATTTTCGATTATCATAAAACTATAAGAACAAAATGACATTTCGTATAAAAAATCAAATATACATATATCATTATCATTAAATTCGATGGGAAAGAGTTGGCTACATTAGAAAATGAAGGTTGTTAAAAAATACTCCTCTATGAAGTCTTAATCGATTTTACAGAAATAAATGTTTGGCAAACCGTTGTAATACCAATTATTTGAATTTTGGAGATTTGGTTCAAAATCGAATAAGTAAATAAAGTCTGCTTATTGTCAACTTAATAATTCATTATTTATTTTTAAATATTGAGATATATATTTGATACATTAAATTATAATTACAACACGGAGTATTCGTTGTAAATAATAGCAATACGAGACAATTTACTGTGTCCTATAGTTTATTAGTGTTACGCAGTACAAGCAGCACGACAGAATATATAGTAGTCTACAATACGTGTGGCTACGATAGTAAAGAATTTAGCCACCCCCTCTCTTTCTGTGGGTATCGTAAGAAGCGACTAAGGGATAACACAGTTCCACTACCACCTTGGAACTTGAAAAGCCGACCGATGGCGGGATAGCCATCAAACTGCTGGTTTTGAAATACACAGGCCGAAGACGGGCAGCAGCGTCTTCGGCGCGACAAAGGCAGCCCTGCGGTCACCAACCCGCCTGCCCAGCGTGGTGACTATGGGCAAAACACATGAGTTTACACCATTTTCGGCACGTACTTGTGGAGGCCTGTGTCGAGCAGTGCACTGTGATAGGCTGAAATGATGATGATGAAATTCTGAATATAGTTATGATCTTAATAACTTAACTATCAAAATAATCTGAACTTAATGTTATTACATAATTGTTTATCTTTGTGCCTATATTATTTCGAGGTTCTAAGTTTTTAATACACCATTCTGGTAAGCCTCGTGAGCAAATCGTGCAATTTTGAGGCAACAGGAAAATGAAGGGAGGAGTGTTAAATTCAAATTGCTTAATGGTTCGCAAGCAAGCATTTCATTTTCCATTCGAATTGTTGCGTAATTTAGAACTGCGTGCGCGCGTAAACGATGTGAGCCGTTTTTGTTTGCTAAGCTTCAGAACTCTAGCAAATAAAAGCTGTATATTATATTTATATTATGCCACATATGCACTTCGTATATTTGTCTATATAAACATATGTTCATCTAGATTTAAAAACTCATACAACTGGTTGAGTGTCGTGGTTATTAGTTTTACTTTTGCAAGTCGCAATGTGAAGTTTTAATAACTGTATATCTCAAATAAGATAGACGCAACTAAAATATATTTCTCAATGAAATCGTTCGTTACTGAAACACTGTTTTCCATCAAGCCAATTAACATTTCAGCTTTGCGTTTGTATAGAAATGTGTTGAAATGAAAAATCCCATTTAAAACTTCTACCTTTCGTAAGTTAAACCTAACATACTTTTTACTTTTTTCTAACTGCAATTTTACCTTAGCATTTGTCAATAAATACAAAGTAATTGAATCGAAGTAGACGAGCAAGTTTAATCGCAATCATTATCTGCTATTATAGGGGATGGACAAATATAACTATTTCAATTAGCCGAGCGTACGCGTCGAAGTACATTACAAAGAATGCTTAAATATTCATAGCCGGCGGTATTGATTTAACCGTATTAGTGTTTGTTGTAACACTCCACTATCTACTAGAATGGTAATTTTTTATATATTTTATCACAGCTCAAAACATATTCTTAAAACTAACATTTTATAAGAATAAACCTAGCAACAATGTTGCTCAGAAAATAAATATTTCGTATTTAATACCTAACAACCCTAAACAGGGCTACGTCCACACCCCATCGAAAGATGTTATCGTACTACGCACCCATATTATTACAGGCGATGATGCAGTGTATCGGTGTCCTAAGAGCAAACACTATTATTATAATGACCTTTCGATTGTGAACTATTTTTATACAAAATGTTAATATTTGTTGTGAAACACAAATGTTAATGTTTATTTAAGCTTATATTGTAATATTACAAAAGCTATTATTGTTATACAAATGTAAATATTAACTCGTACTTATTTATAAACTTGCATTAAGAAGATTATTATCTCGATTGCACCGACCAGTCTCCTAACTCGTATGAGAATACGAGTGAATACAAGTGAGTGATGGGGACATCATACGTGATACAGGCGAAATAATTAGCATTATTAAACGCTATTGAACTAAAATGAAGGAAAACATTAGTTTCAGAATCACATAACGTTCAAATCTCGAAAAAATCCAAAATCTCGTTGTTATAAAAATATTATGACGTATTTTATTTTCTCGTAGATATTAAGTTGTTAAATGATTAACAATTTTTAATAATTTTCCCCATAAAATATAAAAAATGAGCCCTGAAGGTGAGTTATTACGTTGAAATGAAAATAGGTGATAGCTTCTTTCTTCCATTACTTTGTGTAATTAGACGTGTTTTAAAGTATGACAAGATATCGTCTCTGACGAAAAATAAAAACTAGCCTGGATTAAATCTTGTTTTCCATTTTCTTTCGCCTATCGTGCCAAATACCTAATGAACTTTTAATGTTGTATTTTTTACTATCCTTAACATAGGTTCTTCATTTAAATTAATTTGTATTGTATAGTAGCTGTGCCCGCGACTTCGCCCTCGTGGAATTAAACACAAAAGTTATTGTTCAAATCGCAGAGTCATAAAATGAATTAATTTCTAAGATAAAAGTAGCCTAAGTTACTTATTATTATATCAGCTATCTGCTGGTGAAAGTCCCGTCAAAATCGGTCCAGCCGTTTAAGAGATTAGCCGGAACAGACAGACAGATAAAATTTGTAAAAAAAATTATTTTGGTATATGTGCCGTGTATACGTCCATATGTCTCAGTAAAAAGCGGTTATTTTAATATCACAAACAGATACTCCAATTTTATTTATTTGTATAGATTAAATGTTGAATCTAAACAAAAAAATTTCAAGTGAAACTTTTATTCTATCGCCCCAAAATTTCTCGTATCAGCTGACCGTGTGGCATTTATATTCTCACTTATTCGTGCAATTGTTCCGCGGTATTTGTGTGTTTTATCGGTGTATTAATGTAAATTTTTATTCACTAAAGTTTCACTTGCGTCATGGTTTTATAAAAACACATAATTCTTTTTTTTTAGTATGTTTCAAAATGACTTATAAATCGTCATAAATAATTTTAAGTTGCTAAATAAAATAATATAATAAATTAGTTACGATTAATGAAAAATTAGCCTCCAATAAGTTGATTAATATACAAATCAATTAACACACAATACATAACCTCATTACACCATCGCTTATCTCAATTAATGGAAAGACCATGTTCGATTACCTGGACTCAATTAAATCGAACTGTTTAATGCTTGACATGCACAAAGACTTATGTCATTTATACTCCGATTACTTGATTGCCTTTATCAGATTCTAATTAAGATAACACCTTGATTGCGTTCGTATTATGTGTACAGTACGCATTAAGACAGTAAATGTGTAAGTAAAACTAGAGTAATAAATTCATTATTGAAATCAGGTCGTTTTAAATTTTAAGTCAAGGCAGAGTAAATTTCTTTTTTTTTTCTTTTTTTTTTTAATAACAGTTAGATAAGTAACTCATAGAACATAAAAATATTTTTTAAGGATCATCGAGTAGCTAATTAAGCTGAATATTTATAGGTCTTGCCGATTGTAGAAATTTATAAACTTCTTTTGAAATTTATCTTGACAAAACTTAAAACATTTTTATGAGTATCGCTTTTTCTTGTTGTTGACTTGTGATATTTTTAGTCCAGTTCTGTTTGCTAAAAACAAAACTTTTATTAGTCTGAAGCAAATAGGAGGCATGTACATAAAGTACTTACTTTGATAAGTATTTACTCTATGACATAATCTACTCAACCAAAACAATAAATTTATATGTCAATCAGTTGAATATAAAATAAAATAAACTCATCGAGAAGCTTGAACTATGACAGTGGTTGACACCGTAATATACATAAACTTATCGTATTATAATATGCAAATTGACGATGATTTTCATGTGTGCTTATGCAAATTTAGAAGCACAGGTGTATGATGTTTATCCAACTGATTTAATAACTGGGCTCATCGTGAATCGAATCAGGTTTGTATGCAGAATATCAATGCTCTGCAACGCATTAGTGAAATATACTGAACGCAAATAGATGAGGGTTGCATTCAAGACGTAGAATTGTGGCTTACAATTTAATTACTTTTAAATTAAGATAAGGTATTCATAAAACATCTGTTAAAAAATAATGTGGAGAACAAAAGTTTATTAATATTTTTTATCAAGATCTGACGATTTAAAAGAAAATACGTCAAATGTATTAGAAATGTTCTTTATAATCAACAAATTAATTTCTTGAATATTTTGTTTGTTGAAGACTTGCTTAAATGTTGCCAACTACAACAATAAGATAAAAAAATCCTCTTAGAGGGGATAAGTCTAAATACAAAGTCGGTTACAATAATTATAAATATAATTTTCTATAATAGGAAAACTTTATGAAGTATACGGTTATGTTTATATACATAGAGTATGCGTATTGATTTATATCGATATAAGTAAGGAAGTTAAGTGTAACTTTTTGTAGTAAAAAAAAAACTTTTCAAGTGACAATAGATCGTAAAAATAAGTTTCATGTTGTCGAGGAAAGCATAAACCTCAAAATATACGTGTCATTTCCTATCCTATCTAGTTCCGCCCTGTTTTCGCGACTCGTTACATCAAAACTGATAAGGGAAGGGTGAATGCACGAGTGCGTCCAGGTACTTTGGTAGTGATGAGCTCCCATTTACTACGGCAAAATATATTTTTTATACAATTTTTTTTTTCATGTGATAAAAAAGTCACCATACATATTAAAGTTTGAGCAAAATATAAATTTAATTTCTAGCCGTTATTTGTCGTAGAATGTTCATTTAATTTGTAATAGTTTAATGAAAATTGCTCTATTCGTTTTTATTTTAAAAAGGAATGCTTCAAAAAGGAAATTTAGTGACTAAAATTGAAAAGCATAAAGCATTCGATTGAGATGTAAGAATTATTATATTACGATTCCTTCTCGATATCGATTACACATGGCTCCCAAATTCGATTCGACTCATCACTAGATAGGGGAGGGCGCTGAAGCCTCCGCACCATTCAGGAATACCAACGTGATTAATGGATTCCGAGCGCACGGTAATGATAATGACCGCCCGCGACTGAATCATCGGAATCAATGCTGAGCAATCTAAAGTCCACTCCACGATCCGAATGCGGTAATGAAGGGTGTTCGATTTGTTTAGTTTGTTATACCTTAGTCAATCAATGTTTCGAATTCGAGCAAAAAAGAAACTGTACTGAAGGACTTGTCAATGTCACATTCCTAAAAAAGCCTTTCCTCATTAAGGTAAAGAATTAGGTTTTAATTCACAACTCTATTTCTCTGTGGCATGCAATTTCCCTCATAATATTTTTTTTTTACCTCTGAGCATGAGATATTTTTAAAACAAGTTTGGCACTGTATAATTTTAATGTTCTTAGCCAGATTTGTACCTGCGATCAAAAGCTGTGGATTACGCGTTCTATACACTAATTCGTTTTGACTTACAATGGAGTAGGAGTCTTATAATAATGTCAAACAGTTTTATAATAACTCTTGCACATTCGTATAAATAATAGTCATCTGAGAATTTTAATGCTTGAGCTTTGTTACACTAGCATTTTTTTCGTTCAAATAATTTACAATTTTAGAAGTAATAAAATAATTGTTTTATATTCACCAAAAACAATTACAACTTTGACTTCACAAAGCTTTTGTGTGTGTTTTTTTTTGTGTGTTTTTGCAAAGTACAATTTATACAAAAAAAAAACCATTAATTAAATAGTTCTAATAACTATTCTCTTTACTGTCTAGGAACGTCTGATCAACAATTTCGGCAGTCACTCAGAAAAACAAGACAAGAAATTTACCTTTATTTAGGCCACAGATTCCTGTTTTCTATAGGAAATAGTGCAAAAATGTGATAATCTTCTGTTCATCGTGTTTACTAGTTATTCCGCGCGTAGATTCGCTGGCCTATATCTCAAATTCGTCTGAACGCACGCGCCAAAATAAAACAGAAACAAATTCATATATCCTTTTGTTTCGGAACGCAGTTATTTACAATGCATTTAAATAAAAATAAATATTCGATGTATTGAAAAAAAAACGAATGTTTTGCAACTTCGACAGAAATCTTCTCAAAAGTTTTTTGTTTTGAGTGAATTAAAATGCAAAATGTATTTCCTAAAAAAAGTTAACATTCTTCTTATTTTATATACCCAATTCACAGGTATATTAAAATGTGTCATTTTAAATTAGTCGCACGCTCGCGCACCTCGTTTGTCAAATTATTATAAGCACCTCAAAACTTATGGAAACATCAAGATGTACATACATATACACACAGCTTGTAACACCTCACTACTAGTTGTAGGCCTCTTTCTCCATGTAGGAGATAGAAGCAAAGCTTAATCCACCACGCTGCTCCACTGCGGGTTGGCAGATATACCTATTCCCTAGTATGAGTAACGATCGCTATCAGACGTATATGAGCTTAACATACTCTCCGAGGTACGGTGGGGAGACCCACAAGGACAGACATCCAAACCTGAAATAACTATTTGTACAAATAAATATCCATCCCAAGCAGTAATCGACCCCGCAAAACCAGAGCAGTTATATTTTGTTACAGTAGTATAAAATAATTTCACTAATATTATACACATACACATTTGTGTTCACATTGTTAATTTTAAGTATATATTAAAAAATAATTTATTACCATATTGATCATTCCATGATATTTAAATAACTTGTTAAGTGTAATTTGTTTTCAAAAAAGAAAAAAACACGTCTATTTCCCCATTCATCCCAAATATCCTATATATGTATATCTCAAATATAATACAACACTTTACTTGTGTGAAATCGTTACAGAGTGAATCAGTTGTAACCTACACAAACTTGATTTTAACCTAACGTTTTTAATGGTTATCTACAAATAAAGATGGTTGGTTTATAGAGAAATATCTAAAACATCACACTACGACGCTAAGAAGCGAAACAATGATAATAATGAATGAATCATCAATGCAAGTGATAAGCGCGGAACCTAGTTATATAAATTTCAAATTAATAAATTTTACCATATGATAAGTACGTCGAAAGGTAATCATTTTACCCTTCGCATTAAGAGGTAGGTTATTAGGTGTACCATTTAAATTTACGGACAGGGAAAATTTTACCGTCCGTTCCGTGCTCCATAAGTCAGCTAGGTGGGATAAGCCGTAAGTAAATCATCGAGCGATGAATGCGCTGAGAGGACGAGAACTGCTGATAACGGTTAAATATGGCGAGCGTTCGCATTGGACTTAATATACGTACTGAGCCCTGATGGTGGGAAAATGTAGATTCATTTCATGGTTAACGTTCATGTTCTATGACAATGTGTTACTATGGAAACCACTTTTCGTTTGGTACAAATTAAATCACACAAACTATTTATTGTCTATATTTGTACAATTTTTGGAGATTTTATCATTACTAGAGATGATAACGTAACTTATTCTATAATAATACAAAAATAATTATAGCTTAAAACATCTTTTATCACATAGTATTTGTACAGTTGTCAATGTCTAATGAAATATCCATCTCTTAATGAGGTTCCTGTTGATTAGTTCTTTAATTGCAAGCTACGTGTTTTTACGTCTACGTTTTATGTTACTCAGCTTAGAGACATAACGTTTTGAAATATGGCAAAGTTCATACAATACACAACAATTAATGAACAAACGTCTAGTTTTAATGTTGAAAATCGTATCACATATCAAAATGTACAATTTTTATTACCTATATATGGTCATCTTTAAAATTTGTTACAAATAATCAATTACAAAGTAATAAAAAGTATAACGTCATACTCTTCGATTTTTTTTTCCATTACATTTTTCAGTATCAATAACAATTCTTGAATTATTTTTTTATCCCTATCGTAACATCGACTCAATATCCAAACACGATTAACAGAAAATAAATGTCGTATTGATAAATCGGCCCGCCGCACTAACTGCTAAATAGCGTGTGACTAATGACGACCTCCGACCGCCGACATTGTTGTACTTATGCTACCTTTGTTGCACTTTGTACTCGCTGCATGCCTAATAATGTTGTATCGATAACAGCAAACTTATTAGTTTTTTTAATTATTAGTACCATGTCAATTATATCACATCTGATTTATATTGTCACTATTTTTTCAAAATAATCTTTTTTTTTGTTATCAACTTTTCCCATAGAACCCTTCACATAGATATTAATAAAAATCGAACTTACTTTTAATTATTTATTGAATAGCAAGTAAACTGACAGTTTACCGTAAGTATTTATCCGTTTTTTAACCGACTTCCAAAAAAGGAGGAGGTTCTCAATTCGACTGTATTTTTTTTTTTTTTTTTATGTATGTTACATCAGAACTTTTGACTAGGTGGAGCGATTTCGACAAATTTTCTTTTAACCGAAAGGTGCTGTGTGCCAATTGGTCCCATTTAAATTTATTTGAGATCTAACAACTGCTTTTCGAGCTATATCTAATAATACGTTTTTACTTGACGCTTTTTTCGTCGACCTACGTTGTATTATACCACATAACTTTCTACTGGATGTACCGATTTTGATAATTCTTTTTTTGTTGGAAAGGAGATATCCCTAGTTTGGTACCATGATAAGGAAACCAGGATCTGATGATGGGATCTCAGAGAAATCGAGGGAACTTCTTGAAAATCCGCAATAACTTTTTACTGGTTGTACCGATTTTAATAATTTTTAATTTAATCGAAAGCTGATGTTTGTAATGTGGTCACATATAAATTTTATTGAGATCTGATAACTACTTTTTGAGTAATCTTTGATAACGCGCAGTTACTTGACTATTTTTTCGTCGATCTACGTTGTACTACTCGTCGATGTAATTGAAGTCGGTTTTTTTTTCGTTTGCGAGCAAACACAATTATAATCATTAGTGAATATGAAAACACTAGACCAATGAAAATCATAACGCATATGGGACTCCTCATATGCCTATTACTGTAGAACCGTTAGTGTTAGTATTTATGGGGTGATCTAATCATGTTAATACACCCTTGATTGAAAAAAATCTATTATAAAATTTCCTGAAATATGCAATTTAATATTTTAAGATAGACTACGCATGTAGATACGCCAGCATAAGGTGAACCATATAATTAAAAGTTTCTGTAAGTTATTTGTGGCTCATAAGGGTAGTTTATATGAGTGACTGTATGTGTCTGTTTTGCAAAGGTTAAGCTAAAGTAAAATAATTATTAATATTAGAACACGTTTTTAATATTAAGCATATTTCGATATCCCTTATTTCGTTTCTTCTAGTCACACGTATCAAACTAAAATTGTCATCAACGTGATATAGTTTTTTTTTTTTATCTGGATATGATTGCATTTTAATAATTTCAGTCATTTCAGCTTATTGCAGTCCACTGCTAGATATATTCTTCCCCAAGCTCGTGCCAGACATCCCGGTTTTTCGCAATCCTCGTCCAGCCTAAATCGGTAATTTTGCGTACATCGTCGGTCCAGCGGACCAGAGGACGTCTGCTCCGACGACCACCGATCCTGCAACACAGGTGACCAGCCCAATGCCCCTTCAAATCTATGAACTATGTCGGTAACTTTCATTCCCTTGTGGATAGTCTCATTTCTAATCCTGTCTTTCAGAGAAACCCCAAGCATAGCCCATTCCATTGCACATTGAGCGACTTTGAACTTGTGAGCCAGTGCCTTCTCAGTGTCCACGTCTCGTTTAATAATTTATTCACGGCTAATTAGTATACCGGTAATAAATACGTATTTTCCTTAAAAACATTGGCGTATTTTATGCAATTAATATTAACAAAGTTTTCCTACCTTAATTGCCATTCTCAGATGTCTCATTACCGTTAAAGT
Organism: Melitaea cinxia; assembly: GCF_905220565.1. NCBI lineage: Eukaryota > Metazoa > Arthropoda > Insecta > Lepidoptera > Nymphalidae > Melitaea > Melitaea cinxia. Next base: position 7,607,960 of record NC_059409.1, read on the forward strand.
CGTAATACCGTTCATAAATTTTAATTTATAAATATTTATAGCTTTAGTTCTGATATTTCAAAGAGAACACTATACACAATGAAACGTAAAAAACTTAAGTTCTCCGGAAAGTAAGTAACTTATATACCTTCATAATTATGTTGTTTTGATTAAGAACTGTATTATGATTCTTGTGTTTGTAAATTATTGTTGAACGACATACTACTATGTGAACCTAATTTGTTTTTTCGTGAATGTGTGTTGTTTTCTGTTACATGTTTGTATGGTAAAAAAAAATGATAAAAATAAATATGGATACCTTATTTCAAATCCAGAATGCTTCATTCTACATCATTGGTATCATGGGCAGGAGTAGCTTGCAACTACGAGAATCCAAAAACTGTTATACAATTACTTTGAAATCCTAGAATGACTTAAATTTTATTTATATGCATAGATGTAGCTGTTAATAAAATTTTAAACTTCACCTCGCTAATTGGATTGTAGTATAAATCTCTTGAAAAATGTACCTACATCAATTTGTTTTAAAATCTGATTAATAATCTCTCTTGTGTTTACTCGTTACTTCGCTTATAACGTTTAATTTTATTTAATTAAATGAGCAACAATTTGTCGTGTCTTTTAAAGATGTAAAAATAATATTTGTTTTTATACGAGTACATAGGTCAGATAGTCAGGATAGTCTGACACTTGTAAAACGTTGTAAAAAATCAACAATTTTGTGCTCTGTATTTTCCGAATCTTGTTTGTTGTACTTCAAATAAAAGTCTATGTACCGTTTGAGCAATTATGTCAAATTTATTAACAATAAAAATAAAAATGCTTAATGAATAAAGTTAGGAAGTGTAATGAAACTACATTTCGGTTAATATATTGTTCCTAATGGACAAGTTTTGGTATTAGCTGCGCTGCTTATGGACTGTTTGCATGCCACTGTCGACTATTAGACTGTGGTTTAATGTTGAAGCGTTTACAAACAAGTTTTTAGATAGTAGACACATGTTGGGGATCCTTTATCAAAGTAAGTTTATATGAAAAAGTAAAAGCAGTAATTATATTCTACTTAGATTTAAAAGCAACTATGGCTATACTATAGCACTATATTATTAAGTCATATTTATCTAACAACAAAGACACCGCAGTTATAAAACATAAAAATATTTAAAAAAAAAATATTTTAGTCGTATGAAGAAATTATAAGATACATAAAAAAATTGTGGGTTATACTAGTATATAAAAAGTTTGAAATAATTTCCTATTGAATACTATTATTCAAAATAGTTCAAAATAAAATAAAAAAATATAGTACAGTTATAAAATCGTTTAAAACTATAACGATATTTGTTCCGCGTGGTATAATAAGTTTTTGTTTAGAGTTAACGCAACGGCGTCCCTTGTTTTGAATACACATTTTGATCAGGGCTGAAAAAATATATGATAGTGCCCAATAGCTGTTTTCGTAACTGAAAGGTAAATATTTAAAAAAAAAACTAAATCATAGCTGCAAAAATACGATTCGAATTTTTTTCTGACAATCATATTTTTTGATTATTAAATTGTATTCAACCAGAAAACTGAATACAATTTTTAAAACAATAAACTATAAAGGGAACGGTCGGTCATATCATAGAGTTACTACACTAAGGCCTTTATCACCGCTTACAGTAAAGCTATCTGACGTAGGACGATAGTCGAAAAACAAAAGCTTATGATAATTCATCACAGCTGCTTTTCGCAGTCCACTACTGAACATAGGCTTCCACAAGTCGTGTGTTTTGCCCATAGTCACCACGCTGGGCAGGCGGGTTGGTGACCGCAGGGCTGGCTTTGTCTTTTTTTTTTTTTTTTACTTTATTTTGGCAACAAACGGTATTACATAAATATACAGGAATACACAACACAATAGTATCACTTGACCAAAAATAGTTTCCGATATTAAAAAAGAACATATGACAAAGTTCAGAAGAGATGCTTCACATCAAGAGTTCAATATCAAAAAACTTAATAATAATACCAAAAACATTACTATAAATTGATTAACAATCATTGAGAGAAAAAAAAAGTAATCAATAAAGAAATTCAAAAATCATTACGGGCATTATGAAACAAATAAATTAAAAAAAAAAAAAAAAAAACAAAAAACAAAAAAAAAAACGTTGTCGTACCGAAGATGCTGCTGCCCGTCTTGGGCCTGTGTATTTCAAAGCCAGCAGTTGGATGGTTATCCCGCCATCGCGATCGGTCGGCTTTTTAATTTCCAAGGTAGTAGTGGAACTGTGCTATCCCTTAGTCGCCTCTTACGATACCCACGAAAAGAGAGGGGGTGGCTATTTTCTTTGATGCCGTAACCACACAGCATTTTATATATATTATGATAATTATTCCTCCATTAAGCAAAGAACTGAACTGATTATTCTTTTTAGGAGACTTAAATAATTGTGTTTGCTCGCAAACGAAAAAAAACCGACTTCAATTACATCGACAAGTAATACAACGTAGATCGACGAAAAAATAGTCAAGCAACTACGCGTTATCAAAGATAACTCAAAAAGTAGTTATCAAATCTCGATAAAATTTATATGTGACCACATGATAAACATCAGCTTTCGATTAAATTAAAAATTATCAAAATCGGTAGACCTAGTAAAAAGTTATTGCGGATTAGTTGGAAGATAAGGAAACCAGGATCTGATGATGGCATCCTAGAGAAATCGAGGGGATTCTTCGAAAATCGTAGTGGCGACTAGTGCGTTTGTTAATTTTTTCGTCTACTTACGGTGTATCACTTATCGATGTAATTGAAGTCGGTTTTTTTCGTTTGCAAGTAAACACAATGATTCATCATCGTAATTTACTTTATATTACGATATTTCTATTCGCTACCTGTGAAGTGTGAGTACAGTTAAGTAATTACAGCGACACAGACCGTATTGATGTATTTTGCCTCCTGCTGTTAAAGCCTATTAAAAGCTTGTGTGTAGAATAAACTTTATCAATAACCAGTGACATAGACCCTAATTTACATTTTGTATCATAAATAGCCGACTAGCTGACTAACCCTACACTACATATACTACATATATATATATATATATATATATATGTAGTTTAAGTTACAACAGTTGGTTGTTAACAATCGACAGTGTGTGTATGTTATAGATAAATAATAAAAATAAAAACTGATCCATTCCATACGTTTACAACTAAATTACAAAAACAAAATTACATAATTATTCTCACATAGGTTCGTGCTTCACGAATCGAAACCAATAACTGTTTTTCATATCATCGCCTGCAATCGCTGGGGTCGGTTGCGTGAACATTTCAGCCGCGTATCATACACGTAACTAACTGACTTTCATTATGTTGATGCATTTTAGTCTGGTTATCCACTGTGTGCATAAACTACGGCATGAGTATCTTTTGTATATATGTACATCTACATCATACATACACGTGTGGGACGTCCTCCGGCCCGTTGGACCGACGATCTACGTAAGATTGCCGGTGTAGTCTGGATGAGGATGGCGGAAAACCGGGATGTCTGGCGCGAACTTGGGGAGTAGTGGACTATGTCCAGCAGTGGACTGCAATAGGCTGAGCTGACTGACTGACATCATAAATATTTTCTATGTATGTACATTGTACATCGATTATGTTGTTCATGACCTAACTACTAAATATGTTGAATTTGAACGCTTCAATAAAATAATAATAATAAATTGCAATTTTTTTGGTAACAAACTGATTATCGTTTAAAAAAATAATAAAAATAAATGCCTCATACTCAACGGCCACCAATAAGATTTACTCCAGTGTAGGCGGTCCGGAAACACACAAATACACAAACACCCAGACCACAGCGGACCTTTGTACGCCACTACCACTAGCCACTACAATATATGCCATTTGAAAAGATCGAACCCGCGAACACTAGCGCAACAGCCACAAATCACCCGACTAGAAAAAGGGTCAGGCTCAACCAGATCATGTATCTGGACCGGATCAGGATAGAATGAGGCATGCCAGATCCGGCAAGCTCTATCAGGACCCGGTCCGGTCCAGATCAGGATAACCTGATGTAAAATATAATCAAGTATGGTAAGGCATACTGGATCAGGACCCGGTCCGGTCCAAATCAGGATAGCCTGAAAGAAATCACGCGAACTGAGCCTGAATCGCGCTATCAATGTTTTTAAGCGCACTTAGTATACATATACAGTTATCAGGATAGTCTAGCAGGGAGTCCATTTCTACACAGTAGAGCAGTCGTAAGTAATAGGAAATACTTAATTCATAATTAATTATTAGAAGTTAATAAATAAAATTTAATTAATAATAATAATAATTTAATATTATTAATTAAATTTTAAAACATAAATAAATAATACATTGGAATAAATTAACGAAAAATAAATATCATAATAATTATGTTAAGTAACATATTTATAATATCAATTTGCTTTTTTTTTGTTAAATAATTTTTTCACGAATATACATTCGTCTTTTTCAAAAGGACCGGACCGAACCGGCTGATCAGGATGAGATGAGATTTCCTGATCTGGACCCGATCAGGAAACCTCATCTCATGCTGATCAGACCAATCATCTGCGTTACATGCCTTATCTAATACTGATCAGGCATGCCTGGTCCGGTTCTTCTAAGGAAGACGAAAAAATTTCTACTCAGGCAGTCCCGTAACCATTGCGCTAACGCGTCCTCAAAAGTATTAGTAAGTTTTATTACATCTCAATAATGGTAATATAGATGTATAACTTAGAAAACAATATGTATAACTTCCCAGTCAATGTTTAAATATAACATTATACATATTACAAATTTCAATGATATCACTAATTAATCATTGAGTAAATATATTTTAATTACTTCCCATTTTCAATTTATTCGTGTTCGCGTAATATATTGATTAACGTAATGATGACCACAGTCACCCAAATATAATTTGGCTCGCTGTAAACATTGAATAATTTGTTTATGATCGAACGCAATCACTTAATTAAAACGTTACCAGGATCTAATATCCAGAGGGCAGGGCAAATATAGGCGATAGAGAGAGTACCTATCAGTTTGCGGAGCAACCAGCAGTCAATAGTGAAGTATACATCATACCTCCAATGTCGATAAATTAAATTGCACCCACCGCAAGCTCCTATTTTGATAATCGCTAAATAATCGACAACGAGCCTAACAGCTTAGCGGCCTTGGGGATGGACGGGACGTTAATAGACCTAATTTTATGGAACATGTCGAGGCCAACAGCTTCAAATAGATTCAAATGTTTTAGATTTAAATCACTGAATATAAAATATTCTATTTACAATTACTCGTTTGTGTATATGTGAACCTCTTCAATAATCATTTATATACCTAAATGTAGTACTAATACAAAAAAAAACTATGGATATGTACCACCCTCTCAAAAAAATATGCATCAAATCGCAGCCTAAATCCGAGTCGGTTTATTTAATCAATACGTTAACAAGTGTGTACATTGTTAATTCAAATAAAGAAAAGGGCAAACCCTCACTGTGAACTAGCGTATCACTGAAATCGCGAACTACGAATCGATTGCGCGTACGCGGACGCCTAACCCCTTATCTCGGCGGTGCGCACGTGTGAATCCCGTTCAATTTTAATTTCATGCTCAAACAATGACGCTATCGAACCGGCTATTATTTTGTATCACCGAGGGTTGAGTTCATCTAAGCCGTCCCGATAAGCGCCGAGCTCTTTGTCACCGTCTGTGATGATAGCTAATTCCAGATCGTGGATAGGTTCGGGACTGCTCAATGGGTACTTTTAATTTGTCATTAGAATATCGGGTTGTTTATAGGAAGGTACGTTATCTGGCTCCCTTGTTTAGTTATCTATTTCTCGGCTTCCACATGTTTAATTAAATCGTCTCTCGTAGTGTTTATACAGTGATATTATTTTGGGTGGATCGAATATACGAGTCCCTATGTATCATTTTAAATATGTTTAGGATTTATACCTCAAAGTGCCATTAATAAAAATCACAAGGACAATATCATTAACGTCGTTTTAAAACATTTAACATTTTCAACTACAAATATTCAAAATACTTATTTAAAATTAATTTTAGTATCTTGAATGAAACAGTTCAAAAGTAAAATTTTATTTAAAAAGTTTAGCTCATAAACGAAAGTCTTTTGAGTTTTCAATATGCGATGCCCTTGTATGATTTTATTATTGAAATTTATTTAATATAAAACAGCCATTTACTTGATTTTCAGTTTTAACACGCACTGAAAATATTAAATGATTAACGAAATGATAAAAGAATTTAAACATTAGAATAACGACCAAACGCTATTTATGATATTTTATTTAAGTGTATATATTGATATGTACTATTTCCTGCGTGCTAATCTATGTTTTGTTCCATGTTTAAAAAATTTATAAAACCAAAAACCTATAAGTAATTGAGCTTTAAAAATTATAACATTATGTAAATATATTTAATTGCACCAACAAGATCTGTACAAGATATAATTTTATGATAAATGGGCAACTTAATCTATACAAATAAATAAAATTGGAGTGTTTGTTTGTAATATTGAAATAAGCGCATTTTACTAAATGCATATAGATACACGGTACATATACTAAAATAACATTTTTTACAATTTTTGTCTGTCTGTCTGTCTGTTCCGGCTAATTTCTGAAACGGCTAGACCCATTTTGACGAGACTTTCACTGGCTGATGTACTGAGAAGTAACTATTTTTAGTAGTTGAAGTAGCTATTTTTATTTTAGAAATGTATTTATTTTATTCTATTATTATTATTACTATTATTATTTTATTTTACGGCTTCAGTCAATGTTATTTAGGTTTATGAATAATTTATTTATATATATATTTAATATGTGTTAAATTTATAGTATTGGCCATACATGTCGTTTATCGTGGTCTTGTCGTTTGTGCCTGCGAATTATGTGTTTTCGGACCCCCGAAACAGGATCAAATCCTAGTGGAGACCGGTACGTGTGGGGCATGTGAGGCAATTTTTTTTTCCAAGTCTTATCTATTTTTGAATGCTGTGTTACTCTTCTAAATAGAAAAACACAGACTTTATTGCATATAAATTGATTATTAATTTTAATAATTACTAGCTGCTGCACACGACGTCGTCTGCGTGAACGCTATACAGCACTAAAAATACCTACAATTATACCTTTTAAAATAAAATTCATTTACCCGTTTCTTCTTTACATTTCATATCTACAGAAAAATCTCATAGATGGCGCTGCTTTAAAATTGTCTTGTCTACTTATATTCATGTAATTATGTTAATTGGCTTAGTTACTTATATTGCGTGATTTTTATAGTGCGAAGCTAGCTTATATAGTATGGTTATTAACATAATAACAACAACATTCAAATATGCGTCGTTAGATTACACGTTGTTACAGAATGCGTTGAAGAAATAAAGGTTCACTGCTCGTTCCCGGTAGGTGATAGCGTGATAATTTGTAGCCTATATGTTGACCGACTTCTTAATAATATTCGTGCCAAATTTGAAGTGAATCCACGCAGTACTTTTTGAGTTTATCCCGGACATACATACATACAGACAAACAGACAAAAATTCTAACAACTATATTTTTGGCTTCGGTATCGATTGTAAATCACACCCTAAGTATTATTTTAAAAAAATATTCAAAGTACAGTTTTGACTTTCCTACTATTTTATTATATGTATAGATAATGACTATACACACACACAATGACTATATAGGTAGAAAGTGGAATGAAAATCCTGAGTCGAGGGTCGAGAAGTTCAAACAAAAAGACAAACACCCATACCGTAAGAATATCTGCACTACCTATACATATACTCACTCGTATTTCCCATGAGCGAAATCGAACTCGGGAAGTTAGCACAACAGACAGAGCTACGAACATCGCGCCATACCAACATCAGCTCAGAAAGAGAATTGTCAGGGAATTCGATTGTCTGAAAAGCAGATATTAGAGGTATAAAATATATATATATATTATTATATTTTTAAAACATGCCAGCAAGGTATACAAGCAAAGCAGCAAAATAAGTTGATATCACTTTTATATGTCTTATAATCACAGCAAGACTGAACAAATATAAAATACTCTTAAAGTACCCAAAAATATATATATTAATAATAGCAAGCTCTTCTTTAGAGTATTTACAAATCTTTAAGGGCACAGACAACAAAATAAACCCGTTTATGTAAATAAGTAACACGACCCGTAACAGTGCAACTCAGTTATCAGCGCCACCCACCGTTGGAAATTCTTGTTTGCATTATCTCAATTAAGTCTACGTTTTGTTTGTTTTGCCGCTTTCAAAAACAGCACTTTGAAAATTTTGTTTGTACCGTAATGAACAACAAATCCAAACACGTTAACCATTGTATTAAATCAACACGATAAATTTAACTGATGAGTTTCCGATTTTAATTAATTTTATATTTGTGGCATAATTATTATTTTGCGTACAGTGATATTTAATAGCGGGGTTTTAATTGATCTGACCTTACGTTTATTTACATATGTAAGTATTATTTTTCGTTCATTGATTAAATTGTGTATATGTCAAATAAAGTTGATACAGTTGATGAATAATTTTAATTGAGAAATTAAAATTATTTCACTAAGTGTTATTGTGTTGGCAAACGCCGCGTGGGACGTCCTCCGACCTGCTGGATCGACGATCTACGTAAGATTTCCGGAATAAACTGGAAAAAGACTTCGGAAAACCGGGATGTTTGGCGCGAAGTTGGGGAGGTTTATGTCCAGCATTGGACTACGTAGTCTAAAATGATGATAATGATGAAACGACGAAGCAATATTTTGTTATAATTATTTCTTATGGCTCCATTATAATATGAGAAATGTTTGCTGTTATACACCATTAAGATACCATCAGCACATAAGTTTGCGTTGTTTATTTTAGGATATGAAAGTCGTTGATTAGATATATATTAGATACAAAGGATAGCTATTATTATTCCTATATTTTTTACGATTTAATCATTTAAATACTACGAAAGAAATTAATCGTATAACTGTCACGACTTATGCAATGTTTGTGTGTGTGTTTTTTTTTAAACAAGGCCTTGAAATATTCAAAAGACGCTGTTTAAAATACAATAAATTAAATCGGTTTAAACGTTATTAAATTACACATTCTCTCTTTCATGCCCTCTACCAAAGAAACCGCGTAAGTTTTGAAATAAATGTGAACGAGCTAAGGCTATGAACGCTTACAGCAAATTTGTTCATTAGTCTAGTCGTAATGTGCGGCCAAGGTACGGAGATATAGTAAAGATAAACAGATATTAGTAAAAAATTAATTTATAGTATCGCCATGGATTATAGAATACTCACCAAAAAATGTTTTTAATAATAAGTGTACAGGATTTGACCACTAGTAGTCTTATTATAAGTATATATATAATATCTCATTTCATTATTTGACGTAATCGCAACCGTCTATAGAACCAATTTACATAGCAGAAGCGGCGTTGACAGCTCGCAGGCGAGTGGCAAGCGTTAATTGAAATCAAACAAAGATTAGACGCGATTGCGGTCGGATCACAGTGCAGTGAACTTATCTAACCGTATTGTCGATAATTTACTTTCCGAAGAACCCTTTATTTAAATCAGAACTTATGTTTCTATAATTATAGTGAGGTGATAAAAAACTAAATTATTTTCTACGTATTTCAATAATCACAATGTAACTTACGTTTAACTACTATGTAGTTAAAAGATTTTTACAATGCGTGTTTACTATAGATATAATAAATTCTCTCATTGATTTTAAGAGTTCTTTTTTCTTCTTGTTTGATATAAATATTCTACGTTACGAGAAAGAGAGAAGATTATTGCTACGTCCTGTTTCACATAAATATTTATTTACCCACCTAATATAATTTTCCTTTGGTCCTTATAGTTCTCTAATATGCGTATCAGTATCAGTCTAAATATAATTATTAGTGGGTATCGTTTTTTAAACTTTTTTAATAGCCGATTTATTTATATTTGTCTTATGTTATTATTTATGCATGTTTCATTATTTTTGTATATACATGAAGCCTTACGTTTTTGTATGTTTTTTCTTCATTCAAGGAGTTTTAGTCCTTAATGACTACGCCACTCCATAAGAACATCATTACAGTTACATACAAGAAATTAATGAAGTCATCATCGCATACCAATGTTTACAATCTTGTACAATAAGTTTAGGAAGTTCTGAGAGACGATACGCCAAAATTGAATTACAACCTCCAAGCTCTTTAAAATTTTGAGTTATTAGCAGGATATCATTTCTGATATCTTAATTTCGGACACATTCCACCATAATGTGAACTGCGTCTTAAATCTTTGTGTTATTTTCATTTGTAAAAATTGCACCTTTTTCTTATCACTTGTGTTTTGTATGGTTTTTGTATTGATTAAAATGATTTTAGTGAACGAATGTCAATAAATACACTGAATTACATACCGTATTCAGATTAGAAAAAAAAGTACGTTTAAATATTGCATTAAACAAATCTGAACTTCAAATATTTAAATGGCAGTTAGATAAGTTCGCACAGGACTGCTAACAATCGATACATCTGGCGACACCATAATCATCGCAATCACAAACTTCGTAACTGCTTGTAACTCCTAAAATATTGAACATCACCAATATCAATTTTTTAAATATTATATTATTTAGATCACAAAAATGTATGTCCTTATGATACACATCTATATGCTGTGCATATTGTGCTAGTGCTGTGTGGCTACGGCACCAAAGAATATAGCCACCCCCTCTCTTCCCGTGGGTGTCGTAAGAGACGACTAAGGGATAACAAGGTTCCACTACCACCTTGGGACTTAAAAAGCCGATCGATGGTGGGATAACCATCTAACCGCTGGCTTTGAAACGCACAGGCCGAAGATGGGCAGCAGCGTCTTAGGTGCGACAAAGCCAGCCCTGCGGTCACCAACCCGCCTGCCCAGCGTGGTGACTATGGGCAACACACATGAGTTCACGCATTTTTGCCGCGAACTTTGGAGGCCTATGTTCAGCAGTGGACTGCAATAGACTGGAATGATGATGATGAATGATGACACATCTATAGAAATTTTAAAATTACTCAATTTTGTTGATAAGGAACTGAACATCCTCTTTTGTATTTTTAACCCATTCTAGACTTTTAATGTTTCTTCAAAATATAACCCTTTTATTTCATTTTAATTTGTGGCTTTTTCGTCCAAACAATGTAATATAGGTATCTATACATCTGTCTTAACTTGTCTTTCTCTGTCTAACAATAAGTGAATTTAGATATTCATTTCGTTCACAAGACACGTAATTTTTATTTATAAGGCTTAAAAATTTATTTTCTAGTTCTATTTAAGTTCGAAGTTTTCTCCTTCATTCGATTCCAAGAAATATTCTGGTTCTTTTTATGTTGTTTTTCCGTTCCCAAATTTTCTTAGAAGTTTACCATATTTATTTACGATGCTATAAAGTAATGATATTCAATAACAAAATTATTTTATGGAAAGGTCCCGAATATAGATAAATTTGATAAATTACAATATACCTTGAATCCTAAGTTAAGTAATCGTTCTAAGCCTGAAAGAATATTTTGTAACTAGGTATTTGAAATTCTTATATTACTTTTTTAATAATCCGCTTTTTAAAATTGTATAGAAAACCTTTAAAATAAATAATTAAATTATTTCGTAAACAAAGGAGGACTATATTATATTATCTACCTAACTCTAGATCTCGCTTCGATCATCATATATTATTACTTATTAATATTTATATTCAGATACATCTATACACATAAATAAGATTGAAGTGCAAATAAAATAATTGTGTTTTTCTTTATACGATATTAACACACAGACAAACTATTATAAGAAAATCTGTCGGTCTATCTTTATGTTTGTCCGGGCAATAGCCCGCTACGATATACTGAACCGATTTTATACTATAGCTACGAAAATACTGAACCGATTTTTATGGAAATTATACCGATATCAGTTATTAAAAGTAAGTAAATATTTAATTAGGGTTAAGTAACTCAAAAGGAAAAATGGAACCATTATAGAATCACTTTGTTGTCCATCTGTCTGTCAAGACCCTTTTTCTTAGGAACGCATGGAGTTATCAAACTAAAATTCATATTAAATACTCAGGTATACTGTCTCTTGGAGCTGTGAAGAAATCAAACTTCTAAGCCAAGGCAATCAAAAAATACAGCTATGTATGCTTCGAATTTTCGATACAAAATATTACAACGTTATTATTATACAAAATATTTTGTATGATCAAATCTAAAGCTTTAGATTTGTATAAATATTAACGAGACTTAAAAATTAAAATGCCAAAAAAGTTTCAATTCTGACATGTGTACTTTGTCCGCACGCATTTTTTTCTACTACTGATTTAAAATGAGTAAAAACGAGTTTCAGTCTTTGTAGAAATTTTACCCCTAATATTTGTAACAAATTATGATATGTATAATATAGATTGATAAGTATATAGGTTAATGTGAAAGTGCACCATTTAGGGAGTTAAAAGTATGAAACTATATCGTTGGGCTTTTGATGGAATACATTATCAAGTACCTAATGTTTATTCGAAGGTCAATCTCTAATGAGTTAAACGAAGGCTTGACAGTGTGTATGAAAGCGTATTTATTCTTTAAAGTTGCATAAACCTTTATTTTAGACCTTTTTATTATTTATATATATATTTTTATTATTTAATCCTTTATTTTGGACCTTTATATTCTGATTAATAAATATATAAGTATTCCAGTCTCAATCGAATTCTACCGCCTCACATGTAAAAGTATTTCTGTCATATCGTAAGTTATAAGCAAGAAATTTTTTTAGGGATTTGAATGTACATCAAATAAATTAGAATTCTAGCTTTAGCGTAAGTTTTGAATTGAAAAAAAAGGGGATTAGTTCGTGTCTCTGAAATTACCTAAAAATGGCTTGAGAAGATCTAAGGGGACTACTTTCGTAGAACTGTTTTATTTCGTCGAACCATAAATGTGGTTGTATATAAGAGGTCTTAAATTATTTTAATATAATAATTAGTTAGTCTTAGTATGTATAACCAATTTTGCCCAAGCGAGCCACAGCTAGTCATCACTATATCCTATTACTATTTTTTAAAGATATTGTTAATCTATAGACAGTCCAGTCTTAATCATATATCGCAAATAAAATTTTGGTAGGGAATTCACTGCACATAAAAATCTATAAAAATATTTTTATAAAAACTTCTTCAAAATTAATTAAACGTAATTAATTATAAGCTTTTGAGACATCATCAAAATGTAACGAACTAAATCATGACTCGAAATGTTGTTAAAATTTTGAAGAAACTCTTAAGTCAAATTCTTATATCTTATAATATAAAAGGCCAGTAAAGCGTCAAAAGTTATTACGTGAAATTGCTGAAGTCTTTACCCTTAACGTCTGGAGGACAGTAAAGAAAATCAATGAGAGTTAATTCTCAATTTTTTAAAATTTCACTTATATCTATTTTTTACCAGATTATTAAAGCTCCGTCAATACTTGCCTTTTTTACTCAAACTATTTACTAGGCCATATCTTTAAGACCATAAATTAAAACTTTCGTTAAATATGAAACAAAAAAAATAACAATACAGTTTTCATGGCCTTTAATATACCAATATACTACTAATATATCATATTAAAAAATAATATTTGAGTTTAGAATGCTTTGCTTGCCAGCCCGATTTGTGCCAAATTTTTACATTTACATTTATTTTTATTTATTATTATTATTTTTTATTATTACATAAATATTGAAAAATTCAAAGGTTTTACAAAACAAAATAGGGTTACGCATCAATTCACGAGTTATATATAAGTTTATAACATAAAATGACCTAGGCATAAACAATTACATCGTACCCTTACAATACTTCCAACGAATTTCGTCCCTTTACAATCATTAACATTCGTTACAAGCCAAAATTTAATATCAGTACGTGTACTCGAGTCATTAAGCGGAATTAAAACAAAATAAATTCACTTTCTCCATAAAGGCTGTTTCCGAGCAATGTTATTTTATTATATCTACCAATTCGAAAAGAACGAGATTTTGTAAATATTTATAATAGCAGTTATGTGCTAATAAACGGTTTCATATACCCAAAATAAATTCACGAAATTGAAATCAAAACAATATTATAAGTTTAATTTATGATAATTTAAGTCGTGTAATACAACCTTTTGTTAAGCTCTATTTTTATAAGCTGCACCTGAATTTATTGTGAAGTCGTAACTCAAATAAGTGAATTCGCTTTTATGTGAGAAAAACTTAGGAAACTCTGAAATTGGTTGAAACCGAACAATGGATCTTCGACAATGCCGGTCACGTTTTGTCGCCTTAAAAATACGATGCTTAAATCCATAAAGTACTCTCGAGTATTACTATTCCTTTTAAGCAGTTCCCTTGAATATTATAATATTATGTTTTTTTCTAATAAACCTCCGCGAGTTCCGTTCACTTTATCTTGGCTTAAAATAGATCTATGGAATATAAAAAATGTAATTCAGTGCAATTTATTTTAATATGGAATCTGTCATATGGGGTATAATATGTACAAATTAGGAAGAAAGTGAGATACATTAAATTTATTTAAGTTTTCATCTCATTTTAAATGCGATAAAACAAAAGCCCCTTTATTTTGTAAATTAGTTAGTAGGTAGGTAGTAACCGTAATAAATATTATTCGTTACTGATTTTTTAATTTATATGGTTTGCATAATTGCGATATAATCATTTTCAAGACACACTCACGGGCTATGCACTAGAGATCGATATTTCTTATAAATAATAATAGAATATATGCACTCGTATCATTGCGAAGATTTCTGATATTGAAAAAAAAAAAAACAATTTTTTATTTATTATAAATACTACTTTTTATTTTCCATTTTATGAGATATTTGAAATTATTTTCATGAAATTATTATTTAAAATACGCAATGGTTACAAGTTACAATCTCATTATTACCTTCGTAATAAAATATTATCGTTAAAAACTGGTCAAGTAATTAAGTTTTCTGTATTATCTTATTGTGGTATTTCATTAATTATCAGCACTAATTCATTAGACAGTGGTTTGAAAAACTGAAAGTCAAGCCCTAGAGACCTAGCCCAATGGATGCATCCTGAATGTAGATCCGAACCCATTAGTATGATAACACTGCGTCCGTGGTACTTATTAACGAGTTATTGCGGTTATTTCAATAATATGGTCTTTAGGGATAGAAGTGAATGACATTTTATATTAAGATATAAAATAATATATATATTTATTTTATCCTGCTAAATTACTATCCATAGAATAAATGTTGTATCCTATTACGTATAGTGTGTTAGTCACGCAATATGAGTGCTGTTTCATAAGTAATGTTTACTATGGTGCGTTTTCTTAATCAACCTCAAACCTTTATTTTTTAACCGACTTCCAAAAAAGGAGGAGGTTCTCAATTCGACTGTATTTTTTTTTTATGTATGTTACATCAGAACTTTTGACTGGGTGGAGCGATTTCAACAAATTTTCTTTTAATCGAAAGGTGGTGTGTGCCAGTTGGTCCCATTTAAATTTATTTGAGATCTAACAACTACTTTTCGAGCTATATCTAATAATGCGTTTTTACTTGACGCTTTTTTCGTCGACCTACGTTGTATTATACCGCATAACTTACTACTGGATGTACCGATTTTGATAATTCTTTTTTTGTTGGAAAAGAGATATCCCTAGTTTGGTATCGTGATAAGGAAACCAGGATCTGATGATGGGATCCCAGAGAAATCGAGGGAAACTCTTGAAAATCCGCAATAACTTTTTACTGGATGTATCGATTTTAATAATTTTTAATTTAATCGAAAGCTGATGTTTGTCATGAGGTCACATATAAATTTTATTGAGATCTGAATTCACTTTTCGAGTAATCTTTGATAACGCGTAGTTACTTGACTATTTTTTCGTCGATCCACGTTGTATTACTTGTCGATGTAATTGAAGTCGGTTTTTTTTTTTCATTTGTCTGCAAACACAATTATTTTTAATGTAATTTCGCTGACAATAAATCGTTTTAAACTTTCTGAACTGATTTCCAATATAGTATATATCTTGTTAATGGTTTCGCTGATATTAGGAACAAATCAACTTAGTAATTTCAACAATATATGTTTTAAGAATATTCATTTCAAAATACGACATTTATAAAAAAATTTGGAAACACAATAATTAGTGTGAATAGAGCAATTTAGTTATCTCGGAATATTCACGAGATCGATTGAAAACGACCTAACTCTTTAAGCACTTTGTCATTTTTTGTATTGCATAATTTAAATTTTCCTTTTCTCAAAAAATTTACCGAATTTGTTCTTTAAAGAAATATGAAGTAGAAAGATGCATCTATTCTTCTAGTACTTAAGTTTTACAGTGCTTTTATCGTAACAGTAATATAAAGTTAAGTAATATTAGTAATGACATAATTCTAAAATGGCTTTGGTCAGATTTTATTTTAAAAATTGAGTTTATCAATATAATATTTTCTTGTCATTTTTTCGTTTTTCACGCTAATTATGATAATTTCATGCAAAATATTTCGTGTCACTATTAACGGACCATGTTGAAATCTAAGGAAGTAAGACACACAACAAACGACGTTTTGACGTCGAGTTGCGGAAAAGAGCCCGTGAACAACAACAACAACAACAACACACAACAAACAAACAAAAACCGACTTTAAAAAAAATTGATTATATATTTAAATATACCCTTTTAAACACTTTATCACCGATTTTCAAACAAAAGTAATGTTTCCTTCAAGAATGGCCTGATTAAGGGTTAAAATTATTACTGACAACAAGAAAATTATGTGGTACTAAAATAAAAAACATCTAATGTCTACAAAAGAACTACAATTATAAACAGAACGTAACTTTGTTTTTGCTCCTGTTACATAAATACGAAACCATATCCGAAAACCCGAGTAATCTCATTAATCATCTTTGAAATTCAATACATTGACACGCGGGAGGCCATTACGGAATTCCGTGGATTTTATGATGTTTCAATTTCTATAGACATGGGCGGGAATTATTGGAATAACAACGCTTAGGCATTCGGATATGCAGACGACCGTCGGTATGCGATTATATTGATTGCTTGTTCAGCTTTGTTTATTCACGGAAAGATTATGGTTTCAGCTATTTGGTTCGGATAAACGATGATAATAGTTCCGATTGTTGTTACATAGTTTACAAATTAAATTTATATAAATAAAAATATGCAGCACTATTTTGATGGCCAATAAAGAAATTTCCTTTCTTTTCTTCACTTTTTGTAGGTTTTTTACGGACCAATGCAAAACAATGGGTTGACAAAGATCTGTAGGAAGGTTATCCCATTAAACTATTTTTTTTTAATATTTTTTTATTATTAACATTCCAAAAATTTTAGATTTTAATCGATAATAAATCATTATATCATTTTCAAAAAAATTAATTATTAACGTAACAAAACCAAAGATTCGCAAAACAAATTTAATCAAAGAAATTACACGCAACTTAAATTATGGCATACAAATTGTATATTAAATTACTTACAATAAATAAACAAATAAACATTAGACAATTATTCGATATTAGCTGTCTGATGACAGGTCGAAGCTTACGAGTATAATGGCCCGATTTAGAAACTGCATACCTTTGACATGCTAATACACAACTCAACGCCCCGGGCAGAAGAGTCGGCGTGATTGAGAGTAAGCTCTCGTAATAAGACTGAACCTCCTGCGGAAATGTGATACTTGTTTCAATTTAACTGCCAAAACTATACATAAATAGTATATATGTAGATGCATCCTATTTGAAACGAAGAAAAAGAGGACTTATGTTGATACTATATTTTGTGACCACAAAACACCTATTCTTCCATACATTTATACATGTGACTCTTCATAGGAAGAATGAGCTCTATGGACAATTTTGACACACGTGATGACGTAAAGCCATCGAACATTGGCTGCAGTTTAGTTTATCTCAAAAAATCAGTACGGCGAAAAATTGCCAGGAGTTTGTTTAAAGGTTGGATTCTTAATTAAGCCTAAAACCATTTAAACAACTTATTTAGACATTATTGACCTTTAGATTTTATCAACACTTACTAATTAGCTTTGTTACAATTAAATAACCACCAATTCACGTACACCTATCTAAGTGTATATAGTTAATTTAAATAAGTAAGCTATGTATATTAAATACGCTACATTTACTTTTGTTTTATAAATATTCTCATTGTTCTCTTTTTTTACTTTTCACGGTTACTATTCACTTGTTCTATATTTTATATATATTCATATAATTACTATATATTTAATGAATTATAAAAGTCGAACATAATAATTATAACATTTTAATAACATTAAGTATAGTACCCTCCTCTGTAAAATGATTAGTTAATTAAAATAAAGATTAAAATGAATAGCCTTTTAAGCTTTTAGGTATGAGATAAAAACATCAATTGAATCCTAAAATATGTAGGCGATTTTATAATACGTAAATCAAAAATAATCAAAAAAGGGACCTTCAAAACTAAGATTACGAAGTTAAAATACACATATATTAGAAAGAAATATCTTTAGAAAAAAATATTATTAAAAAATAATTTAAAGAATATTTTTTTTCTTCTTCAAAACCTCTACAAATACTATTGTTTATTCTATTGTGCTTTTTATTTATACAACTAGGTTGACAAACAAGCATACGGCTCACCTGATGATAAGCTAGTACCACCTATAGACGCCGACAACACAGCTCGCTGTGATCTTGAAGTACTTCTCCTTCAAGCTTCTCAATATTTTGAGCAGGACATTTCGTTCTATACCCTACCTCAGTTGTTAGCTTTGTATAATATTCGTAAGTAAGTAGTAGTAAGTAGTTTGTCAAATTATGCTATAGTTGAAATTTGTAAAATAACATATCATCCCAAATAATATACTATACTATACTAAGTATGACAAATAAAATACATTATTACATTCATAAAAGTCATAAAGACATGGATTTATGGCATTTGAATGTATTTCTCAGCATTTTTTTACGAACCTTATTTCACACTGTTCGCACAAGACGGTGTTCCTCATCAGATTTCACAAGAGCGTGGCGAAAAACATTAGGTTTCCCCTTAAACAATACGTTTTCAGTGGATATTATTTTTATTAGAAATATATATTTTCTATTACAATAAATATGGAACATTCAGAATTTGGAACATAGAAAGAACAAATATATTACAGAACGTTATCTGTTTTATAGTCAAACATTATTATCGTATGTTTTTTAAATTAATGTTAATGTTTATAAATTTATGATTATTTCTTTAAATATAAATTTACTTATTTAAGTTATTTACTGTACGCTCATTAAATTTTTGAATATAATGTATAAAAAAATGTTATTAATTTTTAACAAAACAATTCAACACTACGATTTATTCCAAAATGAGTTTCGTGGTGAAGTAAGTCACTTTAACCCATCTTTATATAAAATAAAGTTTCATTATCAACCGACCGTGGTTATCCCTAAAGTGTGAAAACATGTAAAAAGTGCGATCTGTGAAAGGAGAGCCTCGCATGACAGACGGTGCCGCAGGCTTTACCTGTTACCCTTGCAGGGGTCGGAATTAGGCCATCAGTCTGAAAAATCGATTCTAGATATCTCGAGAACATGAGGTGAATATAAATTTGAATCTTTTTTGTAACTAATTTTATATATTTTTTATTTATATTTTATATACATATAATAAAAAACAAAAAAATATGTGTAGAGTTAAATAAGTATATTTTTTTAACTACATTGTAGTGCAAATGAAAAAGACTAATATTAATATTGTACTAAGTAAATAAAAGTTCAGGTTACGTTACTTTGACATTGTGTTATTTAATTTGTTAATCAAACCAAATTTTCAGTAATTATCGTCTAATATCAGTTTTCATCTTATCGGTAAGACTGCCACAAAGGCAAAGTTCGTATTTAACCTATTTGCCCTTAAGCATCCTCGCCACCTCCACTATTAAAAATTTAAATTGTTCTTAAAATTCTCGAACATAATTCTCAATTTAAATTCTTCGTATAAGTATGGCTCATAGTTTTAGAATTTTCTCATAATATAGCGATAGTCTGTCGTTTAAGTCACATACCCAGTCTCTCCATATTTCATACTTTAACGGAATGTCTGGCATGCGACGGCTGTACCTACGTTAAATGTTGGTCAGCGTCAGACATTTCTGACTAACTTCATTATTATTTCATCGCGTAACCTGTATGAATTGATAACTATAGATGAGTGATCGAAGGAAAGTGTACGTGCTTCAAATATTATCGAAATATAAGAGAAATAAACTAATTGATTGAAAGTAAGGACACATCTAATAATTAAAAACATGCAGTCGTAGCGCCGTGAACCGTGAGCTACGTTAAATTTAATTGTGACGCGACACTACAATTAATATTCACACACGCTGGTTTCTATTGTTAAGCTTTTTTTACAGAAGTGTGAAAAAGGAAGGCTCTGTTGTTCAAAGGTGCGAACCGAGTCTCATATTACCAATAGACAAAACGGTCCAACAGCAAAAACAACCGCGGATCGCGACTTCTATGTAAAACTATACCCGCGAGCTATTTTGACTTTTATATCACGAGTTTAAGATTCAGTTTCTAGAGGTACGCGAGAGAGATCGGTCGTATTACTTTTGACAAATACACTTTATCCTTGAAGACCCGGAATAGACAAAAGTCACCCCGCTGCGGTCGGAGTTTCATTTCATAATAGACTTTGTTGTAAAGTACGAAGATTGAGGTTCAGTCTTCATAATATTTTCACTTCCATTGGAAAATGTCATCGTAACAGAAATAGGCGTAAGTGAACGCGTCAAAGTGTAAAATGAGGGGTTTTGCGCCGTGTCAATGAAAGTCATTAGGAATGGAATGGTTGAAAATTGCGTGCATATTTGCCTCTCTAACTTAATATGAACGACGTTATGAAATTGAAATCCCCGACTGTTTTTCGTACTTAATATTCGGCATAATCCTTCAAAGTTTTCTAATTTGTGTCTTATTATAACGCTGCCTTCTTTCTTTTATTTTGTGGAATATTTAAGAAATTTGACTTGCCATATGTAAGAAACTTGTGTTGACAAACATATTAAAAATTACATAAAATGATGAATTAATATATAGTTATTAAACGTTACACAAATTTCTACACCCGAACTATTTGTAAATTTTATGTTTGTTGCCACAAACTACATAAAAACAACAGTTGCAAAAATTCCTTGTGAGATTTCCATAGGGTTGCCACCTTTTTTCTCAATTAAATTATTAAATTTAAAAACATTTTTTTGTATTGCTTTTTGCAGCTTGAATGAAATTAGTACCTCTATTAAATAATTGCACATCATCTTTACAGTATATATTTAAATTAAAACAAAATAAGTAACTCATTTTTTATCAAATTCAGAGACGCTTTGTTGCGTTCGTCTCATCACAGAAAAAACTCTTTCTCAGAATGCTGACATGGCGGAAATACATAATAAGAATTAAATTTATACAAGTTTATTAAGTTGTCATTGCTCTTATTAAATACTTGCTGGCATTATTGTACAGTTGATAGTTCTGCAAAACTCTTAGAAGTACATATCTGATTACAAAGTTGGTTTGATAAAAACATTTCTCCATAAAGATCATCCATATTTACATAAAGTTTTTGCAGATTTAAATTTTCAATTATGTTAATAATTTTATCAAATTCTATATTGCTCTTTATATACTACCCAGTGTACATAAGCAATTTGTATTATTAAAATCAAACCATTTATTCAAGTACTCCAGGGCTTTGTCAATAAATAATAAAAAATAGCTGTGAATTTTCCTACTCAGTTCTGGCGAACGTTGGTGGCGTTCAGAAATTGTTAAAAATGAGTGTTTAGGTGATATGGCGCTGGTGAATAGCGACATCAATGACAGCTAAACTTTTTGAAATCCTAAACAAATCAAATCATGCATAATAAAGTATTTTCGTGTACTTTATTGGTCTCATAAACTATAAAGTACCTTTACCTAAAATAACATACAATATTTTATTATAAAGTGCGGGTGGCAACCCTAGATGTGCACCGTGTGTGTGGTAGTGTAACACTTTTTTTTTTTGATGAAAAGATCACTTCAGCCTACCGCAGTCCACTGCTGGACATATGCCTCCACAAGTTTGCGCAAAAAATGGCGTGAACTCACGTGTTTTGCCCATAGTCACCAGGCTGGGCAGGTGGGTTGTTGACCGCAAGGCTGGTTTTGTTACACCGAAGACGCTGCTGCTCATCTTCGGCCTGTGTATTTGAAAGCCAGCAGTTGGATGGTTATCCCGCCATCGGTCGGCTTTATAAGATTCAAGGTATAACATGGCGTTTAAAAAAACCACGTTATGATTTTTTGTTATTTTCTAAACAAAAATTATTAAAATTGTTAAAAAATATATAAACTAAATTAAATTAAAAGGTAAATGAAATAAATAAAATTAAGCTCATTAAATTGTGTGCATTGAAAATAAGGAACAGCTTATTTTCATTTAAGTAGTTGTAGAAACCTGTCCATTCAAGTCTAATGCTGACTTCAAAAGTTTTGCTTTCCTGAAGTTGCTAGTCGACACGGAAAAGTTTGGCAATATTATATTTATTTTAAACAAGATCTTGACATAAAACTTTGCCATGACATCATGCTTGAATTTTTATTCCAACCTAGACGTCCCTCGTGGTTTTATGTTGTTCCGATAAAATGTCGTAGCACGATGGTTTTATAACAAATGTTATTGCTAAGTAGAGCTTCCTATTCGTATAGGAATTTTAAAGTATCAATACAATAGTTATTGTTACGGCCCTAGCCAGTCCAGCAGAGCCTCAGAGGTCGGGGCCCATCAGCGACCTCCCGGCGGACTGCCTAGGGTCGGGTACGGAATACCTATGGCGATCAGGATATGCGGCGTGAGCAAGCAAATACAAAAAAGGGGTTGAAATATAAGAAGGAAATTGCACTTACCTTCGAAGGGCAGCTAGGGTCTATTGGGATCGAAGATCGCCAGGGAACGTGTATAGGTCGTGTGGTGTGGTGTGACGTTAAGTGTAAATTAGGTGTCCTGACAGTCCCCGAGAAGGAGGCCCCAGGCCCCCAGACTTCGACAGTGAGTAGACACTCCCAGTCACTCGCCAGCAGACACGTCACAGAATTGATTATAACGAAATAAATAACTCAGTCAATACACAAGCAGTTACAGTCACAAGCACAGCAACAAATATTTACAGTTACCAAATAAACCGTTAGATATATTCACAGGACCGCGTGCGGTCACGCCAGCAAAGAGTCCAAACCCAACATTGGGGTTCTCATAAAGCGACACAGAAAATTGCGTTCGTGCAGAGCGAACTCGAGACTTTACAGTTAAGTTATAAGTACAGCAATTAAAACGGTAGCAGTAAAGTAAGTAAGTAAGCAGTTAATAAACCACGAGGCACGCGCAAAACAATAAGTCCAACAATGGGAACTGGCCGGCCGTCGAGCAGCGATACGGACACACCTTGCAGAGCGGACGCGAGACTTTATTCGCCGTATCGAGCAGCGATACGTCCGCTACCGTGAGAGCGGAATCGAGACTGTTCGCCGCTAAGCGGCGCGGGCGACGGCGACGGCGGGGGGCCGTGCCACCTGGCGATATCACCGATGAAGCCCATACAGAAAAAAGCGTCGCTAACGCAGCGAAATGGTATTACAAAATCATAAGTAATAAATGACAGAGCCACGGTTAAACTAAACTCTAAGGCAATCGCTCTAAGGCGCGATTTGGCCTAAACAATCCCCCGTCCCGGACAGAAGGGCATTATGTCCGCGAGCAAATCGGTAAACGAAACAGGGTCGGATCGGATCAGGTCAGGGACCCCACGGCAAAAACAAAACAGCTAAGTGCGGCCACAAAGGCTTCAGTGCTGAGGGCACTTACAAGTTTCAGATGAACGGCCTTAGTGGAGAGACACACGAACACGCACAGGTAGGCTCCATGTGAGCACGCGTTACGAAAGCAGGACGACTTGACTAAGACAGGGCCAGCGAAATTAGTTCCGACTCCAGCGAATGGTCGGATGGCAGTGACGCGATCGGCTGGCAAGTCGCCCATCATAGGGTGAGAAATGGCGGCCTTCAGTTTGTAGCACGGGATACATTTAAAGATGACGCTCCGGATGGTGCGTCGGCCCTAAGACAGGGCCAGCAAATTAATTCAGCTCTTCCCCTAGGAGCGGGAGGCTCCAGGCCTCCGATGCCAAACATTCGACGTGATTCAGAGCTCCAGGGGAGCCCTAGTCTTCCCACCAACCAAATAGAGGCCACACAATGTTGTGAACCCGAGTCCAACAAGGCGCGAGATGTTAGACAGTCGCCCTTCGGGTTGTACACCTGCACTGAGGCTGTCTGCAAAAGGACAGTTTGACAGCTTAAAGGCTCAGTGGAGGTGGCCGTGGTGGGAGATAGGGCGGCAGCTACCTAGTTGGAGCTGCCTCCATCGGACCAGTCCTCGCGCCGGGGGTCCTCGTAGCGGCAGTCAGGTGACAACTCGACCACCGGCAACAAGGTAGCGCTAAGCGGAAAGGCTCGGAACTCAGAGGGCCCCGGCCTAGCGGGCCGGGACAGATAAGAGGTCCTAGGGATCTGGTAAGGTCGCCGACTTCGACCAAGGGGGGGAGGGTGGCGCTCCAGTCGCGGCCACTCAGCTAAGGGAGGAGACAGTGGTCTTGACGACAGCTGAGTGACGGCGAACTCTCTCTCGACCCGCTGAGGAGGGGGGTTGCAGACCCCCCCGCCCCTGGCATGGTGACCCCCCAACTGCTCAGGGGAATGTCCCCTGTTCAAACCTGGGGAGCAGTGGTTGGTGGGCGAACGAGAAGCGTCACGCGCCAGAGGGGGCTGACTAGCGCCCCCGCCCGTGGCAGCGGCGCGGTCGGAAGGGGCGCGAGGAGGAGCTCTGAACGGGCCTAGGCACAAGACCTCATGATGAGGACCCGAGCAGTGCGGACAGGGCCGCTGGTGCGGACAGTCCCTTTGCAAGTGCCGCTCCAAACAAGAGAAGCACCAGCGGCGATCGCGAGCTATGTTCCGCCTCGCCTTGGCGGGCTTAGCCCGCAGCTTAGGGCAAGCCGCGGCCCGGTGCTCCGACCCGCGGCAGTAGTTGCAGTTAGTAGGAGGAGGAGGAGATTCCCTGGCCACTAGGCCTGTATATGTAGGGAGAGGGCGGCGCCCTCCGGAAGGAGCTCCAGCTGCCTTCCGCGGTGTCGGCGATGACCTCCCGGGCGGGTTGAGCCCCTCAGATGCCCTGGAGGTGCCAGCAGCGCCCGCCGCGTTTGCGACCTGCCTACACCGTTGCTCTAAAAAGAGCAGCAGGTCTCTAAAAGACGGGATATGATCCGCTCCGTCCCCGCCATACCTCTCCTCAAAATGGATCCGCAGATTGAGGGGTAGG
The DNA here is from genome assembly GCF_905220565.1 of Melitaea cinxia. Lineage (NCBI taxonomy): Eukaryota > Metazoa > Arthropoda > Insecta > Lepidoptera > Nymphalidae > Melitaea > Melitaea cinxia. The sequence continues at coordinate 7,633,619 of NC_059409.1, forward strand.
CGGGACAGTACGAGGTGGAGCAACAAAAAAGATCCTCCGGCCCCTTCGTCGACCGGAAGCTCCAGACGCCTCAGCGAATTGCACGCGACTACGACAGGATTAATAATATCCTGACGTAGCCTCGTCCTGTCAGTCAGTAGCGGGAGATTCAGAAGCTGTCGGGCATATTCATCAGCCAGCAGCCGGGTGTTTGCGTACCTCCTCTCTAGGAGGTCTCTTGCGATCAAGTAGGAGTCGTCGGCCAACTTCAAGTGACCAACGACCGCAAGGGCCTCCCCTTCAAGAGAAGAGACCAGGTACGCCATTTTTTGACCGAGGGACAAGTCCCCCCGGGCGTGGACTAAGCTATCAAAGAGGCCTATGAAGGCCAGCCACTCACCAATAGCACCCGAGAACTTGGGCAAGTCCAATGTGGGCAACTTACCTAATAGCTCAGCTTGAGCTGGATTCCGCCGCGGAGACTCCAGTTTCGCCAGACCCTCCATCTGGCTCTCACGCGCCTCATGCGCCAGCTTGCCCCTTGCCTCAACCAAGTCGTCCGTGAAGTCGACGAATTGCTCATAATCCCGACGAGCGGAGTCCTTGACTCCGCTCTCCACATCCGCAGACAAAAGCTCAGTGTATGCGCTCTCGACCAAGGCCAGTCGATCCCGAACCTGATCCGCCCGCTGCGCTAAATTATACACTCGGTCGGCGCGCCCGATCAGTGTGTGGGCATGCGCCGCCCAGCGCAGCTGCTCCTGAATTATCAGCGCAGGTGCCTTGGGTTGCTTGTGAGACGGCATCATATATAACGATAAACAAATGCAGTGATATAAATTCCAACAACCAATACAACAATAAAAAATACAGATACAATACGATACAAAATCACAGCAATAATTACAGTAATAACAGTAAGAAAATATAAACAGTAAAAAAATATATATAGGGATGTGCCACACAGGCTAGACCTACCCGAAGCTACTCAAAATACAAATACCTAAACCAATATAACCCCTATCAGTTAAACTCACGCAGCTCAAGGCGTGGGGGGCTCTGCTACCAAAATGTTACGGCAACCACGCTCTGCTACCAAAATGTTACGGCCCTAGCCAGTCCAGCAGAGCCTCAGAGGTCGGGGCCCATCAGCGACCTCCCGGCGGACTGCCTAGGGTCGGGTACGGAATACCTATGGCGATCAGGATATGCGGCGTGAGCAAGCAAATACAAAAAAGGGGTTGAAATATAAGAAGGAAATTGCACTTACCTTCGAAGGGCAGCTAGGGTCTATTGGGATCGAAGATCGCCAGGGAACGTGTATAGGTCGTGTGGTGTGGTGTGACGTTAAGTGTAAATTAGGTGTCCTGACAGTCCCCGAGAAGGAGGCCCCAGGCCCCCAGACTTCGACAGTGAGTAGACACTCCCAGTCACTCGCCAGCAGACACGTCACAGAATTGATTATAACGAAATAAATAACTCAGTCAATACACAAGCAGTTACAGTCACAAGCACAGCAACAAATATTTACAGTTACCAAATAAACCGTTAGATATATTCACAGGACCGCGTGCGGTCACGCCAGCAAAGAGTCCAAACCCAACATTGGGGTTCTCATAAAGCGACACAGAAAATTGCGTTCGTGCAGAGCGAACTCGAGACTTTACAGTTAAGTTATAAGTACAGCAATTAAAACGGTAGCAGTAAAGTAAGTAAGTAAGCAGTTAATAAACCACGAGGCACGCGCAAAACAATAAGTCCAACAATGGGAACTGGCCGGCCGTCGAGCAGCGATACGGACACACCTTGCAGAGCGGACGCGAGACTTTATTCGCCGTATCGAGCAGCGATACGTCCGCTACCGTGAGAGCGGAATCGAGACTGTTCGCCGCTAAGCGGCGCGGGCGACGGCGACGGCGGGGGGCCGTGCCACCTGGCGATATCACCGATGAAGCCCATACAGAAAAAAGCGTCGCTAACGCAGCGAAATGGTATTACAAAATCATAAGTAATAAATGACAGAGCCACGGTTAAACTAAACTCTAAGGCAATCGCTCTAAGGCGCGATTTGGCCTAAACAGTTATCATACATAATTATAGTAAAAATGTAACGGTTCTGTACATGGAAGATATACGAATTTTATTTTATTGGGACGTTTATCAACGCAAATAGCCAAATAATGATTGTTAGAATTTTTGACTGTTTGTCTGTGCATTTGTGCACGTTAATCTCAGAAACGGCTTATCCGATTTAGATATAATTTACTTTTATTGTAATTCACTAATATATTATGATAAGCTTTACCTAATATTTAGTGTTTGTTTGATGACAATCGGTTCATCAATAAAAAAGTTATGCCAATTTAAGGAATCGCGTTGAACATGTAAAATCACTTTTCCTTCGCTAATATATAATATAACTAACCAATCTTTTACCTTCATAATATTAATCTATATTAAATCAATAATAATGGTGTATCTTTATTTTATTTTTTTTGACTAGCCCGTTGGCGCAGTTTGTAGTGACCCTGATTTCTGCTCCGGGGGTTGTGGGTTCGATTCCTACCACGAGTCTGGGTGTAATATATATATATATATATATATATATATATATATATATATATATATATATATATATATATTTACATAGGTATATGTTTATCTAAAAAATATATGTAGCTATATCAGTCGGCTGTGACCACACAAGCATTAAGTTGCTTACTTTAGGAACAGATGACCGTGTGTTTATGTTGTAAATATTTATTTATTTAAATAAAGACATAACTATATACTAATTACACCATATTACTGTCAGATTACCACTCAGTATGGAAAATATATATATATATTTTTTTTTTATTTATTGTCACTAAATAATAAAGATCTTTTACCAGATATAGTAGAATTTTATAAATAGGGTATGTTTATAATTATGTTATACTGCCACCAACCAAAATAAATATGCGTCTAAAAGATTTGTAAAAATTGTCACCAGAATTATACTATTTATTTTTGTGCAGTATAACTACCTCAATATTAGTTTAATCACAATCGTCGAAATGTAAAAGAAATATTTTAGAGTGAAATTTTGTAAAAAAAAAAAAAACTTTACTAATAATTTTAGAAATTATATAAGTATAAACGTTAAGAAGAGAAGGACGTCCTAAGAAGGCACACATGGCCCAATTCTCATAAAACGGGTCATATATATCTACATTATAATTGAACCACTGTTTTAAATTAATTATTTAAAATTTTTTAAATACCGACATATAAGCAAGCGGAAATTGAAATTTCGTGATTTCGAAAAAATTTCGCTTGAGTTGAAACGATTACTTACTAACGAATGATGAAAAAATACGAAAATATTAACAAATGACGTTATCTTGTGTTACCTAGTGTGTAGATGAAGTCACTTTGATAGCAGAGCGTGGCTCAAACGATTTCTTTGTACAAAGGACCACGTCCAAAACACTTGTGTTTCTACACTGCACCTTTGTTAATGCATGTTTTTAATAACGCTTTCATCGTTTTTAAACATATTTTAGGAATATTTTCTTTACACTTATAGTCCCTTACATTCAATCCAAGTATTTCAATATTTAACAAAAATAATAAAAGCACTAATAAATATAAGCACTCGTACAGGCAATTTAATTACGTTTAATTTAAAACTATGATTTTATTTTAATGCTTCTGTATAAGAACCTCTTTTATTTATGAAGTTACTAGATTTTTAAATACATTTTATTAAATTGTAGCATAAAACATATAAGCTTACTTAATAGATTATTATTACAGCGGCTTAAGTAGGTACGTCATTGTATATTTGTAACAAGGTAAAGCATGTACATATATACCATTTCCATCATTAAATCGCTTTGATATTTTTAAAGAAATTTAGTTTGATTTGAAGGATATAGGAGTTCTTTCTTAGAACTTTTTTAATTTTTTTATGAAAAAGAAAGAAAAAATCTGTTTAAGGAAGAAACGCTCACTTAAGCTGTTGTTTTTCAATTATTTTTCTTTACCTTAAAAGTATATTATTTATAATGGACTTTTTTAGGGCTAGGCACCCAAAAAGTGTCATGATCATATTAATAACATACTAAACGACTTTCCATCACTTTATTCGTCGTTTGAGCTGTTTCTTTGATGATTGTGTTTACTTGCAAAAAAAAACCGACTTTAAATAAATCAACCAGTAATACAACACAGATAGTCGTAAAAATAGTTGCATTATTAGAAATAACTCAAAAAGTAGTATTCAGATCTTAATTAAATTTAAATGGCACCACTTAACAAGCAGTTGTTTTCGATTGAAAAAGAATCATCAAAATCAATACATCCACTAAAAAGTTATGAGGTATATATAATACAACGTAGGTCGTAGAAAAAATAGTGAAGTAAATACACATTATTAGAAATAACTCAAACAGTCTTGTCAGATCTGGATTAAATTTACATGACAAGCATATCATTATAAAAAGTGACTGAGGTAAGGCACAGTAGGAATTTCCTGCTCAAAATATGGAGCAGCCCGACTGGGGTAGTACCTCGACCTTACAGAAGATCACAGCTAAATAATACTGTTTTCAAGCAGTATTGTGTTCCTGTTGGTGAGTAAGGTGACCAGAGCTCCTGGGGGGATTGGGGATTGGGTCGGCAACGCTCTTGCGATGCTTCTGGTGTTGCAGGCGTCTATAAGCTACGGTGATCTCTTACCATCAGGTGAGCCGTAGGTTTGTCGACCTAGTGGTATAAAAAAAAAGAATCATTGAAATAAATCAGTCCATCCAGTAAAATGTTGAAGTAAAACATATTGAAGTATATATTTCGAATTAAGAACCTCCTCCTATTCTGAAGTAGGTTAAAAACTTTTTACATCACTAAACAAATAATGTATAAAGTTATTTAAGAGATTATTTTTCTCACAGAATATTCGTCGGTTTTTTTAAGTATTTTTTTCTTTTCTTTAACTATACTTGTGAATATTAATTATGTCGTCATCATAGGCAACTATAAAATATACATTACATTTTACTTTCATAATTATATGAAATTCATGTTTCATCGTTTTGATTCAAAACGATGCGATTACTCTAAAACAAGATCTATATACAACGCCAGAATTTAACTACCGTCTTGATTATCTCCCTAATCTTCACAATACAACATCTAAGACAATGTCCTGTTCATAAAATGTTGTATAGGCTCTCGGGATGATGCCATTAAAACAAGACATAACCGAGAGAGTATTGTCTCTATCTTATTCCCGACCGTCTATAATTTTGATAATAGGCTAGAAAATATTCCTTTGTCTCAAACAGATATTAGTTGGACGCTTCGTTCAATTATATCGTCCAACAATTCCTCATTTTCTTTCATTGAGTCTCGTTTGCTGTTATTGCGTTAATTAGCAAACAAATATCTGACTAAAAAGAAGCTGTTAGCTACAGAAATATTTTGTAAGTGCGCCCTAATTATTATTTAATTATTTTTACTAATACCTTCAACTGATAATTCCTTTGAATTAAATGCGTCCTTAACGAAATTGCGTTAGCTTATAGCAATAATAATTTGCAGGCTATTACAATGTAACGCATTCCAGAGCCTGAGTTCACTTAAACCATTGTTAATGACCCAACGAGGACATAATTACGTTTTTTTCACACTACACTAATAGCTATTTCACTAATTTCACAGGCTACTTGGCTGAATATTTTAATTTAAAAATGAAATTTTTCTCGCGTAGATTTTGTTAAAACAATTTTTCACTTACAACGTGTGAATTGTGCCGCTATTTAGGTACGTTTTTATATTCAAAACCTGATTTAATATAACTGTGTCGCGTTTAGTATTTAACTTTTTTTTTTTTATTCAGAACTTTAAAAATAAAATAAAATTAAATTAAATCAACTCGATATTCAATTAATGTGATATCAATAAGATGGCGTTTCTAATCTCGTTAATTAATTAAATCAAATTACCTTTTAATCAATAATCGAAGTCAACCGTAAGACTTTCAAAGGTCGGCTGTTACTCGAAATAATACAATCTGAAGGTTATTGCTTGTAATAATAAATATAAAGGGACTTTTAAGCATTTATTTATAACTAAGCAATAAAGTAAAAACTAAAGTAACGTTATAAGTACTACATACAGTTTAACTGTTTAATAAGGTGTAGATATTTAACTCAGCTAATAATGAAAATTAATATATTAACGCACAGCGTCAAACTCGTACTAATTTCCTCACCAAAGGATCACAACACTATTCGAGGGAGTTTTCTACGACTATAACTATATTTATTTCTATGACTATACTTCTGAAGGTTAATAAACTACATCAGTCAGGCTGTTCTAGTAATCAGGCAGATATTGAACATTAATGATGACATTAAAAAGATGAAAATAAGCTTACCACAGCTAAGCTTCTCGCAATTTTGAAAACTTAATTTCAATATAAACAAATAGTATTAAGTCTGAGGATGCAATGCGCTATCGAATAGAATATACTCGTACGTTACCGATCCTTTATAAAGAAAACCGTCTTTAAGTTTGAAACTTACGATTGCGGTATCCATCTGTGTTCTATAAACTTATATTATGTTCCTTCCAGAGCTACAACTTTTTCGATAACCATAACGAACAAAAAGTGTTCGGCGTTGTCTATTGCGTAAGTCCTAACAGCAAAAGGCAACTTTTGAAGTTCAAACTAATCTTGACCAACTTTTAGAATAGGCTACTAGGCAAATAACTTCAGGGAAAATATGGGTCACAGGCATTGTGAGTAAACTGCAGGAAACTGACTTTTCGTGAGAACGTTTTACGACGTACTTAACGATATTTTTTTTAGTAGCTTTATTAAATGCATAAATGGTAAAACTAATAACAATAAATCTATCATTCATATAAAACTTTCATTGAATTAATCAATATTCTTAGTAGGACATTTTTTTTTTAATTAAAGAAGTTTACTTTAGCAATATATGTAAGGACTTATAGTACGGTTAAATTGCCACCAAAAAAAAAACTTTTTTATTTATAGCGTCTTTTCAAGATTTGTCTGCGAAAAGTAGCTTTGTTAAAATGTTTGTTAATGTCTCTTTACTACTTTTCTGCGGGGTAAATGATGATACCTCGCTTTTAATATTGTGTTAATAAAACTATATTTCCGCCAGGATTTTAAAAGAAAATATATATCAAAAAACCAGGCAAAGAAACATTCATTTTGTGAGCGACATTAAAGTTCATAAAATATCACAAAAAGTACAAAAGTATAGGTAGGCCTGAAGCCATTTTCGAGCAGTTTATTAAGGCGAGCCAACAAATAGTGAAATTTAAATAAAGAAGCTGCGCTAGGATCAATTACGTTTTAAAAAGACGGTAACACTTTTAAAATATTTTTAGAGCTTTTCATTAAAAATTTTCTTCAAAGGGACGGGAGCTTGTCTCATTATTGAATAGGATTTCAGAAACTGCGACGAACGACGAGCGACGAAATTCAGGTGCGGTCGTCCTGAGGCAAATTTTCAGAGTATTAAAGATTGAAATTAATTTCGATTAGCAAGATTTTATACACTTTCATTAAAGTGCCGTTTTAAGCGAAAATATCATATTTTAATTCAAATTAAAATTAAAATATATTGTATTAAATTATGTATTTCTTGACTTTTTAATCACATGTACAGTTAACGTGTTGTTGAGATGGGATCTTGTTGGTTAGGATCTTTTGTACAATTTATTTATTTGTTTTATAGGGCGTTATATTTGACAATACTAAATAATTATTATGAAACTTTAATAAAAATCTGTGCTCATTTCGCACTATTGACGGCCATTTTAACCAGAAGAAGGAGGAAAACTTTAATAAAACTCAGAAATATTTTCTTCCTTTGTCCTCCTCTCTCTAAGCTATTAGGCTTTAATTCTTTTATAAAAATTAGTCATCATGCAAGGTATAATAATAATTCTGAAATGAAGCTATTATGATAATATAATAAAACCTAAAGTAGACGTAAATAAAAATAGTTACAGAAAAATTCTTCCCATTTGGAAGCGTATTATTTACTGTCCTGTAATTTTAGGAGTACTGCAAGGTTTCTTATCCCTACCTTGATAGGGTACAATTGCAAAGCACTAATACCAATATATCGTAGACTCAATATGACTTTTGATCAATATAGAAAATATTTCGACTAAGATTAGAATCCGAATTAGACAAGTTAGTAAATTATAGTGTCAGTGACTATGAAAGTTTAACAACTTAAATTATCGCCCTCTCAAATAACTAAGCCTTTACACCCAAAAAGAAGTTATTAAATTTTCTGTGTCGAAAATTTCAACATCAAGTCTAAGACCTATCCTAACGCCTCTTTGATATTTTAATCAAACATGAACCCCTTCACCTACAGTAATTGAAAAGTCTGCTCTCACGTTTGAGACGAAGAGAAGGGCAGGTAATTTTAAGATACCTAAATCGTCATTTCCAGAAACCTAACTTTAGAGCAAAAGTAAATTAATAATTATCGTTATCAGATGAGTTTTCATTTTAAGTTTTTGCAATTTGAATAATCCATTTAAATATATACATATTTTTTTAAAGTTAAACTGTACATTCTTAACTGTCATCAGTCAATCATGTCACAGACAGCATAAATTACTTACAATACATACTCGCCTACCATACTCGTGACAAGCTTACTACTACGTTTTAATGATTTTTACATTTAACCATCAGCGCTTTAACATACCACAAATTAATATAAGTAAGCCAACAATCTCTGGTCCGAAATGAGACTATTCAGAAGACGAAAGTGACTGACTTAGTTCAAAATTTTAGTACTTGTCAATATATAAAAAAAATCAATTTACATCGACAAATAATACGACTTATGTAACCGAAAACATTATTAATTAAAAAGGCATTATTAGAGACAACTTAAAAAGTATTTGTGAAATCTCGATTAAATTTAAACGCTTTTAATTTAAATAAAGAATCATTAAAAACGGTAAATCCAGTAAAAAGTTAGAAGGTAAACAACATAAAACCCGACCAAGTACAAGTCGGATTCGCACACCGAGGGTTCCGTACAAAAATTATTAAAAATATTTTTATAATATGATATAACTAAAAATTTATGCTGTTGAAATTTTTCCTTTACTATAAAACGTTGCTTTGCACTAAATTACAATATTCTCGGTTCACGAGAAAGTACTCTGGGTTTTAATTTCCTTGCGAGTGTCGAAAATTTGCAGCATAAGCGGCAGGCGGTAGGTATCTTTTCATTGCGTTGGCTTAGAAATTTTGTTTTTTCACAGATCTAAGGGACAGTAGATCTGAATATTTGATATGAATGACACCTCCACGCGTTCCTGAGAAAAAGGGTCTTGACTGACAGACGGACAACAAAGTGATCCTATAAGGGTTCGGTTTTACCCTTTTGACGTACGGAACCCTAAAAACTAAAAATACAACCGAATTGAGAATCTTCTTCTTTTTAAAAGTCACTTAAAAGTTTTTTTTAAAAGTCGTCCACGCTTTCTTAATCATTGCGCACATTTAGCTATAGGTACACTTTTATCTAAACAGCTTTAGAACACCTTTTAATTTCTTATTTAGAACACGGATTGCATATGATAATATTCATACTTAAGCTTGAATTTTGAAAGCTTCTCAACGAGAAAAGAGGGCAAAAAACAATAAGAGTAAAATGACTACGTAAAATCGGACCGTCGGACAAACGAGTGATCCAATAGGGGCTACTTTTTGCTTTCAAAGACTAAAATGCAGATTTCTCAATCACTCTGGTTGTGAGGAAGGCTGGTTCAAAGGGTTGGGTGGTAATTATTAGCGCCTAAATGTCTGTGTGATTATTCGTTGTCGAAAATGCTGATTATTGCGTCGCTACAAGCTATATCGAAGACAGTCAAAGTATTGGTAACCTGTTAAGCAAAGGAGGTAATAAACGACATTCCGAGCTTCTCTTAACTGCTGTTAATATACGATACCGTTGACCTGTGTGTGTAATATCAAAAGTATTTTGACACAACATTCAAATTCACGCAATAGTAAAACTTATACTATAATATTGTAAAGCTGAAGAGTTTGTTTGTTTGTTTGTTTGGACGCGCTAATCTCAGAAACTACTGGTCCGATTTGAAAAATTATTTTAGTCTTAGATAGCTCATTTATCATCATGCTGAGACCATTAGGAACGGAGCACCAATGATGTTTCAAAATCGGTTTTTTCCTTTTGAGAACTTCCGCTGCGTGCGCTGCGTGAACTGTTAAACTTTCGCAAAAATCATGTATTACAGAATGTTTCCCCTTTAAAAGTTCCACGCGATTGAAGTCGCACGTTGAAGATAGTCTTATATATAAAATTCTCGTGTCAGAATGTTAGTTACCATACTCCTCCGAAACGGCTGTGCCGATTTTTATGAAATTTTCTGTGCATATTAGATAATTCTGAGAATCAAAATAAAAATACAAAAATAGTAAGCCCGTAATAACGTCTAATTATATTCTTTACGTAAGTATAGATTAAAATATTCATAGTAGACTACACTGGCGACAACGTTTGTTAATAATTTAAATAGTGACAGAAAAACTCTTGTTCGCTATCATCATCATCTGAAGAAGATGTTACTTTCTATCTACAAGACGGTTTTCCAGAACAAAACAAGTCAAAAGAAGAACCATCTATCAGACTCACGCTGAGTTGCATGAAAAAAAAATTTAAGTTGTGATGAAACTAATTTAATCGCAAGAATTGTATGAAATTCTTGTGATTAAATTAATTTAATCTCTACTTAAATTTTAATTTTGTTTCGTGCAGTTCGGCGTCAATATTTTACTGTTCTACAATTCAGGTCTGAAATATATATATCAGTGTCACCTCTGTCAACGATTTTTCAGTAAAATATACAAGAAATGTAATCGAATTCAAGCAAATTCTTTTATCAAGAATAAACTCATTTCACCTTTAAACTTTTTGAGAAGAGAAATCAAGTTTGAAGAGTTTTTAGGCGCTCTATGTACCAAATTTTTAATATTGAAAAGAACGGATTTGCGAAGTATAACTTTTCCAGTTATTATTCATAAATGCAAATCCGTTAATTTTAGATACAGTTAATTTGAAGTAAAGATTTATGTACGAATTAAAATATAGGTACATATAGACCCGTCGTAATAAAAGTGAGAGTATTAAAACATTTTTATTTATCATAATATCTGTAAGTTTTATTTTATTTATTTATTAAGACACTTAAAAGAAAGATTACAAATTACAAATATCAGTAACATGTTACATAAATGAATTCGAGTTTTACTGGACATTAGTGTCATCTACATTATGAGTAGCTACACATTCAACTTAATGCATCATTTAGCTTAATGCTAAATGAAATTATTTAAGTCCAAAAACTCAGCAACTTCTCCTTTTCCTGTTTTTTTTTTTTTTTTAATATTATTTATTGTTGTTTCAGGTTTTGCGATGTATGTGACGTAGATCTAAATCGAAGATGAACGAAGTAACGCAGTCCATACAAAGTATGGCTTTGCTGTGGATCCTATCAGCACTCGTTGCAGTGGACGCAGTCAAAATCGTCATAGAACCTTTGCCAAAAGGTAAGATAGCATGTTAGATTTTTTCATTATCATCGAATTACTGCATGAGTTATAAAGAAATATCACGAAAGGTAATAATTGACTCGTTAGAACCATAACAGAAAAACAATCATGAGAAACCGACGCTACGTAGATAGCTTAAAAGTCGCTTCTAACAAACTTCACATAAAAAAGTAACTTTTGACCTGTCGCTTACAGCAAGGTAAACAAAATCGGGCGTCCATTCCTAATTTACTTTTTTTCAAGTTGAAGCACGCTGAACGGTCCCCCGAACATCCTCCCTCCGAGCTCCGGTGCAAGATTTCGTTTTAGTTTCGTTTAATTTCCTATCTCTCTTGTCGTGACGTTTATTACGGACGTGCACCCACACCGACGCGCTTTTGTTCAGCACCACCACTTATAACCGTACCGAAATAATTTTTATTCGCGTCTTCTCATCTATTTTCGGACGCTTTATTGTATTCGCATTAATTTCGCAGTTCACAGCTGCAAGTAACGCAGATTTCTAAGGAGTTTTTATCTGCCGCCAATGTTCTTTCTTTTGAAAGTGAGAGCTCCTATTAATATTAATTAAAAGTTTGAATAATTGAATGGATTCAGAATTGTTCTCGTTGTTGGGTTTCTCTGGGAATGAGCCGCAGCAATAATTTAAACTTAAGAAGGAAATGGGTTCGAGTCCATTATTTAATGTCTATTTAAAACAGTTTGTCAACTTTCATTAAGATTTTTTTAAATATGAAGATAATGAAGTATAATATCTAGGGACGGAAAAAGAAGCGGTCGGGCATATCTAAATAAGTTGAATTTATTAACTCGCAATGTAAGTCACGAACTTAAAACAGATGCAATTAAGAGATCGCTGGCGGCATACTAACGAACGCATTATTTTAAAAATGTCAGAATGTAGCTGAGAACGTTATTAAATAAAATATTTTTTTTCTTACATTTAGCTTTCTCCTTTTAACTCTCAACTTACTAAGAACTCTCTACTTCAAAAATAGTGAATAAAAAAAATATTTCTTAAATTCGTAATGAGTGGACAAGTCTAACAAAATCCGCCTATATATACTGGTGACATGACCTTTGTGTTGATGCTTGATTTATGGCTTCAGCTCACGTGGCACTGGTAACCCAAATCAGGAACGGATACCTAGTAAAAATGGCATGAACTATTTCAAGCCAATACTGCATTAATCGCTATATTTTTCTTAAAAATTATGTATTTAAATAAAATATGTATATAACATTTAAAAACAAAATATATGTATATGAACTGAAGAAAATTATCTATACATCTATACATATAAATAAAATTGAAGTGGCTGTTTGAGATTTAAAAACAATTGTCATTTTTTTCAAGTGCGTATCTATACATACAATTTACACGACATTGGCAAAAAATTACAAGTATGTATACTTACAAATACGCAGCGTTTTATGCCACTTCTGTATTACTTATTCTTAGAGCGCGATAGTAATAGTGTTAACACATACTTATTACTTTTTAAATATTGTATTCTTTACGTAAACAAACGGCTTACGTAGGCTTAAGATGCCAAGCTAATATTATTCTGGTTATTTCTACATATTTTGTTACTACTCCTATTTTGTATTAATAAAGTAAAGTATTTAAAAAGATGGCCAGATGCTTGAAAATGGTAATAACAGGCGAGAGCACGAGTCAATTATCACAATCAGTATTATGTTAGGAGAGAAAGGACGGAATAATACATAAAACAAAAGTATATAAGTGAAAATTATTGACATGATCGACATATAGATTGAATATAATTTGATTGTTCGCCCGTGACCATGGCGTTTGCAACGTCGTATCGGGAGTTTCAAAATGACAATCGAAATAATAATTATTTATTGCAGACATATTTCTGTTAGTGACATATTTTCTTAAGCTATGTTATAGATTCAATATCAATATAACAAAATAAATTAATTATAAGTTGGTCCTGAATAAGTTTAGGTAAAAGTACTAATATTATTCATTTCAATTAACAAATAAACTTTTCCCAACAATGAGATAGATATAAGCTATATTGGTGTTTGTAAAAAAAAATACTACTAAATTCCCACCCCATATTTAAAAAACGTTGCTCTAGTTTAGTAACAAATAGGATCACTTTTCGCAACGGCATTCACAGTAGATATATCACTAAAACGAATGGTAGGAATTGCCTCATGAACTTGTTCCACACATCAACATGCCTGCCGAATAGGGCAGTAGATCTACCGGTGCCAATTAAAAGTATAGATGGTAACATGTTGGCGACAAATGGCATACACTCATACGTTGGACACTGGCGGGCGTTATTTGCCCGCCGCATGCGGAACCGAAACTGCTCACAGGATGCTATTTTAAAACTACACATGTTTTCGTACATATAAGGTAGTTGTTATATTAATTTTAAAAAGAACATTAAACTTATTATTAAAACGAAATTAAAAATTATTATTATAGAGCTTAGATAATAAATATATAATAAGCCTAAATTTGTTAAGCAATAGTACAATATTTTTTTCTATCGGTCAAAATCTTATACGTTATCGTAAATCAAACAGTTAGTGTAATTAAAATTGTTATTTTTTTTAGTAATCTTTAAAGAGGAAAATGCCTCTAACTTATAAAATGGCACTATTACTCTCTCAAATAAGACCTACAACAATCGAGGAATATTAACATTAAAATCTTAAAGAATTGTGAAACTCGAACATAGATTATTATATTACACATCGTATGCATGTATATATCTAGTCAGAGTTTTGATGTATTCAATAAATAAAAAAGCAATGTTTAAAAATATATAAAAGATTATTTTGTAAAAACAAAAATACTGGACAGTGTTAGAAATATATTAGAGATTTTAAATTATTTTGCCCACACGCAGTGGAGAAATGTGATAGACTGAATACTCTTATTACAAGAGGGCTTTGTGTCTTACCGTGAGATGAAATTGCCTGTTATTTTGCTATAAGTTGGCATGCAAGCAAGAAACGACGCGAATGTCACTTATTCTTAATAAAATCAGATTGTTGTATTCACACATCATATTTATTTATAAGAGCATTTGTTTTATTTCACTGTTAGTATACTACACTGTTATATTGACTGACTCATACAACACTAATATAGTTGTTATGGTTTGTAATGTCAATTAACAACATATTAGAAAACACATTACCTATTTCTAAAATTACAAGTTAGAGGCATAGTAAATACCTGCAATTGGCTTCAAATGAAATAGTTTCTTATATAACATATACCTCACAGTGCTGTGTGGCTACGGCACTAAAGAATTTAGCCACCCCCTCTCTTCCCGTGGGTGTCGTAAGAGTCGACTACGGGATAACAAGGTTCCACAACCACCTTGGAACTTAAGAAGCCGACCGATGGCGGGATAACCATCCAACTGCTGGCTTTGAAATACACAGGCCGAAGACGGGCAGCAGCGTCTTCGGTGCGACAAAGTCAGTACTGCGGTCACCAACCCGCCTGCCCAGCGTGGTGACTATGGGCAAAACACATGAGTTCACGTTATTTTTGGCGTAAACTTGTGGAGGCCTATGTCCAGCAGTGGACTGTATAGGCTGTAATGATAACTTATACCAGAGAACACTTTTGAATTATTTTAGTGTCTTACGATATCATACATATTTTTTGTACATCAATCATTTAATATATAATTTAATTCCAAGTAATAGACATATATTGTTATTAAGTAACTAAGCAAATAGTAACACATATTATTAAAAAGAAATAACTATGGAATAACTCTAATTATAATGTAATGTATTAACTTTATAATAAATATTAAAATTAAAATCTCTAAAGGTTCTACTTAACTTTTACGATAGGGTGTGATTTTAACTGTTTAATTGCGAAATTCTATGAGACTCGCATTTACATTTCGGTTACATTGTTTCAAAATTATATTGGTCTCCTCATAAAAGATACAGCCACTTGACTTTCATCCAAACTAATTCACCCACATAGACCAAAATTACAACTTTCTCATCTAGAATTTAACTTTTGCAACAATATTGCGAATTAATTTCAACAACTTACAAAAAACATACTTTATTTATATGGTTTGAAGTAATAGTACACAATTGCATTTTATAAACTTATTTTGTTGTAATTAATTGAAGAATTAGTAAACTAACAAATTATGTATTAAGTTTCGATTAATTTTCTTAAAATAAAGCTACATAAAATGCGCAAAACACTCTTTTCCGCTGTGGTAAATTTGTTTTTATAACGGTTTATATACTTTGTAGTTAAATCCCACCAAACATTAAGGGGACTTTTAAAATATTCGTTTGTTTGGAAGCACTTTGTTGTTTGTGAGGTCGCCGTGGGGAAAGTTTGACGCTGAAACAAATGACGCGCGCTCTACGCCTGATTGACTGATGAGTAAATGTCTATTGTGTACTCTGGTGGATACAGTTCATATGGCTGGTGCATAAGTTAAAAATACACATCAAATTACATAATATATCCTATGCTGCGTTTCTTTTACGCATCTAAAATGAAATTACTATGAATTTTATATGTCGGTAGATCGTATTTTGTTTACTATTATTTTATATAGTTAACTAAGTAATACATCTGCTTTGTATTATTAATACTATAGCTGCTAAACATTTAATTACAATCATCAAGATAGTGCAAAAAATATTAACGTTAAGAATACAAAAAGCTACCTCATTGTAACCAAGCCATTCCTGGAGGAATGGATCTGCTTGATAACATTTTAGTTTTATTTAAGAGTCGGAAACAAAAATGTTCTCGAGGAAATGAGGGAAAAATCCGCTTTTGCGGCTGAAAGTCCCGTGTCTCGTGGGACGCCACAAGCAGCGATGATTAACGTCCTTTACACGAATAACTGTTATTCTCTGTCGTAAACAACACACTGAAATTATAACACACGGTCATTCTTTATTTTGGGCTATTAGCTAATAGGATAGATATAAAACTTTTTTCTTTTAAAAGAAAAACTAGTTAGTTGAAATTAGATAAGTTTCAGCAAAAGATGTTATTCGTCGTAGACGTTTTTATTACAAAATCCAATGACTCAATTTTCCGAAACGTTTTCTATTTTTCTGGTACTAAAAGTTCTATTTGCTAAATTAGGTTTTTATACGATAACAAATGTGTGTATGTTCAGTTGGTACATATTAAAAATGTAAACTATTAAAATATTAAATAAATATTATGGATTTTAAAAACGTCAATACTTTTTTTAATATTTTTTTTTGTATTTAAGAATTTTTCAACTTGTTTTTTTTTTATTCACAAAACAAAAAATAAAATATTATGTAGAATAAAACCAAAATACCATAAGTGCAAACAATTCTGTGAATTTGCATCACAAAAAAAACAAAGGAAATTAGCCATCAAACTTCTAACGTAAGAGATCAAGTGGAGCCTCGAAAACAATAGGAAAAGATCTCATTTCAACCCCAAATACGTTTCCGATATTCAATATACGCTTTAAATAGGATCACACGAAAGTCGTACCGATAGACCGTAATATACAATAGGTATGTATAAGGAATGACGTGTAAAGTAACCGTATGCAAACAGATCGTAAAAAGAATTCTCGCTACTCTGATGATAAAACAGTGTGAAAAAACTGTGCTCATATAAATATATCAAAAACGTGTTCATGTATTATATTAAAAAATTTTTTGATAAGAATAGAAAAAAATACCATACTTTTTAAAATATGCGTATATTATTTATTACAAATATATTTACGTTTGTTTACAGGAAGCTTTACACATGTAACTTCTATTGAAACATGACTGTTTTCGGAAATTCAATATTTTCTCGCGTACAATGAAATATTATCAGTTGTAGAGAAGACTTATGAAACGGCCTACTTCGGAAGAATTTATTTAAGTGTTTGAGTAGGTATTGAAATTGGATATTATATTAGCAAATAAGCTCCTTACGATTTTTTAGCATTAGGGATAATGGGGAAAACATTTTATTTAAAATATAATCTCGGATCGTAAGGAGAAATTATTTTGGCAAAATACCAGTAATTTCTTTTTCACATTAACTGTGTTTTCAACACATATATTACGTGTATAATATATTACGTGCTATATACAATTACAAACTAAACATTTACTAAATTTGTTTTATCGTTAACTGTTATGTCATATGCACTGTTAAAAGTTTTTGTGTGTTCAATATTAATATTGCGTTCTAACGTTACTATTATTCTTAAAATAATACAAAATTTATTTTTCTACGAGTAGATAAAATGTGAATGGAACAAATAATAACTAAATGGAAACATATTTAAATTAGAAATAATGTATACTATATAATATACATCTAAGGCCTAGTAACAAATTCTGGACGGCACATCCTGACCTTTCAATATAATTGTAAACGAAACCGTCTGCGTGGAAAAAGAAGTCGATTACCCTTGTTTACGCACAAAGTTTTCTTCTCATTGGCTCCGAGATAAGGCAAGACAGAGATTAAGCTCGGTTCGTGTTTGCAGTGGGACCGCCCCATGTAAACGATGCTAAATACGAATAAAAAAAATATCATTTTGCATAGCGTAATGGGCTACGAAGAAAGGTTGCTTTACGACTTCTTATTTGGCGTCTTGTAATGAGTTTTGTAACGAGAAGGGTCTTGCAACATCTCTTTGATGTTAACGCGATTCGCTCGCGATGTTTATATCGCCGAAAATCTTATTTGTTTCGGCGTTGAAAGTAATCGCTGGTATAGGAATCCTCTCGTCAATTTTTAAATTGTATCAAAAATTGATAATCGAGATTGAGAATAACAAACATATAACTACGAAATACAAATTCTTTCAAAATGGTTATTCCAAAACGTGTTTGTTATATGTGTATTGCTAGTCAAAAATATTATAATTATACATTTTACTTTCAATGAACCTATGCTTCATTTTCTAATTGCCTATTATTTTTCCACGATCGTTAACTCATTTATTATTTATAATTTACTATTTAATATTTTAACACAACACGGTTGAATAATTAAATTTTATGTATAAAAATTGTCATTTGCCGTATAAAAATCTTACAGTCACATTTCAATTTTCTGTCAATTATTCATTTCTACATTTGACCATCTCGACGTCGAGTGCAGAGAAATAAATACTGGTTAGGATTGTATTAAAAAGCACAAAATATACCAAGGTACAAAGAAAAAAATATATAATACTATTCTTAACCTTGTTTCTGTAATCCTGTCACTTTGAATTTCGCCAAAGGTGATCCTTGTTACCTTCTTTTACGTTTGCTATGTTTCGTCTACTTTACGAGTAACGCTAAAACCGAGCGCAACCTTTTCACTCTTCAGATGGTTTTATTTTGTATGGCCGTGTGATAAAGAATAGAATTTATGTAAGTGAACTTTTTACAGCCTTAACCAGTATTTTCATTAATCATTTAGCGAGAGGTAACTTATAGCCAAATTTATATTTATACGTTTATATGCAATATTAATTAATAAACAATTCAGTCAATTTTTGTTGACTATTTTGGTTCCTAGTCATCAGACTATTAACCAAAATTTTTTTGAATGGGACTTCTCAATGGAAACGAAGTGTACTTTAGCCCAAAAAAAAGCCCACAGTAAGGAGGTGAGTGGAGAGTCGAATGATTGAAAAACTATTGCTAAATAATTCACCTACCTCATCATCATCGACATCACTATGATTTTTTCGATCTCATAGAAATTTTCATTCACTCGTCAAACCAAGATATCAAGCATATTTTTATATTAACTGGGGTAGGGCACAGCAGGAATTTCCTGCTCAAAATATGGAGCAGCCCGACTGGGGTAGTACCTCGACCTTACATAAGATCACAGCTAAATAATACTGTTTTCAAGCAGTATTGTGTTCCTGTTGGTGAGTAAGGTGACCAGAGCTCCTGGGGGGATTGGGGATTTGGTCGGCAACGCGCTTGCGATGCTTCTGGTGTTGCAGGCGTCTATAAACTACTGTAATCTCTTACAATCAGGTGAGCCGTACGCTTGTTTGCCGATCTAGTGATATAAAAAAAAAGTTCTCATAGTAATCCAATGTAGAAAGAAACCTGTGAATTGTGTGACGAAAATTTTAAGCGAAATTGCTAAGATAGGGCTGACAACCTATCTAGCTATGTACGACCACGTAATTTTTTTGCGCGTGTTAATTATTAAGTACAAGTATCTGTAATAAGAAAAAATAAAACTCATCCAAAATAACTTAGCTTACATCGCACTATAAAAAAATGCTTCTAATTCACTTTATGTGGACATTATTGCTTACGCTATTTTATATGTAACATACATTTGACTGTTCTAAATCAAGTTACTCAACTTTATTGATTATATTCGTAAATAAATAAATATTAATTATATCAATAACCCTATTATGATACACAAACATATAAAATTATTTAAAGAGTACAACACTATGATCGTGAAAAATACAGATAGGAACGTATTACGTAGAAATACGTTTCAGTGGCCGAGGTATACGATATGATCCGTGGTCTCAAGAGATCCAGACCCTAATTGAACGTGAGCTGCCTTAGAATCGCTTACCGATTATTTAATCTTTAATACTGGTATCTTACATTTTATATCAATAGAATGTATACAGATAGATAATCTAAGCGTTCCATACAAAGGCTTATTTTTTAATTTAACAATAACAGAAGAACAATGTCCTTCTAATATTTTATATACATACATACTAGCTTTTACCCGCGGCTTCGCTCGCATTGAAGTTTTTAAATAAAAAGTATCCTATGCTACTTATAATACCTCCAAGAATATGTGTACAATGTTTCATGATGATCAGTTAAACATTTTTCGCGTGAAAGCATAACAAACAAACTTACATTCACATTTATAATATTTGTAGGTATATCTACGTCTCTTAATGTCTAATTATATATTTATCGTTTTTTTAATAAACTATGTCGACAAACCATTCGAAACAAACAATTAAATAACCCTCATAATACTATTTGAAATTGTTCTAAAAACTTGTATCTGAAAGTATCAAAAACAATTTTGTGTCAAGTTTATTGTGGTCTACTAAACACTAATTAATACCCTCGGGAAAAGTTAATTAATTCCATGTAGCAATAAATAGGGCCCTGTATAACAATTTCCTAGTACAGTTATCTATTACATCGTAACAGCAACTGTTTTGATGTTTAATATTCAGTACATTGGCTGTTCCAACATGAATACGACAAATTTGTCTTCTATTTTTTTGTTTAACCTTTTATTACAAGTTAAATTTTAAACATGAACCACTATTATAACTATAAAACTCATCATAAAGAGCATTTCATTTCCAAGTTTAATGTGTGCTATAAAATCGTCATATATACGACATTATTTCAAAAGAAACGCAAACAGTCAAGGTGTTGGTAAGCGCTCATCTCTGCCTTTTGAAACAGTGCTTAGAAAACATTCCATGCGTTATTTTTAAGATATACTGGCCTGCTTTTCGTCTTTATATGACAGAGAAAACTAGGGTAAGTAAAATAATGTACAGAATGCTCTTTGTACACAATTTCGTGTACATACAGATGACCCATTTTTAGCTCTACATATTATGAGCTTTCAAAATAAACATCACATTTTTTATATCAAGAGTATTTTAGCCTTTAAATAAGAAAGTAAAAGGATAAAAGTACAATTTAAGTGACAAAAAAAAAACGTAAATAAGTAATCGTAAACGACGACTGGAAAATCATGATTAGTTATTTTATATAAAGTATAATGACGTCATATGAATAAGTTTTGCAAAATAATAATTTATTTCAAGTTTATATGTGGAAACTTTGTTAGCTTGTGTAGTTGTATTGTTTTGTGTTATAATTATATTATTGTACACTGTTTGTTTCCCAATGAAAAGAAAATACAATAAATAAAGATAAAATTAAAATAAAAGTAATTAAAATACAGGATAAATTTAAATTAATTTAAATGGAATTATTGACTAGATATAAAATGTATCTAATTATTAATATCGCAAACGTCGCGAGTTCGATCCCCGCTGGTGACAAATATTTGTTCAGGCCATACGGGTTTGTCGCGGTTTGTTTTGTGTGTTAGTGCAGGGCCTGGACCCTATGTGTGGTATGGTAATGAAGGTCGTTGTAAGCTTTAAAAGTTTTAGTTTCCATTTTATTCTTATTCATTTTAGCTAAAATTAATCAAACGAATTTTTTATTAATCAGATTTTCGTTAAGATTTTTAAGAACATCATTAAGAAGTACTTTTATATAAAATTTACAGTGTTTCAAATTTAAAGTATATTTTCCAGCATAAAATAAAAAAGTGCGTGCGGTCAAAGTGCACATGTCAGAAGTGAAACTTCTTTAGCAAACTAATTTTTAAGTCTCGTTTATATTTATACAAAATATATCTTATATATAATATGCTTTAGATTTCCGTTCCAGCGCCGTCGACAAAAACGTTGCCGTTTCATCGAAACGTTGCCATTTCATCCGTAAAAATGTTACCCTCATGCGCCTAAAGAAGTCTCACTTCAAAAATTACAAGAAAAAAATATTGACTGTTATATTTTCTGTCTAATTTAACGTCAAGACGCCATGACATTTTATATTTGAGTATCGAAAGTTACGCGATGAAAATATTTACAACTATATAAAAATGCTGTGTGGTTACGGCATCAAAGAATATAGCTACCCCCTCTCTTCCCGTGGGAGTCGTAAGAGGCGACTAAGGGATAACACAGTTCCACTACTACCTTGAAACTTAAAAAGCCGACCGATGGCGGGATAGCCATCCAACTGCTGGCTTTGAAATACACAGGCCGAAGACGGGCAGCAGCGTCTTCGGTGCGACAAAGCCACCCTATGACTATGGGCAACACACATGAGTTCACGCCATTTTTGCGTGAACCTGTGGAGGCCTATGTCCAGTAGTGGACTGCGAAAGGCTGCTGTGATGATATAAAAATGATTTTATAATGTGTATATTTATATAAATATAAATAAAATTCTCATTTATTTGGAAACTATAGATCTAGTCTATCAAAACTTTTATAAAAGGGAAAAATATAGTTAATGTTTTATTTGTTTTTATCGTGATTTTGTCAAACGGTATACTCGTAATAACACTCTGACGTCATATGGAATATAGGCCATAAGCAAGGAGCAATTTGTTTGCGGCGAGTTAATCTTACATCACGACTATTAGCCTTACGTCAACCGTCTGTCCCAGTCAATTGTGCACGACAAACGAGTTTTCATATCTGTCCTACTAACACTGGGTAGTTTATTAGGATCGGGTACACTATTAACTGTTGTCGAGATGTTGGTAATTCTATACACATGATTAACTACATAGAAAAAAAAACGTTTTTAGAGTGATGAGTAAATTAAAATTATAAATTTTTTGGCCTGCCGTAAAGCTACTATTCCGCTTTAAATTTTATCTTGTTATATTTTTTTTTCAGCAAATATAAAATACATATATCTTTTAAAAACTGTTCTTGTAGTTACTCAGCTCAGCCTTGTATTAAATAGTAATCTTATGGTATTCCTGATACTATTTATAACTTCATCCATGACAATAAGCTTAAAATAACAAATCAATGATAAATAAATGAAAAGTCTGTACTAAATTAAAATAAAAGAAAATGTTTAAATAAATTATCTACTCATATTTTTACTTATATTAATTTCATCAAGTTTATAACTCTATTATTTAACTCGTTACTAGTTAAAACTTGTTATTTTATTAGTATTTCCGTCTAAGTTTTGGTTTTATCGTATCAGTAATAATAAACTAATGACTTGTTTGTGAAAATAGCACAAAAGATTTTATTGTAGATTTTATCTATAGAAACGTTATGCCTGTGTCAAAGAATATTGTAGTTACTGAAGAATTGACAAATGCAATATGTTTTTTTTTTACAATAAGTAGATTACTGAAATAAGCTTAAATTTCTATAACTAATACAAGTATAATTAATAAAAAAATAGGCAATAATACTTTACTTTTTACTCTTACGTAATATAATTCGTAATATAATAAAGCAGGGAAATTGTGTATTTACTTTTTTGTTCAAACTCAATAGCCTCGATAACCAAACTCGGTAATTGAAACGAATTGTTTTTTTTTTATCATTTTTAAAAGCCTTTTTGTCTTTCTCAGTTTATAGATTACAAGATATTACACTATGGCTCAAGGGGTCATTACCCATAAAATTCTATGAGAATGAGAATATTAGTTATATCTATACAGGTCTTTTACCTTAATAAAGGTCTTTTACCTTTAATAATAATTTACTACTGTAAACGCAAAAACAAATGTTAAGTTTACTGTTTTAACGGAAAAAGATTTCTTGTTAAAAATCTTGTTTTGAAATTTAAGTCCTAAGGGTCGATAAGTAACTCAAGTTTTAAAAGATTTAATCATTGTTATACATGTACTAGATGTCCTTTGCGGGTTCATTCGTGTTTCATGTATTTATCAGCCAATTATTCCGTAATTGATCCGTATCCGTATTCCGTGATGAACTATGGTCCATTTTTTTATATTATACTTATGTCTAGTTAATGTTTCTTTCATATAAAAAAATCCTTAAATCGGTTCAGCAGTTTCTAATCGACTTTAAAAAGGATAAATTCTACTGGGTATACTGATTTTGATGATTATTTTTCTAATCAAAAGCTGATGCCTGTCATGTGGTTATATTTAAATTTGATTGAGGTATGTCGAGTACTTTTTGATTTATTCCTAATTATCCGTATTTGTTTAACTGTTACCGACTACATACTTTGTAATAAATATACCCACAGACATATTCTATCACATTTCAAACTTTCACCTTAACATATTTATATCACAAATACAAAGGAGCTACGCCGTCCTTAAAACAGAATAGACTGAGACTTATGATGAATAAGCGATGTGACTAACAGACAATTGTTCTAGTACATTCAACTTGAAGTCAATTGTGGCATCGGATTAACTACTCGGTGCGAACCAACGAAACTCCGCCGACGATATCATTTCACTCTAATATTCAATTTAACTTTGACACTTTGCTCATCCAACAAAACCCCAGCCTTTTACATTAGGAAGTATAAATGATAAATTTTCGTAAAATATTCGTACTTTTTTGTTTGAATCACAACCTAAGTGCTGATCGTGTCACTCAAGTTTATAATCTGTCTAAATAGTAACAAAAAAGTTTAGGTACTTCATAAGCGTTTTGAATTTGAGATATTGATAATAAGTTAACCCAATAACGTCGTGGTTTAACCAACGAATCATTAACCAAATATTTCAGTAATGGCCTTTGATTTTGCACTTTAGTACGTGTTCAAATTTTTATTTGCTAATGTGTTACCCAATGCATTGCAATAAAAAAAATAATGTTTTTGTATCAACCCATTTTCAGTGACTAGTTAATTATCAAATATATTTCATTAAAATTACGGAAGAAATGAGAATTTCACGACTAGGAATTAATCATATTTTAAAGAAACTATCAGGATATTCTAATTCATTATGTATATCCCCACTGTGCCTCGGTGGCACGTAAATTTGTCGGTCCCGGTTGTTATTGCCTGACGCGATCGTTGTAGTAAGGAATATCGTGTCGATATAGCATAGCAGGGAATATATCCACCAAACCGCAGTTGAGCAGCGTGTTGGCTTAAGCTGCGAACTTTCTTCTACTTGAAGAAAGTCACCTTTGCCCAGCAGAGGGACGTTGCAGACTGATTCAATCAATAAGTCATGAGCGAATTTGATACTACGCGATCGTAGGCAATTGTAAAAAAATCTTCTATTGATCGATTAAATTAGTTTAATCTCTACTTAAATTTTAATTTTGTTTCGTGCAACTCGGCGTTAAACACTCAAAAACTTATAAATGGTATGCAGTACATGTGATTTAATTTAATGGCATAAATTATAATCTGACAAGCTAAGATGCGAGTGTACAGTGTAGAAGCGCACTCGAAGTACTGGCTGATACATCAAATTAATGGCTCGTACAAATGATGCACGTCACCAAACAGGACATGTTTATGAGGATATCTAGACATGTTTATAATAAAAGGCTGTGTAAGCTATTATTCGTAGAATATAATATTTGTTTTCATTGTTATACTTATTAGAAAGGGTAGTTAATATTGCTCCTTTTTTTTACTAAAATTATTCATTTTTTTTAAGTATATATTATTATGTAGTATGTATATTAAAGTATGTATAATTAATTTAATAAATATTACAATAAAGTGTTCTGAATCCAACGCTAAGTAAGACGTCCTTAACACAATAGAAGTTCAATAAATTTTCATTTCACGTTCCTAACTCACTAAGAATTACCATAAACTTATGCAGACGTCTAATACTAACTCTTAACTAGCAATTCCTAAAGTGTAACAAGTCTTTAGACTGCCTTTGAATGGAAAAGCTTATTGTAATCGATTTCTATTCTTGATAATCTCTTAACAATATTCTAAAAGTGTTAAATATTTTTACCAAGTTAATTTTTTGTGTGTCTATTTTTACTTTTAACAGTTTGTAATATTAGAGTAAACAAAGATATTAAATACTAAAGAGGGTATGTTTAAAAAAGTCTGTCTTGAGCTTTTTTCGATTTTTAAAAAATATTGCGATAACTATTTTAACTAGTGGTCGCCAGTGGTCGAAATTGGAGCATAATTAATTTTAATTATAAGTTTAATTTAACTTCCTAACAAAAGAGTATATATGTGTGGGTAATTCAAAATACATATTTGCATGTGTAATGTTTTTTTCATTTATTAAATACATTTTTATGCAATATTTTAGTGAGTAATTCAAAATACATGTTTGCATGTGTAATGTTTTTTTCATTTATTAAATACATTTGTATGCAATATTTTAAGAAATATTAGCATTTGCACTCCTTCTCTATATAAATTATAAGTGTGCGAAATTTCATGTTACTTCATACGCGCAATTTTTATAAAAGGGGGTACAAAGTTGTTGCTTTACGTATTATAATAATTATATAGATGCTTATCAGAACATTTTTTGTGACACGGTTACACGATGATAAGGTTGTATAAACTGTTAGCATACTAACTTATCCTTGTCTTTACGCTTTAAGTACTGAATAAACATTTATTTGCATATAATAAGAAGGCGTTGAAATTTGACATGACAAAGAAACATTTTAATGTTAAATATTATTTTATACGTACAGATGGAAAACGACAAACATGACATAAAATATACTAATTTAGTTTTAAACTTAAAAGGACACAGTGAATGTTTCATACCGTTGGGCGCACAAGATAATAAACTGAAATTACTGAGCACGCAAAGAGAACTGTTTATATTTTTAAACTCTTTTTACCCTTTGACCAAGCTCTAGTGTGTCTGACAGGCAATTTGCTGTATAAGATGGTGTATAATTTTCTCTAATAAATATATGATTAAAATATTCAGAGAAAATATCACATAAGTAGCTCCAAAAACTAATTACAAATTAATATTACAAAAGAAAAGCATGATTGGTATGAAAGAGTTCTGGGTACGTTTGGGGACGAGAGAGTGAATGACAATGGGAGAAGCCTGCTTGAAGTATGCTTGGAATGGAATCTTTACGTGGCCAACACAATGTTTGACCACAAAAAGATCCATTTGTATACAAGAGATGAGGGTGAGTCTAGAAGTATGATTTATTTTGTAATAGTGGATGAAAGACTGAGGAAGAAAAAGCTAGACACTCAGGGATACTGCGGTATAGACCTCGACATAGACAACTTCCTGACTGGAGTTGCAGGAGATGGCAACTGCTATGAGTGGAGCTTTTGTAAGAAAGGGAATGAAGATGAATGTAAAGAAGACGAAAGTGGTGGTGTTTGAAAGAGATGAGGCAGTGACAGACTGCAATATCGTGATTGGAGATGAACAAATTGAGCAGGTGAATAAGTTTGTGTATCTGGGTTCAAAGTTTACAAGAGATGGAAAGTGTGAGAGTAATATTGAAAGAAGAGTGAATGCAGGAAACAGGGTGAATGGAGCTTTGCACTCATTTATGAGCAGTCGGAAGGTGTCTAACAAGGCTCGTTTGGCTGTGCATGAGGGGGTGTTGGTTCCGACACTCATGTACGGAAGTGAAAGTTGGGTATGGCAGAAGAAATATGAAAGCAGAATAAATGCAGTTGAGATGAGAGCGTTTAGAAGTATGATAGGAGTTAAACTGAGTGACAGGATAAGAAATAGTGAGATAAAGAAACGTTGTAGTCTAAAAGAAGAAGTAGTGACAAAAATTTAGAAAGGTATGTTCAGATGGTTTGGTCATGTCGAGAGAATGAGTGAAGTACGACTGACAAAAAAAGTGTATAAGGCGAGAGTTAATGGAAGGGTTGGAAGGGGTAGACCTAGGCAGACGTTCCAAGATCAAATAAGGGACGTCTTGAAAAAAGGCCAGGTCAAGAGTACCCTAAACCGAAGAGCATGTATGAAGGGAATAATGAAAGTGGACGAAGCGAAAAAAGTATGCAAGGATCGTAGCAAGTGGAAAGAAGTGGTCTCTGCCTACCCCTACGAGAAAGAGGCGTGATTATATGTATGTATTACAAAAGTTTATTTAAAATTATTGAGTAAAAAGCTTCATCATCACCATCATCACTTCGGCCTATGGCAGTCCACTGTTGGACATAGGCCTCCCCAAGTTCGCGCCAGACATCCCGGTTTTCCGCAATCCTCATTCAGCCTACACCGGCAATCTTACGTAGATTGTCGGTCCAACAGGCTGGAGGACGTCCCACACTGCGTTTGCCGAGACGCGGTCTCCACTCCAGGACCCGTCTACTCTAACGGCCATCGGTCCTGCGACACAGATGACCAACCCACTGCCACTGCAACTTGCTAATTCTGTGGGCTATGTCGGTTACTTTCATTCTCTCGCGGATAGTCTCATTTCTAATCCTATCTTTGAGAGAAACCCCAAGCATAGCCCGTTCCATTGTACGTTGAGTGACTTTAAACTTGTGGACCAGTCCCTTCGTCAGTGTCAACGTCTCGGCTCCGTATGTTAACACAGGCAGGACGCATTGTTCGAAGACTTTTGTCTTCAAGCATTGCGGAATCTTCGAAGTGAAAACGCGACGAAGCCTGCCAAAGGCCCCCAGCCCAACTGAATAATCCTATCGGCCTCCTTCTCGAAGTTTTTACGGCCTAGTTGGATAGCATGGCCTAGGTAAATATAATCCTGAACAACTTCGAGTAGGGCACCATCGACCGATACCGGTCTCGGTATAAATTGGTTGTTAAACATAACTTTCGTTTTGTCCAAGTTCATACAGTGACACACACTCTGGGAGGACTCGTTTTAGGCCGGCTAGCATGTGGTCTAACTCATCCAACGTCTCCGCAAAGATGACAATATCGTCGGCAAAACGAAGGTGAGAGATGACGTGATGCCTCGTTCTCCCCAATCTAAGGTCTTAAAGATATCCTCCAGCGCAGTGGTAAACAGTTTCGGTGATTTTACATCTCCCTGTCTTACCCTGTCACGCCGGAGGGAAATAGGTCCTGTTCTCTGGTCCTGGACATGAACGGTCATCGTCGCCGCGTCGTACATACATTTCAGTATCTCGATATATCGCCAGTCGATATGACATCTCTCCAGAGAGTCCAGGACAGCCCAGGTCTCGATAGAGTCGAAGGCTTTCTCATCGTCCACAAATGCCATACACAGCGGTTGATTATATTCTTCTGTCTTTTGAATAATCTGCCGAACAGTATGGATGTGGTCCACGGTTCTGTAGCCATTTCGAAACCCAGCCTGCTCTGGTGGTTGGAATTCGTCGAGTCTTCTGACGAGACGATTCGTAACAACCCTCGAAAACAGCTTATAGACGTGGCTCAGAAGTGAGATCAGTCTGTAATTCTTCAACAGAGACTTATCGCCTCTCTTAAAGAACAGCACCACCACACTCCTGGACCACGCCTCCGGCGTGGTACCTCGGTGAATGACGGCGTTAAAGAGTCTTGCTAAGGCTTTTAGGATAGGTCGCCCTGCGGCTTTAAGGAGCTCAGTGGTAACTCCGTCATCCCCCGAGGCCCTCTCGTCCGGGACACTCTCCGAATTATGGCGCAACAATGGTGTTCATAGATCTTCGGTATCCCAAGTCGCAGACTTGCGTGCGCTGGACTAGTACTAATGTCCATAAAAATTTTCAACCTCTTCTCGGATCTGAGAGCGAGAGCAGACGGTTTTTTCATCCGCTATTTTGAGCTTCGCAAGAAGGCTTCTCCCCAATGGTCTTTGGAAAACTTTGGACCCCCTATTCTGCTCAATCAGAGTAGCAATCTCTCTCGTATTTGAGCAGCGGAAGTCTCGGCGTACAAGTTTCCGTATCCTCTTAGAAATAGCTCTCTGTTCTGGCGAAGCAACCCGCAATTCGCGCCTCTACCGCATCAGATCCAAGGCTTCGGGAGAAAGTTTGGTCTGCTTCGTTGACTTTGTTGATGGAAAGTGCCTGCGACCCAGTGTACACACCAAGTAAAACTTTAAAATAATTTTAGAATTCGTGTTTTTTCTAGATTGTATTAGCTTATCTACGGATACCCTTGTTGATACTAATTGATAATAATTAAAAAAAGTAATAAAATTATTTACTAGCTAAATATATTTAGATATATTTTATATTTTAAGGTAAATAAATAAATATCTTATAACATACAGACACATACGTCTGTTCCTGTGGTAGATAGGAATAAACTGTTACAATATGTATTTTTTTTTAAGTTATATGTTTATTTCATTAATATAAAAATTTCCCTGCCTGAATCTAAAATTGACTAGCTCGTTGGCGCAGTTTGTAGTGGCCCTACTTTCTGCTCCGCTGGTTGCGGGTTCGATTCGGTATGCGGCGAGTTTATTTATATATAATATTTATATATGTATGTATATTTATAAAAAAAAAGTATTTAGGTATATTAGCCAGCTGTTACCTGTAACACAAAGGTTAAGTTGCTTACCATAGGAACAGAGGACCGTGTGTGCGTGTTATAAAATATTTATTATTTATAATACAGCTTAGCATTTCAAGTAGTAACTTTTAAATAATAATTAGTACAATAAGTATATTATAAGTAGTACCCATTGTACTATAAATACATATATAAAAGTCATAATAACCGCATTTATGTTCAAAAACAGGGGAAATATTACGGTAAGTTTAGCATAATTAATTTGTGTACTTATCGTTGTCAAAATAAACAACAAAGTGTTTTAAACATTTGCCGTAAATAAAAATTCTCGTTTAAGCTTTGTAATCTAGACTGGTCCAAACAAAGTGGTGGTTTCGAGGATATATAGGTTTTTAGGGCGAGAGGTAACGAATAATATAGAGTCTAGGCAGATAGACATCTCAACACATGTTTACCCTAATTTATTTAGTGTAATATGTTTTAACAAAAAATGAGAAAAATAGTTTGGTGTAATCAATAAATATAAGTTTTATACGACACATACATTTTTTAACTTTGAGATTTTTCTCTGGACTTGAATCCACTTTCAAAATGACATTAAATCTATCTATAATTTACGGTCGTATAAATACTAATTTACGGCAAAACTTTAACTGAGGTAGGACACAGTAGGAAATATCCTTCTAAAAATCTGAAGCAGCCCCTCTGGGAAAGTGCCTCGACCTTACAGAAGATCACAGCTATTTTGAAGCAATGTTATGTTCCTGTGGTACGTAAGCTGACCAGCTCTCCTGGAGGGGTGGGGGGGGGGTGAGTAGGGTCAGCAACATGCTTACAATGATTCTGGAATGAGTTCAACAAATTCACTATAACCAACGGCACAAGGTACAAACGAATGATTGTTCCCTAAATTATAGGCATATACAGCTTACATGAGAGTACTTATATCATTACAAAAACACGTAAAATAGATACATATAGAATTAAATCAATGAAAATAAATTATTACAATAAACTTAAAAATAAAATAATCAAATTTAAACTAATTAACAAAATTAAAAATGATAATATAAAATTAAAATTAATATTAAAGATTAATAATAAAACAACCAATTATAAATTATGAACAAATTCAATATTAAAATCAATGCCATAAAAATTAAGATTAAAATTAATATAATATAATTTGATTTGATACAATAAAATCAGAAAAATTTATATCAATAAAAATTTGAATAAATAGAATAACCAAAATTAATTCAAAAATATAAAATTACTACAAAAAAAAAAACTAAAACTGATACAATGCCTAATAAGTTAACATCATGAAAATAAAATTTAATTTATTTTTATAATGAGAATCACCATGAAAAATAAGATCAGAAATAATACAAAAAAAGAAGATTTTGGGAAAAAAATTTTTTTAATTTTTTTCCTTAAACCGCAGACCAATAAGGTTAGTTACTAACTTACTAAACAGTTTAGGGTAGTTCGAGAAAATATCTATAACATTACTATTAGTGACTTCTAAATTGTGAATCGTGTTATAACTCCTTAGAGATCGTTTGAGCGGAGAAAACTGGCCTCAATTCGACTTCGCACCTTTAATTTTAAAAGGAGGTTTTATATGTCGTTGCGGTAATTTTTGAGATAGCAAAATTTAATCCAGACAATATGTTAGGACTTAGGAGTACCTCAAATGCCATTGACGAGTTTGTACAAAAACTTGATGTAATGCAGCTCCCTACGATGTCGAAGCAATTTAATGTTAAAGTGACCTAGAGGATCACTATAATTAGGAAGATTTTCAGCCATGTCACAACTATAGGACAAGTGCCATAGAAATCACTTCTGTACGCTCTCTAAGCGATCAATGTAATATACTGTAATGTGGATTCCACTCAACACTTCAATATTCTAGAATACTATGTACGAGGCAGGTGTATAATGTAACTTTAGTTCTGGGTTTCTTAAACTCCCTACAGTTGCGCAGAACGAAGCCCAGCGTCCGAAAAGCCCCATTTACAATATCGTCGATATGCAGGTTAAAATGTAATTGGATAGTATCCAAGATCACTCCCAAATTACGAGTGTGGTCGAATTCATTTAGCGAAACATGATTAATATGATAGGTTCTGGTTAGTACATTTCTTTTCTTACTGAATCGCACCACATGACATTTATTCGAATTCATTTTCATTACATTTTTTTCATAAAGTTGATGTGTATCTAATATTCATTTCTAAATATTGAACAATCAACATTCCTTCATTTTTTTGTTAGTAAAAAATGTTCATAAAGTTCTATCAACTTAACCTTTACAATAAAGATTAAAGATAAGTTAGTATTTTGCCCGTAAGAACGAAAAAGGTGAACCTCGATTAGAAAACCAAGTTATTTTCATTAAGGGCCATAACGTTAAAATATAAAAACTTTTTTATATCTTTCTTTAATGAATATAGTTTTAATGGCTATAAAAATATATATTCTAATGAACTCACAACGAAGTCATTTAGAGAATCCATTTACGAAAGTTATAATTTACAACATAAAAGCAAGGAGGTTTTGCTTATTAAATGGTTTTGTAAAGTAATTTACATTTTGATTATATCAAATTCACTAAAATGATGCCATAAAAATGAAACAATCGAACATTAAAAATTAATATTTGTTATGTAAGTCCAAAAGGGTAGAACCTGAATATAATTGTATTATATTAAATTTAATTTCATATTTTGATGTTTATATCGTTACCCTGATTTGATTAGACCGTACTATTAGACCCTGCGCGGATTTACTCGTGACATCATAGTTATGACGTTAATGATGTTTGACTTTTTTATTACTGCTTCGCATTTGTAAATTTTTAGCCAAGCGCTTTATAGTCTGCAGTAATTTTTTATTAAGCTGGCTAACGCAAAAAACATTTAATTGGAATTCTGGCTCTATTGTTAATTTTGCTTGCACAAAGTAGTATAAACTTAATTTTTTTAATATATTTACACAATAGAAATTTATTACACTTAACCTTTTTTCTTTTTAAAATTTTACCTGATTTGAAATATTACACTAATTTAAGACATCTAGATATTTTAAATAGTTTAAGTAATACAAACTAAACATCTTTTTCATCCACCAGAATTTCCACAAGCGCTGGAATATTTACAGTATAAGCTAAAAAATAAATTTTCATTCTTCTGATTTCCAATATACAGATAGTAGGAGGTTAGCGGAATTCAGAAATGAATATTTATTGACTTATTTATTTTTAATCAATTCCTACTGTGGCATAAAAAATTTGAAGAAATTTGTGTCAATGTCCTTTGTAAGTGGTATACAATAAAGTGTATTCTCTCTCTCTCTCTAAGAATAAGAGGTTTATTTTGAACCGACTGCCAAAAAGAAAGAGGTTCTTCAATTAAATTCAATCGAGATCTGAGAATTACTTTTTGAGTTATATCTAATAATGCGTATTTACTTGACTATTTTTTCGTCGACTTACGTTGTGTACCACATAACTCACAACGATGCTGGTTATATGTATGTCTGGTTATATGCTGGTTGTACCGACTTTTATGATTCTTGTTTTAATCGGAAGCTGATGCTCGTCTGTGGCTCCATTAAACTGATCGAGCTCTGAAGACTACTTTTTGAGTAATCGTTGATAACGCCTATTTACTTGACAATTTATACTTCAACCTACGTCGCATTACTTGTCGGTGTAATTGAAGTCGTTATTTTTTTGCGAGCAAACTCAATTATATTACTTCAAAATGATGAGCTTGTTCTTAAATATTTATATTCTAAATCCTACGAAGGTGGTAAGGACAAAATATCCATATAAAACGAAACTTGTGGGTATTAAGTTTTAATTTTTAGCCTAAAAGAAGAATTGACGTTTATAACTTTTAAAGTGACGACGTTTGTATGAAACAAATTCTTAGTATATATTTTAAGGTTATATATATGCACAATTTTTACTGATCAGATGTACCTGGATACATATTTGATCATCGATTAATTTAGGCATAGGATACGTAATGACTTTTAATATTTTATTTTAATTTTCTATTTCAAAAATGTAAACAAAAATCTCTATTTGCGACGTTTGACCTTGACAAATTTCAACAGACGATAGATCTACTAATTCTAAAACCACGCTAGTTTTTATATCCATGTGACAAGGGCGGCATACAAGGGAACGGCTCCCCTGGTGGTAAGCAGTTACCGTAGCTTAGACGACGATCGACGCCTGTGACACCACAACCATTGCAAACACGTTGTCGGCTTTACCCGTTTTGAATAGCTCGTTAATGCAGTTTTCAGTGACCCTGCTAATTAACATATGTTTACGTATATACACATACGTTTACATACGCCGACCTAATTTCAAAAAACATAATTACCTATTTTTTCGCTGTGTCATCTCGAAATGCGAAAAAAATATGGTACAAATCATCCTGTAGATATAATAGATCATCAATACTGTCTTTAGCCTCAGATATCAACCGAAATCCGATGTACGACAGTTTTGGTTTCGTGATTTCATTGCTATTAGGGCGTCCGAACCGTCTCACGTTTATTGTCCAAGATACGAGTAGATTTGTGGAAGCAATTTCCTTTATACATTTTGTTTTGTCCTTTTCCTACAGTTTGACGGTCCACTTCGTGAGTTGTAGCTCGACTTCGATTTAACGAAACTCCCTCAATCGAAATGATACGCATCTCTACCGTGACCTGCGAATAAAAAGGAGAAATGTAATTATTTAAACCGATCACGTACCCGAGATTGAACGAAAACTAATTTAGCGCCAAAGTTCGTTTCACAAAAATTAAACATAGGTAGTTTCAATTTCGTGCCTTTTAGTTTTTCGGGGTCCATCTACGTGAATTGAGTAACTAGTGAAAGTCATTAACAATTAACTGTAACAAATAAAATAAGTATAGTATAGTATATGGTTTAAATATTTCTTTTATCAAATT
Organism: Melitaea cinxia; assembly: GCF_905220565.1. Taxonomy (NCBI): domain Eukaryota; kingdom Metazoa; phylum Arthropoda; class Insecta; order Lepidoptera; family Nymphalidae; genus Melitaea; species Melitaea cinxia. The sequence goes on from NC_059409.1 coordinate 7,669,210, forward strand.
AAAACAATGTTAATTTAAAATTAAATTAACACAGTACCTCTCTGACAATAACCCTAAAATGTTTGCCTGAGTCATCCCATCAGAAGTTACTTAAAGATTCATGTTGTTCCTTCACTCCAATGTCACTTTACTTTCAGAAAAGAAACATGTCGTAGTGCTAAAGTACTTTACCTCCCTTTTTTAGCCAAATAAACATGACATCGTCATTCAAACGGACACCGTGCGCGAGGGTCTTAGGTCTGTCGCCTCGACCTCTCCTTTATCCGTCAAGTTTTTGTCACTTCTCCATTCACCCTAGTCTACATTTGTTAGAAATGTCGGTTTCGCCGAACACGTTTTCTTTTTACCGACATTGTACGCACTGGGTTTCTGATTAACACAATAGTTTATATTCTCGGCGCCTTGAAATAAAACAGATTTATTTTGAAATCAAAGTGGTCGTTGGATAAACTTTTATTCGCGATAGTCGATCGCGTGTCAATGCATCAATGGAAATAAAGTAAGCACAAAACGATACCGTTTGAGAAATCAATCAGAGCTGAATGTTCGCACAACCACCATGCGTGGACCGGACGAGCTAATCAAACTAATGGCCGTTGGAGGGCCGCTCGATTGAGCCGAAGTCGACAGCGCAACAAATCACAACAATAATGACACCTGATTGATTACACCTACCACTTTGCCCACATTGACTGGTACGGCTAATATTTATGTTAGTTTTTCAAGAAAGATTGATAAAGTTAAAAAATTTCAAAATTATTTTTATTTTATATTTTTTTACGTATGAATTATCGACATTGAATTACATGAGCTTGTACTATAAATGTAATGATCCATGTCATAATTATCACTCTTAATCATCACTTCAGCTTATCGCAGTCCGCTGCTGGACATGACCTCTACAAGTTCGCGCCAAAAATGGCGTGAACTCGTGTGTTTTGCCCATAATCACCACGCTGGGCAGGTGGGTTGGTGACCGCAGGGCTGGCTTTCACACACCGAAGACGCTGCTGCCCGTCTTCGGCCTGTATATTTCAAAGGCCGAAGACGGCCCGGATGGATCCCGCCATCGGTCAGCTTTTTAAGTTCCAAAGAGGTAGTGGAACTGTATTATCCCCTAGTCGTCTCTTACGATACCCACGGGAAGGGGACGGGTGGCTATATTCTTTACTAGCGTAGCCACGCAGCCATAATTATTGATATATATTTGTTATTTCATTTTTAAATTAACGTATCCTTTTTGCCCGTCTTTGACCCACCACCCACGAAATGTCATAATTATAAATAATAAAAATTCCATTTATTCTAACAATAAAATTATAAAAATATTTTAATCTATAACACTTGTAATATTTTGTTAACTCAACAAAGCTTAAAATGTTTATATGCAACATTTATAGAATTATATATCAATATGGATCTTAAAAACCGCGTTGATACTGTTACGTTCATTTTATAACAACTTTAAGTTGTTAAACCAGAATGCAGTGATACGAGAAGGAGATACTTTTAGAACTTTTCTCTTAGTTCTACAAAAACAAAGATGTAAATTGCTGACCGAAAATCTTAGTATCTATTTACCAACCAATTAATGTTATTAAGATGATAGCCATACTCTCAATCTACTTAATATCTCCGATCATCTGTCTCCTTTAAATGCTTGATATGCAGTAGACTAATATTATTTTTAGTTCTAAGCGTTCCCGTCAGGTAAATGTCAAGTTAGTGTCAAACTAGAGCCAAGCTGCCACACTACGGTTATTAAGAAGGAAATACGAATATCAAACTTCACCATAAATTGATGCTTTTTACCGATTACTAATATTAATAGAGAAGTCGAACAAAGTGACGTAGCATTTACCGTCTACATTTGTATGAAATAAAACTTGTAGGCTACATACGACTGAAGCAATATATAGGCAGAAAGTTGCACAGTAGTTGAACTGACAAGCATTCACAACAATAGAAATATCTTTTAGTATTCACCTGTCGGTGCAATAATTTCATCGCGCTTTCCATAGCGGACGTGCATTTGGTGCGACATCCAGCCAGACTTTTACGAATACAACACAAAGGTACTTTTCTTTTTGGAGCCCGACGTAAAATCAAAATCAATGGTTAGCTCGACTCACTGTTTTCAGTGCCACTATTGCGTCACTGGTTCTCTTCGTGTGTGCTATTTGACCACATGGTAACCAGATTTCAATCTCTGGAAGCAGCATTGGGAGCCTGCCACATAAAAATTCATAGAAGTACGTGAATAATACCTACTATCTCCAGCGTCCAAGCGGCCTTACATTTTACTCGATTTTCTCGCAGTCTAAATTCATGAACATTTTATAGTATAGCTATAAAATTGAACGCTCTCATCGTTTACGGTCTGAGTGAAATATGTTTAATTTCCTAGATACGAAACCAAAAGTAAGTAAATAATAATAAAATCTACTTTATAAGTGTTTATAAATGGCAACACAGCATCATAGGTAATAATGAAGGATTATCTATGCTCACTACGATACAAAGAAGGCGGAAAGTTTAAAAATATCGCTACTATATTTTCTAGTCGGTCTCAAAGACAGGTAACATTACGTCATCTGTTATATATCTTACTCCACTGCATCTACAAAATAAACGAAGAGCTGCTTATTGTAACGCTGACAGCGAAGCCGTGGTACCCCATTGTGCAGCTCCATCTAAGAAATATAATAGCGACTTACTTGATCCTGAGACGCAACAATGCGTCGTCATTATTTCGCGCTTACAGAGCCACGAGGCCTCTTTTCTCTCTGTTTCCATGGCCAAGCGACAGTCAATTTAGTTATGTCAAAACAACTGACTGAGTCTTTAAGATATTATAGCATTTACAAAACTTAATTAAGGTGAATACCGAAAAGAGAAATTTTTATGTAATTTTGTATATTTTACTAACTCCCAAAACGTAAATCGTAGTAAATATTGACTGCATTTGGCATTTTGCGCTTTTGATACTTTTATAAAAATAATACAAAAATATACCTACCTAAATTATTAAGGTATGAGTAGGGTAATCATACAATTTACTACAAGTATTTAACAAATTTCGTTGAGATTTTATACAAATCTCGATAATGCTGGGATCCAAAAAGTTAATGAAGTGTATCGCGAACACTTTACCCGTGTCAAACTGTCAGGAACACGTCATATTTCACATGTGTATTTTTGTGTTTTAAACGCCACGTCGGTTCCGATAAGACTACGGCAACTTGATCCTTAGAAAACTTCGCGCTCAGACTGTCGAATAGCGAGGCTTTACTTGCAGCTGTCACTTATCGTGGAGAATGAAAGAGGTCGAACGGAGAGGTGTAAACATAATACTAATTCGTGGGTTTGTTACGTAGAAACATATTGTATGTTGTGATACGGTGTCGTGATGCGTTAACATCAGACGACCGCCGGGGCTCCGGTTTCGCAGAAGTGTTTCGCTTAACGCTCTCTGATACCTGCCACGTTATTCGTCAACAAAAAAAAAATATGTTTCGTGGGAGCATCATGCTGTGAAGTATTATTTGCACAGCGCATTTTGTTTATTACTCGTCGAAAGCTTTAATTTTGAAGTATTTTAACAACAGTTTCTTTTTTAACGAGCTAAGTATGTTAATGTGCTCTATGAGTTAATAACATGAGAAGTAACTCATCAAACAGATTTCACCACAGTAGTGAGTACGAAACGGAATTAATTACCGAAAAAAGCAAAAAGCCAACATAGAGGCAGACATCTTCATGGGTTAAGGAGCTCTTCACAAAAAGTAGTTGCCGCTAAGGCATATCCACATGCAGATTGTAAAGCGGCCAAAATTTGAAGCGCGTGTTTCACAGACCTTGCACCGCTACCTGCTACTTTGTGACATCTTGATGTAGGGCTGCTGCATGCCCTACTTCCACTGCACCTACTAAAGCTAATATAAGCACGGTACAATAGCATGAGGAACTTAATTTTGTGTTAAAACAATTTTAATTAATTATTAAATATTTTATTATTCTTCCATTTTAACAAAATTATTTGGATTACAGTCTACCTATCAATTTTTACTTTAAAAAATCTAATTGGTTTTTACAAAGCATAAATTTATAGTTATTCATAAAATTAGCCTAAAGTTATGATGAAGAATGATCCGCCAGCCCGAGCAGCGTGACAGATTAAGCTCTGATCCTTCTCCTACATGGGGAAAGAGGCCTATGCCTAGCAGTAGGATAAAACAGGTTAAAATATTAAATGAAGCAGTCAAAACTAAAATGTAAAAAGAATTAATGGTATCGCAATCTTTATTTTTACTTATAAAGTTAATCTTAAATAATAGGCATAGCAACATACTATTTGCATATACTTATTCATTTTTAAAACATTTTAACGAGTTAATAACACAAATGAGACTTCTTAGCAATAAATGACGATGACTCCGTACAATAAAACTACTTTATAAAATTCTAATCTGTATTCTATATTTAATATGTTTAACACTAAACTGTTTTGAAGTAATTAGCATAAGTATCGGGTGACAGCCCTAAGAGCTTCATCTGCCACTTGAACGATCGAAAGGTACGACGGCGCGCCGGTATCAGGAAGGAATGTATAGTGGGTGACTTGAACAGTCCCTGTCCCGTTCTCTCTTAACCGGCTTGCCATTAGCTAAATTTACGCGCCGTCTCACTCATACACGCCAACATTTTCAATACTTACCTGCGTGAAATGATATACATCTGTTCGGTAGTGAAGTCTCCCTCGCTCTCACAGGCTAAAATGGATTGTTGATATTGCCTATCCTTTCTAGTTTCATGAACAGGGGGTAGACAGTGTACGCACGCATTTGTGTTGGTGTCCGTTTATTTAGTGAACTTGGAAGCTCGCTCTCGTGTTTGTGCATAGGGTGTCGAGCGTGGTGGTGTGCGTAAGTTGTAGAGGCGCGATATAGCTTTGCCGTCTCCATGACTTAAAAGTTTTGTATGGAATGAAACCGACGAGCTAGTTGTGCGCCGGCTGGCACTCTTGACGGACGTGTGTGTCGTATTCGCGTAAAACTTCTACGTAACTCTTCGATTTCAAAAACTTGTATTATGAGATGTTTCGTTCTCTAATCGAATTCCTTAACACATATTGTGATTTAATTTATTACAGAAGAAGATATAGTGAAGACTCCCTTGTAGTAACGCCTTGTGATGTTTATTTTTTTGTGTAACTGCAACGTGCTTGGTTCAACGGACTGAGAAGGTTGGTCGTCACGAAATTCTTGAATAGAGAATGTAACAAATCAAAATAAAACTCCAGCATTTAACGCACCGTTTAGTTTATTTCAAACAAACTAAACTGCCAAAACAAATCCAATTTATATTTTGTTCTTTTCCCTAGTATTGTATTATATTTGACATTTTTTATAACTGTGAAAAATGACTGTTGTGTGGATAAAATAGATAACCTGCTAAGTGAAACAAAAATGGAAATACATTTTTGGTATTATTTGCATAGGTCGAACAATATATTTTTTTTTTATCTATGATTACTAACATTTGAGCATATGTTATGGAATATGGGTAGCAATAAATAAATAAATTTTGTACTTTCTTTCTTTAAACCAGAACCAACGGGTTGAACAACCTACGATATAAATAGCCATACACAGAAAGTACACAGAAAACGTTGGTAAACATGGAATCCCCATAATATAAAATAAGATGACTAAAAAGTTTGACTTTTCTTAAAATATAGAAACACATATTATAATGATAATAATTGAGAAACAAATATTCGAACTAAAATTCAAAGTACGTTTTTATTTAAAAACTGTTTAAGAATCTTATTAAATTAAATCCTCATTTCTAAATAAATTTAAAATATGATTAAAGTTACTGTCGACACAGTTTTATTCCCAATCCAAAAATACCTTTAAAAATACCTTTAAAAAGCCCGATTACACAATGACACGTACTAATGACATACTTCAAAAGAATTTTAAAAGCCAAGTTATAAACTACAGAAAAAACTCCTTTGTTTTAAAATAGGTAGATACTTTTTTGTTAGGAAAACAAAAGAGACAATAATAACGTAGAGTCAAAATCGTTACGCTATATTATTTTCTGAGAAGTGATCAATCAGAAAAGTTATTTCATGTTTAAGAATTCGAGTCATCCTATTTATTTTTATCTAAGGAAGAATTAAAATTCAAGTTGATAATGATGACAATGAACAAAATTTAAGTTATTAATGAATCAGCTAAATTGACGATAGCAATTTAGCTTTTATACAGATTGTAATTTCAATTCATTTAATAATATTTCCTTTTACAAAAGTTTCTATACAAAGTAGTTACAACATACATGAAATGTTTATTTATATAATTTTAAAAATAATGTTACTCTACGACTTAGGTATTAAATAATTTGTATTAAATTACAATTAACAATACATGGTTCATTTCGTTAAGTAAATAAAATAAATATGTATGCCAATATTGCGAGACAGATGAGTACAAAAATAAAGATTTATTTTAATAAAGAAATTTGCAATTCATAAACAAGTCGCAGTCTTAAATTGACTTTGATCATAACAAAAGTCAACTTACATCCCCAAAGCCATTTTCATGTAGTATTTGTTATCTAAAATACTTGAAAACAATATACCTAATAGTTTCAAAAACATACGCTAGCAAAGATATAAAATTTACATTAACAATTGAGACAACAATGTTATATAATGATACTTCCATCATAAAAAAATAGGAAACATTTTACTCCAAAAATAAAATTAAACCAAAAAATAAAGTAAGGTCTCACAGCCTCAACCAAAGTTTGTATCAACAACAAAAAATCCTAATGTATTTTCACAAGTAAGACATCAACGTATAATAGCAAAATCCCCCGCAGTAATAACTTCACTTCGCACAGCACAAAGCTAAGTAACGCCCCTAAACCATTGCCTCGCTGTATCTTTCGTCCGAAACAATTGATATCAATATTTGTATCAATAATGCGGAGCAGACGCTTACGTGTATTCCGTACGTGGTCGGAATCCAGTGGATCCCTAACCAGACTGCGGACGCAACATTTATTGTAACTATCGGTAATACGTTCTTGTTGGATTTTATTATCCTTTCCTTAAAGGATAACATTTAAAATTATATAAAGATTTTAAACATATATTCATGACAAATTTTGAGTTATTTGATATATTTTTAACCGACTTCCAAAAAAGGAGGAGGTTCTCAATTCGACTGTATTTTTTTTTTTTTTAATGTATGTTACATCAGAACTTTTGACTGGGTGGAGCGATTTCGACAAATTTTCTTTTAATCGAAAGGTGGTGTGTGCCAATTGGTCCCATTTAAATTTATTTGAGATCTAACAACTACTTTTTGAGCTATATCTAATAATGCGTTTTTACTTGACGCTTTTTTCGTCGACCTACGTTGTATTATACCGCATAACTATCTACTGGATGTATCGATTTTGATAATTCTTTTTTTGTTGGAAAGGAGATATCCCTAGTTTGGTATCATGATAAGGAAACCAGGATCTGATGATGGAATCCCAGAGAAATTGATGGAAATTCTCGAAAATTCGCAATAACTTTTTACTGGGTGTACCGTTTTTGATAATTTTTAATTTAATCAAAAGCTGATGTTTGTCATGTGGTCACATATAAATTTCATTGAGATCTGATAACTACTTTTTGAGTAATCTTTGATAACGCGCAGTTACTTGAGTATTTTTTCGTCGATCTACGTTGTATTACTCGTCGATGTAATTGAAGTCGGTTTTTTTTCGTTTGCGAGCAAACACAATTATTTTATACAATTATGTTTTTCTTCCTTAGGTTAGCTTAAATTTCACGTCACGATGTATATTCCAGATAAACTCCGAAACTACTGAACCAATTTTTATCAAATTTTGTAAGCATCTGTAATTTGATCCAACTTGGGAGATAGGTAGTTTTTGTCTCATTTGGACCCGGTAGCTGGCGCTGCTATCAGTATGTAACTACGAAACTGATGGAACCAATTTTTATCAAATTTTGTAAGCATCTGTAATTTGGTCCAACTTGGGAGATAGGGTAGTTTTTTATCTCAATTGTACCCGGTAGGTGGCGCTGCTATCCGTATGTAAGCAATCAAATTTGGTAGCTGTTTTCCGGACAGTACAACGTCTGCCGGTTCCGCTACTTAAATAATAAATATAACCTCTATTTCTTATTTTAAGCAAAGTACGAATATTTTTTAAAAATTGGAAAATCAAAAACTGCTCATCTTCACGTACTTGTTTGCAGTATATTCATAGCAGCACTCTCAAGTAGCATGTTTAGGAACTAATGATAGACCATACAACGATAATAAGTTCTATTAGTTCATTTGTTTGTTGCAGATAATTTCGGATGGCTCTCATACTTATGATAGAAACGTAATTTTTTTTTTTGATGTCTGTTCAATATCATTATTTTTTGCATTTTATAGCATACTAGCTTTTACCCGTGACTTCGCTCGCATCGATTTTTTTTTTTCTTAAATAAAAAGAATCCTATGTTACTTCTAATACTTCCAAAAATATGTGTACAAAGTTTCATGATGATCGGTTAAATAGTTTTCGCGTGAAAGCGTAACAAACAAACTTACATTCACATTTATAATATTAGTAGGGATATCTACGTCTCTCAATGTCTAATTATATATTTATCGTATGTTTAATAAACTATGTCGACAAACCATTCGAAATTGCTATAAAAATATAGAGATTTAGAAGTAAGCGCTTCCGTATTTTTCATTTTGTGAGAGTAAAGTACAGGCGGAGGAATGCAATTCACCTAAAAATTTTAAATAATTGCAAATGCTTTGAAATTGAACATAATTTTTTACTAATAATCAACATAATTCTTCAGTTTAATTTTTCCCATGTTGTTACAACAATCAAGAAAATACACATTACATAACCTAAACAAACAACACGCTTTAGGGCACTTCTGTCCATACGATTATATCAATAATCAGATACGCCTGTAAACGATTCCAACTATTAACAACCAAAACAGTAAACGGCTGTATTATACTTTGAAAGTTTTTAATTGTAATAATAAGAGTATGAGATAGTATATAATATAGAGAAAAATAACTTGAACTGATTCCTAACTTGCTTCGACTAGTGTGATTTTTTTCATTGTAAAAGAAAATTATTGTTCTTTTGATATTTAAAGTTTCTTGTTTTGTGATATTTTAATTTAATTATTTATACGCTATAATCGCATTCAAGCAGATTTTTTTTATATCTAATATTTTTCTCGTGTATGTTACTTACCACGGCTGGACCGATTTTATGAAATTTTGTATATATGTCGGGTACGTCTGAGAATTGGCCAACATCTATTTTTCATACTCCTAAGTTACAGGGAGCGGGGATTAAGGGGTTTAATAATATATATAATATATATGGCAAAACAACGTTTGCAGGGTCAGCTATTAATATAAAATAATAATCTGTAACATTTTTTATTACACAAAATAATACATTATAAATATTATGTAATTTAATTTAAAATTTTAATGTTAATTTTTTCCTAATATTTAAGTCGTTTCTTTCTAAATTAGCACATAATGTAATATAAAAACAACTTCTTATTAAACAACGGCTGTAAATATTGAAAACCATTATTAAACAATAATTAATTAATGGAGTAAATCTATGTCGATAACTATTTTTTTTTTGTGTAACTTTCACATCTATGTGTTATAGTTACGGTATTAGGTAATTTTTGTACTGTCATATAACTGTGTTGAAAATTCGTGAAAAACTAGTAAAATTCAGAAAAATTATGTGAAAGGCAAGTAATAACAAAAAATAAATAAATGTAAGGGGTTTTATATCTTTATCTTGAAAAAAATAAAATGTATATTTTAAGAGAACGTTATTCTCTACAAAAGATAGTCCAGTTGAACCTAGCCTATTTAGTACAATAACAAGAATTTTTTAAATCTTGTTTTTGCTCTCTTGTAAACTGTTGATTTTTGACTTATACCACGTGTCATAGAAGGCACAGAAATATTCACGGGGTAACAAACAATTTTAAATTATTTTTTCTTGTTATGTTATCTTTTATAATACCTGTTTTCCCTCTAAGACTGTTGTACAAAGTATAGATTATTACTTCCGCTGAGAAATGAAGTCATAATGAGCAACCCTTAGAAAAGATTAATAAGTAAATACGATTAATAAGTAAATACTATTCTACGCAAAAAAAAATACCCTCGATATTGGGAACAAAAATCCGATTCAATGATCCGACAAGGACGAGGATGAGAGGAACAGCTAGTGTAATATTGAATCAGAAAATTTCTTTGAATCTCATCTACATTACTTAACACAAACTACTTGTGTTTTGCTAGCGCATCAGATTTCAACGTAATTAAACAACTTCGTATTAACAATAATCAATGGTTATTGTTTGTAAGTTCGTTAGAAGCCTTTGTATCTTGAACATTTCTTGAGACTGCGGTCGAGCAACCATGGCGTTGTTAGCATTTAATTGATTTTGTATCCAGAAACTAATTAGAATTGAGGTTTATGTAACCGAACAGTATTAATAACTCATAAGCTGGCCCCGACGCAATCTACTACACGAAGCAAACTTCACTACTCTGAATAGACTAGAACATTTTTGATGAGGTTAACGTTTTAAAATTTAACTAGCTTATTATATATATACTAGCTGTGCCTGGGAGTTCGTCCGAATTTTGGTTATTTAAATGTTCAACGTGATTCTTTAAATTGGCATATCTTTTTTTATTTATGAACCGATTGACATGAACAAACACTTAATGTTAAGCGAAGCCTACCACAACATATTAATGAACACTACACCTAAATCGGAAAAGCACGTTTCTAAGATTAACGTGCATAAACGCACAGACTAAATGCCGAACAGACAAAAAATTTAACAATCATTGTTTTGGGTGCTATTTGCTTTGATAAATGCCCCAATAATATTTTTTTCTCTTAGATATATCTTCCATGTACAGACAGCGATCCGTTTAATTTATATATAGTTATATTATATCTTAATATATATAAATCTCGTGTCACAATGTTTGTCCTCAATGGACTCCTAAACCTCTTAACCGATTATAATAAAATTCGCACACCATTCGATCCAACTTAAAAGATACGCTATATTTTATTTTGATATATTATGTTATTATTATATTTCAGAAAAAAATAAGGTGATACGAAGTTCGCCAGGTCAGCTAGTAGTATTTATAAGGATTGCTGTAATATTGAATAAACAAAAGCTAATTATTAGTATTAAAACATGTATGTATGTAAATGAACTGAACTGAATCAGTTTGTAAACGGCTTATGGCTGGGAAAGATCTTCTTTCCATATGGGAGACGCTTAATTCACCACGTTCCTCCACTGGCTGGTAGGCGGATCTATTCCCTAGTATGGGTAATGATCAGGTGTCTGTGATAACGACCGGGATTGACGGCTTTACGTGCTCTACATGGCTCGGCGGGAAGATCCACAAGAACTTAAAATATAAAGATATACCTACCTCGACTGAAAATTAAACCGATCTCCAGCATGAAAGCGACTACTCGCACCACTACACAAGAATGGTCATAAAAATGTGTTCATACTATTTTTTATTTGTACATGTGGCTATAAAAAATCAATCGACTGTAATATATAAAAACTGATTCACATAACTACAAGTTGTTATAACTTATAACAAAATATCAATTAATTCATCACTTCATCCTATCGCAGTCTACTGCTGGACATAGGCCTCCACAAGCTCACGCCAAAAATGACGTGAACTTATGTGTTTTGCCCATAATCACCATGCTGGGCAGTCGGGTTGGTGACCGCAGGGCTGGCTTTGTCGCACCGAAGACACTGCTGCCCGTCTTTGACCCGTGTATTTCAAAGCCAGCAGTTGGGTGGTTATCCCGCCATCGGTCGGCTTTTTAAGTTCCAAGGTGATAGTGGAACTGTGTTATCTCTTAATCTCCTCTTAAGACACCGACGGGAAGAGAGGGGGTGGCTATATTCTTTACTACCGTAACCACACAGCATATCAATTAATTATATTTTGAAAATGACTTTAGTTCACTCACCCACACTCACTTCAGCTTATCGCAGTCCACAGCTGGACATAAGCCTCCCCAAGTTACATAATGTTATTTTGATGTTAGTATACAACAATGAATATAATTTATAAAAAAAATCTATGTATAAACATTTCTATACCTATTTATTTTACGTGATTGCCTGAATTGCTAAAAATAACAACTCCATCCACATCCGCATGTTGAATCCTTTGTACTTGTATAAAGCTCTAGTATAAAGCTCTCTAACTCTATCACTATCAGTTAAACGATATTTATTCAGCACCCCTTAAAGGAGCTTATAATTCAACATTCTAACATTATTGTATTAATAATTCAAAGAGAATATCCGCTCCGTACCGTATCTCCTCTGGGCAGCCAATTAGCCTGCCTGGATTTCACCGGTTTTCTAAATAATGTTCGAATAAAATTAACGATTTATTTCAAATGTAAATCGCAACCTCTTTAATTGCAACTTAAGTCACATTCATATTAGACAGTCTACGATTACGTTGATCTTTTTATTAGGAGCATTATATCAAATTGAAAATAAAGAGTTATGTTTATTAAATAATATATAAACATATCAATTTCAATTATTTATAACTGTATTTAATATGATAATATTTCCATTAAATATTATATATTACCTTCAAATATACTCTATAAGTTTTCTTTAGAAATGTAAGGTATTTGTAGAGGACAGCGACATTAAGATTGCTAGATTCGCTTACAAAAGCAGTATGTAGAAACAGAGTTATTTGTGGTACAAAACGGTTTTAGAAATGCCAACAAACAATTACATTTCTTTTGTATACTTAGTATATGAGAAACACTTGTCATTTGAAACTTTTATTAATTAATTTAATTTACTGTAAATGTTAACACGTGACTGAGGAAACAAGTATAAAATTTCTCAGTATAGAAAACCCCTATGATTCTATTCTTTCACTACCAAATACAAGTTAATTATCAAAGAATATTCAAGTTAAAATCTTATAAAGTAAATTTAACATTTAAAATGTAATCGATACTTATCCGGATTTAAATTTAACAACTTTACAGTAAAGACAAATCACAAATGTTAATTCTCTTAAATCAATTGCCTTGTTACTTATCGTTATTTACTAATTTTATGCAATTATATAGCATTAAGTAATCGGTGTTGTAAAATAGTATTGTTATAAACACCTAGTACTTTACAATAAAATACCTACCAGTTTCAGTCCTTTAAAAATTGAGGGTTACTTTCTCTTGAAAATTATATTTTTACGAGGTAACTAAAAATGTTTAACACAATTACTCTTACAATCCAATTTAACATTATCAAAATACATAGATATAAAAAAGTATTTGAGTAAAAACTGTGATGGTGAACAAAAACTTAAGGATTGTAAACGTAATGTATAAGAAACAAAGCATCGACGAAGCAATAACATGTAAACTAAAACGCGAATAAGTATAAATTACTGATCGAAGATATGTCGGCAGATCTTTTTATGGGGTTTAATGACGTGACATTGATACGTGCTGCAGAGGAAACATCAGGTATTGTGTTACGGGCTCAGTGGTCTTTATCGAGGCAAAATTTCATTATACTTATACCCCTGTTCCACCCACTATTCAATTGAACACCTTCACACAATTGGAAGGGCTGCCTCAATGGGTTGTCGGATGAAATTTCTTAAGATTCTTCGCTCATAACGAGTTGAGCCTGTCGTGCGATGGGCAGCAGTAACGGTGTAATTGTCGAACGAAATGAGATCGACAGATACAAAGTGAGATTAAAATCCGCTTAATGAACTCGTATAAAGTAATGTTGCTATTAAGATTTTTGGCCGTGGAATCGTTTTGAATTCACGCTAAAAGTTTTAATTTTTAATTTCGCCTTTATTAATTTCGTCCGAACCTAAATTTGAGACATTTCAAGATTCTGTTGTAATTTAGTTTTATCAAAGATCTCTATTTTAATCAAACTAAATAAGCCTTTGCGAAGTTTTGTCAGAAGATATTTTATAATTAGTTTTGTTTGTTTATCTATTGCGAGAGTATATTAAAATCAGACAAAATGAGCGGAATACGGCACGGAGCATATATCAAGTACGTTAGTAGAGAATTCATAATGAAGACATCATTACTAAACCGGTTTCAATACTTGGAAACGTCCGAACAACACACAGTTGAGAGTTGTCGTCGTAAATATTACTCGAACTTTATTGTATAAGCACTTTGAATATAATAATAATTTGTTGAATTTGTAGAATATCTATTTTAATTGTCAAGTAAAAATTGATTCGTATAATAAAAGATAAATAAATATAAACACGACCATTTATATTTAATACAATCGCAAGATTTATATGGTTTTAAAGTAAAATCCAGTAAATAGAATTTTGTTACGTCATTTGAAAGCGAAATAATATTTTCTAAATAAAGATTTCAAATTCGTTAAATTACAAACCCTACCGGTGCTTTATCTGTTGTCACATAATTTAAAGTAATTACAATTTATTAAAATGTATATCTATAATTATATTATAAAGCTAAAAAGATTGTTTGTTTTTTCTTTTAAATGCGCTAATCTCAGGAACTACTAGTTTGATTTGAAAAATTATTTTTGTGTTAGATAGTCCATTTACTGAGGAAGGCTGTATGCTATACAACATCACGCTTTGATCAATGGTGTTGAGAAATCATAAGAAATGTTACGAAAATAGGAATATTTTTTTTCTTTTTTTAGATTTCCCTTTACGTTCGCTGCGTTAAACGGTTAAAGATAACCAAAATCGTGTATGACGGAGTTGATCACCAATAAAATTTCTAAAAAAGTCCGGGATATGCCTATCTTTTACGGTTAATTTATTATAACCCGTTTATGGTGATTATTTTTTTCTAAAATAATGCATGATTTGCGAAGGTAGTTTTACAGACATTATTTAAATCCTTATCCAAATTAGTGTCATTCAGCGCAAGTATTTCCTTTTGAACAAAATTTTCCTCAACATTATTTGATTTCAATGTATATCTTAGAAGATATTACTGTTTTCAAAATAACTCAGCTACGAATTAATATTGATTACTACGAATGCATTATTATTAGCCAGGCATATGAATTCTCACGACTAACAAATACTTAATCACCAAGGCAATTTCATGAAAACAAACTTTGTCTTTTTGTAGTATTTAATTTGGTCACATAATTTAGGAGATAATGTAACATCGAATGAAACGACACCGTCGTGCGCTCACCGGTATATATAAGTCGCCCGAATTGCACAGTAAAGGTTTAAAAATATTTTAGTACGTTTTCACTCAAAATAACGCGGGTTAAGCCGTGGAGCACAGCTAGTCTTACATATTATAAATACACGAATAAATTTTATATATAAAATTCTCGTGTCACAATGTTAGTTACTATACTCCTCCGAATGGCTGGACCGATTTTTATAAAATTTGTGCATATCGGGTGGTCTGTGAATCGGCCAACATCTATTTTTCATACCCCTAAGTTATAAGGTTGTGTTAAGGAGCTTAATAACATAATAGTAAAACTACTTTTGCGGGGTCAGCTAGTATTAAATATAAAACTTTGCATTGTTATTGTCAATATAATATATAACTTAAATAGCACAAAAATGAAATGTTTTTAATATTAAAAAATAAATAAAAGTAAAGTAACAAAAAAGAGTTCATCAATCCCCGATTTCCGAATATAAACTTTACACGTCATTTTGATCCCATTGGATAAAAACAGAATGTGAAAAATATAACGCCCTCTGCACTTATGTGGAAGGGGAGATTTAAAACATTATAAAGTCTCAGGAATCTACCATTAATTGAATAATCATTCAGACCGGTGCCGGTATCATTAATCATTTCAATATCAAATAAAAAAAATTGAAAAGATTTCGTCTTAAGCTCATACATATCTATACATATATGTATTGCTATAAAATAATTAAGTAAGTTCTTTAGATTTGTATTTAATACATTTGTAAAAAATTACCAAACTCCAAAAAATTGCTGGTTTTATAAACGTTCCATAAACATAATTAAAAACCTCAATAAATATAATATCATTTTGTAATACATCGTGTTTATTACTTGGAACCTAATCGCGTGTCTTATTCTGATAACCTACTCCACCCCTTTCCTAGTCCCTTTTTTGAGGCTTATCTATTTAATTCATCGCAGGACTCTTTCAGACCCTGACCGCATTCACGATATCGGCCACATGACGAAGGGCCTAAGGATTCGGGTTAAATTTACCAGAAGACATTTATTTATTCACTGATACCCACGATTACGATCTCTTTGGATAACTGGTTAACGATGAATGATTATATTTTAATATTATAATGTATTAGTTAGATAGGGAAACCTTCCTTTGGACTTTTAAAATATCAATGTTAAAATGAAAAACCATAACGCGTAATTGCATTTGATTTACCTGGTATGATATAGCTGCATATCGTGGTTTCCATTACACGAGGTGTATTTAATGCTATCGCCGATCGTAATGGTCGCGAAGACCATTAACGGGCCCCACAACACAACTTTTTCAATGTAAACTCGAAAGCAAAATTGTCATTTTTTATTTTGTAACAGGCGTGCTTTGTTGCAGTTTTTTTATCCTATTATTTCATTATTGGTTTTATGGTGTTTGCATTTTGGAATATGATGACTTTTATATTAAAAGAGTTTTTATTATATCAATTTATTTTTATTGTTATGATCATATGAGATCATATGAGAAAAAATGTATACTTTTTATTTCGTATACTTTAAATTTAAACTAAATAGTACCAAAAAGGTAGTAGTAGTAATATCTATGTACTACGCTTACAACTGTAAAAAAATCTTAAAAACCCAATTGGCTCATTAAGCTGCTAACCGTCGCACCAGCGTTAGCTCGTTTTAGGCCTAAATAATACTATATTTAACGCTGTTTATTAATTTAGTGAAAAACTTTTTTTTTTCATTTTTATTATTTTATTGTGATATTATTATATCATATTCAGTTACTTTTTCATGAATACTGGAGTTTTAGTTTGAAATAATTAATTATTTATTATTTCTATATTGTTTCCAATCTGATTTTTACATTTCTTTCCAGGAAATAAATAATGAGTTCAACGCGTTAAAGTTAACTCCTGTGTAGTGTTGTGTTTTTGAAGTGACTGTGATAAAGAAAGATGCGGACTATGAGAGTATTCGCTCTATCAGTACGTTGGTTTGCGTTCCTAGTTGTGAGTGTAGAATGGCAAGTCCATTCTCAGGCTGTGCAACAAACTTCAGAAGTAGACAGCTCGTACAACTTTTATTATGAACAACCGTGTTGTACGGGACCCGTCATTAAGAACAAATATCATGTCAGACACAAGAGAGGTGAGTTATTCACATTTATAAAAAATCGTTAGCACATGTATCATTACAAAACATTACTTCATTAGTTGTTCATATTTCCTTAAGCACGTTTTAAGAGTGTCTCTCGATTCCTAGAAGGCTGTTTAGCGAATCATGATTCATGATATAGCAGAAAACATCAAACAACATGCAAAACTTTTAACATGTGTGCGTAGATCTGTGCATGTATTCTTAGCACGAACACATTCAAAACCGCGACGCTTTCAAGGGTACGTAATGTAAAGTGAGATAGATGTATATGACTTTAAATGTGTAAAGTGAGACAAAACAATGCTTTTATTTCATTGCCCTCCCTGGTGTCAAGAGATTTTAATACAGTTGTAGTTAATGTTTCTTTATGATCAGTAATTTCCTAAACGACGTACACACGTCTAAAAAGCCTATTTTTTACGGTTGTCGATAGAATAATAATAGTGTTTACTCGCAAACAGAAAAAAAACCGACTTAAATTACATCAACAAGTAATACCACGTCGGTAGACGAAAAAATAGTCAAGTAATACGCATTATTATAGATAAAAAGTACTCCTTAGATCTCAATCAAATTTATTTGAGACCACAAGACAAGTCAAGTACCAGCTTTTTATTAAAAAAAGAATAATCAAAATCCGCACACCAAGTAAAAAGTTATAAGGTAACACATGAAAAATCCAGTCGAATTAAGAAACTCCTCCTTTTCTTCAATTCTAAGCATTTCACTTTAAAATTTGAAATGTTTTATGTAGGTGCGTGCTTTATCTTTTTTAGGTGTCAATTGTTACTTTCCCAGGACAGCACCGGACGTGGTCATCTAAGCCGCAATATTAATGTGCAATTTACCGCCACCATTAAACTGTGGCTTAAACAGTTCGCTTATATCGTAATGAATGTGGAAACTTTAATCATTAAGCCTTGTCACAGTTAATGAAAATCAACTAATGTTGTTGGTACGCAGACACATCAAACCTGACATAAGTTTATAGCTAACATAATGTGTGCCTTGTATATTCCAGAAATACTTATCACTTTAAATTTTAATATATTGGATACTTAATGCATTTTCCCCAAATGTTTTACCCTTCGTCCGAATAATGAGAATGCAATCGGCTCGTCGAATTCGGATGCTGTTTAACTCAAACGCCATTAAAAGTGTCAATCACGGGGATTTTCGAATGACAAAACCGATTATCGGGCATATTAAGTCTGTTATTGTTATCGACAACGGAGCTCCGGCCATCCGACCATGAAGTAGATTAGGGACCTCATATAATGCCATATTTGGCGTCAGCTGCACGCATTGCATGCACGCCTCTAGCTGGCATATTTTTTCTTGCATTTACTAATAAAATACTAATTTAGAGAGTGAGCAGATACGATGGTTGAATTTTTAGTACACAATTCAATGCTTGAAAACTTCGAGCTACTATTGAATTTCGGTATTTTACCAGAATTTACCAACGAGGATAATAGTGCTACAATGAGGTCGGTACAGCTAATAGGAAATGGTGTTTTTTCAATTGTTTAAGGAATATTCTTTCATTATAAAATATTTAATCTAATTATTAACGAAGGCATAAAAATGTTGTGGCATAAAAATGTATATATATATATATATATATATATATACGATAAGTTTCTTAATAATGAAAATATACATTTTCGTAATAAAATCTATAAAATTGGAGTGTCTGTTTGTAATATTAAAATAACCGTTTTTTACCAAATGCATATGGATGTACTCGTGTACTCGGTACATATACCAAAACAACATTTTTTACAATTTTTGTCTATCTGTCTGTCTGTCTATTTATTCCGACTAATCCCTAAAACGGCTGGACAGATTTTGACGAGACTTTCACTGGCAGATAGCTAATGTAATAAGGAGTAGCTTGGGCTACTTTTATTTTAGAATTTCATTTATTTTATAACTTTGCGAAATTAACAATAACGTTTTTGTTAAATTCCACGCGGACGAAGTCGCGGTCACAGCTAGTCTCTAAATAAAAGTATATATTTCATTTTTATTGTGTATTCTATTCCAAAACATATTCGCTACTTAAAAAAAAGGAATAGCAGCAATTAATAAAACAAAACTAAAACGACTTTATCGTTCCATTTAATTTAAGTTGTTCAAGTGAGGAAGTCTCATCGGAGGCAAATGTCCATACTAGTGGCGAGCAAATAAAAAGTGTAGAGAAAGATTTGAAAGAAAGGACTCACTCAGCCGAGCAATGTGGAAAGGGTAAAAAATAAACACAATGAGTTAAGCAACGAACGGCGCACAACGTCCGGCGTAGTCAAAACTTGAAGCGCAAGTTGCTTTGACCGCTGACCACGTCTCACTCGAACTGTCCAACTCACTAAATAATGTTCAACAAGATGAAATATTCGTTAGCATTTTAATTTACAAACAGCAAACTCTCAATAAAGTTGAACTGGAAATCTCGGTCATAGATTGTATGATAAAATTTATTTTTTATTTCCAGAAACATAATAATTCCTCTGAGACTTATACGATCATGGAAAATAATACTGAAAATATTATTATTATTTTATTTAATAGTTCTCTCTGATTACTTAAGCAAATAATAGCTCTCTTATCTCAATAAGGCCATTGAAGAAGATACACTGCCGAATCAATGGGGAGATGACATTACTTATTTTAGACATTCGTACCACAAAACATTTTGTTTGAAATTTGGTCACGTATAACGCAAGAAGGGCGTCCCATATCGTATCTTGTAAGCATTGCGATTGTCCATTGTATTCTCGCGAGACAAAGGTTTGAGGACGCTGGGAGGAAGCTTACCTTCGTCAAACCGCTTTTGGAATCAAACGTTCAGGTATTCGCGAGTGATCAACCCACTTTATCTCAACAGCGTTCACGCTTCGACGAATACGCTATATCATTGTGAATGGTATAAATTCACGATAAAGATGTATATATTTTGAAACGATTGATTTCAATACGATTTCTATGTTTATCATATTTATATTTAGAAGACAAGTTAACACTGTGGTTACAACATCCGGCTTATGCGCTAGCGGTATCAAGTTTGATCCCCGCACACATGCAATGCATGTATAGGAGTCGTAGTTGGGGCATTTGTGCTTGAGTTGTATGTGTTTACGGTTATAGAATATTTATCTTACTGGGAGACAGTGAGAGATTGAGTCGTTATCCCGAGTAGAAATTTTTTCATGTTCCTCGGGCATGATGGACCATCTGGACCATCATGCCATCTGGACCGGATAAGGTATGTAACGCAGAAGATTTGTCTAGACCTGATCAGGATGAGATGAGATTTCCTGATCGGGTCCAGATCAAGCATCTGTGTTACATACCTTGCCTGGTCCGGGTCGTGTAAGCCCTGTCCGGTCCTTTTAAAAAACACGAATGTATATTCTTGAAAAAATTGTTTAATAAATAAAAAGTAAATTGATATTATAAATATGTTACTTAACATAATAATTATTAATATTTATTTCCATTTATTTTCCAATGTATTATTTATTTTTGTTTTTACTTTAAATATCAATTATTTTTATTTACTTTTTTACTATTAATTAATTATTATAAATAATAAAATTTTATTTATTAACTTCTATTAATTAACTACTAATTAACTACTTACGACTGCTCTACTGAAGAAATGGACTCCGTGCTAGACTGTCCTGATAACTGTATATATACTAAGTGCGCTTAAAAACATCGATAGCGCGATTCAGGCTCAGTTCACGTAATCTCTTTCAGGCTATCCTAATCTGAACCAGACCTGGTTCTGATGCAGTTATTCCTTACCATGCTTGATTAAATTTTTTACATCAGGCTTTTCTTATCCAGACCGGACCGGGTCCTGATCCAGTATGCCTTACCATACTTGATTATATTTTACATCAGGCTATCCTTGTCTGGACCAGACCTGGTCCTGATTAAGCTTGCCGGATCTGGCATGCCTCATTCTATCCTGATCCGGTCCATGATCTGGTTGAGCATTACTTTTTTTCTAGTCGGGATGAACGACTGATAATATAAAAATAAACATATATTTTGAGTTTGATTTTAAATGGTACTTGCATAAAATTAAATGTAACTACATAGTAATGATTTTGCTCTAACTGCTTTTTAGTTATAATAATTGTGTTTGCAGGCAAACGGAAAAAAACCGACTTCAATTACATCGACAAGTACATCAATATACAACATAGATAGACGAAAAAATAGTCAAGTAACTACGCGTTATCAAAGATTACTCAAGAAGTGGTTATCAGATCTCGATAAAATTTAAATGTGACCACATGATTAACATCAGCTTTCGATCAAATTAAAAATTATCAAAATCGGTACACCCAGTAAAAAGTTATGCGGATTTTCGAGAGTTTCCCTCGTTTTCTCTGGGATCCCATCATCAGATCCTGGTTTACTTATCATGGTACCAAACTAGGGATATCTCCTTTCCAACAAATAAAAGAATTATCAAAATCGGTTTTTCACCTTTCGATTAAAAAAAAATTGTCGAAATCGGTCCACCCGGTCAAAAGTTCTGATGTAACATACATAAAAAAAAAATATAGTCAAATTGAGAACCTCCTCCTTTTTTGGAAGTCAGCTAGAAATAAATACTATTGAAAAAACAAAAAAAAACAAATTCAACTGTTCAGATTATTGTTAATTTAAACCGCAAGTATGTGTAAACATTTAGTTTTTAAGTTGTGAATTGTAAATATGTATAATATTGTAAAATTTTGAAAAAAAATGTATATTTGTATCAATTATCGTTGTAAGATTGGTAAGTAGAATAACTGTGTCGCTCAGTATATCGCCTATATTTTTAGGCTAGTTACAATTTACATATTTTTATACCGTTTATAATTATTTAAAACATTACTCAAATATCCATTTTACACACATAAAAGATACGTGTACTATTGTACGTATGTGCATATAAAGTTTAAGATATAATTTTCAACTTACTTGTTTTTTTTTTATTCATCCTAATCGAATGAAGCTGGATACATGAAGTATGTTCAGAGGAGTTTATCAGAGCTTTTAAAATTGAGAAAAAAATAGTCACTAAAAGTCTGTACAGGATTTGCCATTTTAAATATAGCAATTTAAGTTTGTAATAATACAACCCTTTATAAGTTGAATTGGTTAATAATCGTTTGTATAGGAGTACTATAAGTCTATAACCCAATAAGTGTTCTCAAAGTTTTTCTTTGAAGATGGTGAAACTAAATAAGTGGATTTTTTTCTGCATTAATTAGGTCCAAATTAATAAAAATATGACATACTTCTTGAACTATGCTCTAAATAATAGCTAATAAAGATCATTAAGATTAAACGGTATAAAACAAAGTAAAAGTCTACAAAACGCTCTTACTCAAAGTGGATGCAAACCTTTTTCTTTTAAAGAACAAGAAAATGCAATATTCACAATATTTAAAGAAAAATTAAAACATTTAAAAACGCATTTATATATTTTTCTTGGTAAAAATATTTTATCAAAATTTAACTAAATTTATATATTCCACACACACGTTATTTAACGAATAATCCATGTAATTATCCTTTCACATTTTTTTTCCGCCCCATAATTTTTTTCTTTTAACTGGCTAACATATCGTTGATTACGATAACGATTCCATTTATTAAGTACAAGCGAGTTCTACAATTACTCGACGAACATTCAGATAATTACCGATTTGCGAATTGTCACAAAACTATTAATTAAATCATTTTAATAATGAAACATATCTTTGAATAATATTTTGTCAACTGACATGAGCGTTAAATCGCTTATTGATATCCTATTGAACGCTATTATTAATAATAGCCCTTAACGTAACAAATAAAATATAAGTATAAGTAAAATAAAATATAAGTAAGTTTAACGAAGCATTTTTAAAGCAATAATACAAATTAATTATTACTAATTGCATTTGTAACACTTAATAAAATACACGAACCACTTGAAGCTTTATTATAAATAGGCTTCATTGTATTAGATTAAAGTCGTCTTTTATGAAATTAATCCTCGCATCCTAAGTAGCGTTGCTGCGGCATATAAATTAAATTATGTTCAGCACTCTATCCCCTTTAGACCTTGAGCCATCCACATTAACTTTATAACGCGCTGCTTTGTTCACTTTAAAACAATTGTGGTTGCAAAGAGATCCACAAATTCCAGTCGTAAAATACTCATCACGGACTAGCTGACGTCTACTACGGCCATTGTTGGTAAAAGGCATCAAAATTCTTCCCGTCTGGAAAATTTCAGCTTTGTTCTCAGAATGCCCGAACGCCGAAGCCGAACAAGTTACTTAATCTCTGCTCCATCCCTTTTATGTTTCGTTCGTCAATACTTTTATAAGTTGCACCTCAAGTGAATTTCGCAACTTTGCTATTTTTCGTTAGTATGTCACTTCTCACTAGAGTTATTTTCTGTTTACAGCATTGAAAAATTTAAAACTCAAAAACGTACCTAATTTCGACAAGTTTAATTTTCATTCAACATTTTTATCATCTGTTCATAAGATTAAAGTTGTCTAAATGTGTTAATTTTATTTTCAAACTATTTACATCAGAAGGTGAAAATACATATTTGCTTAAACTAATTTCCATGTATAATTTATTCTTAGACAGAAATGTAGTGAAATAAATTTTTTATGTAGATCTTTGTGAAAATGAACAATATACTTAGTACCAGTACGTCGGTTTAGTGGCATTTGCAATGTTAATTTTATTCCACTTTAGACACCGCATCTTTTTGAAATATCCATTTAGTTACATGTTCTACCCTTTTATATTTACAAGGCGCTTATACCTCGACGACTCTTTTAGTTGTGCGTAAAGTTTTATTAACGCTGACGGTCGCAGGTTCGATAACTGCTCGGTAGTTAAATTTACAAATAATTTTAGTTTCGTTGAGTAGAATAATCTTTGTCATTTGTAGTTAATATTAATTAAGGTACTACTCTAGGAACATTCCTAGTTTCATATACATACCGTAGTCGATGGATGACTACAACACCAGAAGCGCGCAAGCGAGCAAATAAGCGGAGCAAGCACGTTGTCGTCTTTACCCCGATCTTCCCCAGGATCTCTGGTTACCTTACTCACAGGAACATAGAACTACTCGAGGGCAATATAATTTGGCTGTAATTTGCTACAAGATTGAGGTACTTCTTTAATTTTCAACAAGATACTTATAAACTCTGCTACTTACCTTAAAAAAATCCATGTACCTATAATAGACGTGTAATTAACAATTCAAACAAAATGTTTAATACTTTTATGTACGGGACTTATCGTTATTTATATTTTGAGATTCCTGATATTTCGGCGGTGATGTATGCGGTCACAGGAGTCGTCGTTATTAATAGAGAACGTGAAGCTTAAAAACTTAACGTATAAAAGGTTTAATAACTTTTTCTGTATTTTTTGCGAAACGGTAATATAATATATCTAATCGTGCAATCGGGATCTACATTTTTCAATTATTTAAAATTTATCAAAGTATTATATCGAAATATTTTTTTTATTTAGATACTATAACCTCACTGATAGAACATACCACATAGCTATTAAAACATTTTTCTACTATATAAATATTATATTAAGCTCGAAACACATTCGACGATTTTTAGTAAGTAATTTAAAAAAGTCCAATTTAATACAATATTTTTACGTATAATCACCAAAAAATTACTGCTAAAGTAATAACCTCATAGTTCTTAATTAGCACAGAGACATATTATAATAAAACTGGATCTTTTTGCGTTGGTTTTACATTTTGTGGAAATCAGATTAAAGTATCTACATAAAATAATTCATAAAATTATACTTACCCACGAAATTCGAGTCATTGCATTACACGTTCTTGGTAGTTATAAAACTCGTTTCTGTTTTAAAATTTTCGTTTGTTAAAATAATGGAATAAGTTTAATTAGTTTTTGTTGTCGGTGCCTAGTCTTAATTAGGCTTCGAATTTTGCGTAGTAGGTAAAGTACCTTTGTAGTTCTTATTCCAGACTTCTTATTTTTTAATTAGTTTCATTTGAAATGAATGTTATAACTAAGTTTTTTTTTTAAGTTTGAAGACCTTTTGAATTTAATAGATATATAGTACATGATCGAAAAGCTTCGTAAATCTTAACCGTTAATTGCAGCTTTTCTTATCAAGATATTAAATTATAGGTCTTACTTTATGTACTAAGTCTTTAAATGTAATAAGAATAAAAAAGAATTAATAAGAATTAAATATCAGCAGTATTTTCTGGGTATAAAAGACGCCGCGTAACATGTTTTAGTAACACGACTTTATTATGCACTTCCACTATCTTCTTTCACCATATTTCTTTATTACATACCCTTTCGTATGTGATTTTATTATCATTGCTCTTTAACGTTCGCTAAAATACCGTGAAATTCAATGTATAAGTGCCATTTGTTCGATATACTTTTATTGCAGCTGTCTTCACAGGTATAATAATAATCATAATTCTTTATTGCGGTGGCGTGTGTCTCGAATTCTCTCGCAAAGGAACAGCGTATGGGTCGATCAATACGTACATTTGGTTTATTCGAATGCATTTCGTCAAAGGTAATTCGATCCGACTGAATCGACGTCCTTTTGTTTTGGCACTTATACGCCTTTAGTTTGTTTTTGCCGTAATCCAATACTCAGGCGTTCGTGTTACTATTGACACTTCGTACCAAAACATAAAAGCGATTAAAAAATAGTTTGATTCGATCATGTTTTTTTCTATACAAGAGAGAAAGATAAAGTCTGTAAAGACAGAAGTAATATTTTTATCTAAATGATGAATTTAATCTCTTTAAGCTAAAAAGAAATCTATTGCACGATATCAATGATATGGCATCCAAAAAATATAAATTAAAAGCGGTCTTACAGCGGAACGTGGTTAGAATACGAATGACATTCATAATATCCAATTTTGTTATTCTAAAACCTGTTTGCCTAAAATATATCGTCAATCATGTATTTTCATTCAATCCGCGAAACAAAATTGATCTACAACATTAAGCGTACATTTACGATCATGATATAAATTGCCTGATATCACCGCTATAAAACAAACCACAGGATTACCGATTTAAATTCGTCGATAGCAAAGCAGTTAAAGGGGACCTTTATAAATTAACGATGCCAATTTCCCTAATGACATTGTAAAAGGAAAGTTTACGATTAACGTATAGACTGTATACAACAATACATAAATATAATGGTATTGTGTTACTATTTCGGGATACGTAGCGTTCCTTTCTACGTAATTGCACACACTATTGTAAATTCTTAAACTAATACGTAAATAACATGATCAATAGTTTCAAACGTTATGTTACGTTTCAAATGATTAAATCATTCTATAAGAATTTCATTGTTCTAAAAGTTACCCCCCCCCCCCCCCCCAATAAGCTAGTAATTGTAACGACGTAGGAAATTCATTCAATCAGATTACATGCGCCAAAATAATACGCCGGTGTCTTAAAATTAATTATACATGCGTCTTTATCAGTTGTCCGCCTCAGGCCCTTCTGAAATGCGCCGATCATTTTAATATTTTGTCTTAACATTTGTCTATCGCAAGTAATTTCATTGTATATAATGTTAATCTTTTATTGCTCGCATTATTTAATTAATTTAAAAGTTTTATGCGATATTTTTAAAGTATAAAAGGTCCTGTTTATTTAAGGGTATAACTATCATCCATTAAATTTTAAGAAGTTTTTAATGTAAGAGTTATACATACATTACTAAATTACGGGAACAATACTTCATATAATTTTATACAGTTTTGTATTACTAAATAACTACGTAATACAAAACAAAAATACTAGTAGTAAAATATTGTGTTTATTTGGAAGATATTGTATAGAAATGTAAGATATTTTGAACGTCTTTGTATTTTCCTCGATTATATTTTTGCGAATGGGTTATTTTATTATCAAATTATTTCGAAACATTTCTATTCTATAATGATGGAAATGAATCCCAATCCTTCATTAAATTAGGGCCGTCCCTCGATACAAATAGGTAACGACTTCACCCGCCGCTGCCTCTAAATTATATTACTTTATTGTTATACTTTTTTTTTACTTTGTTCCCCCGAACTAACGTAATTGGCTTGGGATCACGCTACTATAACTATAAACTGCGTTATTGGTTTGGCTTTGTAAGGCTATTTCCCTTTGTGTGTTTTAGGTTTCCATTTGTTCAACTATTAACTCTATCCAATAGTTGTTCTGACATATGGGAAAGCAGTTAGTTATAATATATTTCAATGGGAAAAAAACACGTTTATTCAATTTGATATTGTCAATTACCTTACGAGACTTTATGTATACTGTCAATGATGTGACATATCGTTTACAATTAGACTTTCGCCGCATACTATCTATTATTATGACCAGAGGAAAAAAGGTTTTGGTAGTTAATTCAAAATTGAACCGTTAGTTTTAGTCTTTACGTGAAAATGTTCTGCACAACGAAATTACTCATTTGTTATCACTCATTACGAGCCAGCCGAAGAAAGTAGACGGCATTTAATAATAAGAGTCTACTAACTTTACTTCAATCACGATAAAAAAGTTATATATTCAAAAATTGTAGTCAGGTCTTAAGCTGTATTTGGTTCTCCGTGGCTAGTTAGGATAACTATATAATAATATTTACGAATACAGTTTAAATTAAAAGTATACGGAAATGCTCGCCAGAAACTTTAGCTTCTACTTGTCCGTAGCATAGAATATGTTTGTTATAATAATTTGGAAGGAATCCGCAATTTATCGTAGGTTCAATCCAGTTCTTGACAAATAATCCCTATGAAAGTATATCGTTACCTTGGTTTTTAACCGACGTTCAAAAAAGAAGGATGTTCTCAATTCGTGTGTATTCTTTTTTATGTATTTTACCTCAGAACTTTTGACTGGGTGAACCGAATTCGATAATTTTTATCTTAATCGAAAGGTGATGTATGTCATTTGGTTCCAATCCAGAGTTATATCAAATAATGCGTATTTTTTACCTGATTATTTTTTCATTGACTTTCGTTGTATTATATCGCGTAACTTTACACTGGATGTATTGATTTTGATAATTCTTATTTTAATCGCAAGCTGTAGCTTGTTTTGTAATACCATTTAAATTTGATCAAGATCTGATGACTATTTTTTGAGTACTCTTTGATAACTCATGTTTACTGGACTATGTTTTCGTCTACTTACGTTGCGTTACTTGTCTATGTAATTAAAGTCGATATTTTTTTCGTTTGCGAGCAAACACAATTATTGAATTAATCTTGTATGTAATTCTAAATTATGAAGGTCACAGTTGAATTATGAAAGAAACAGGTGAATCGGTCATTTATTACTATTGCCTATATGTGCTACCCTTAAATTATTAATAACAAATAGTAAATCTTTAGGCATTTATAAAATTAATTGACCTAAATAACATCATAATTTGATAATTTTCCAGTATAAAAACTGAAATTTAAGCAAATTTATCAAATTAAAATATCTAACCCAAAATTAATCAAGTCATAATCACGAAGTACCTTTGCCTGTCATTTTTAATTACTTGTCAATTAATTTCCGGCTCCGTTCAAAACAGAAAGTGTCAAAAAACTTCTTTTTACTTTAAATTGAAAGTGCTTTGTGGTTTTTTGACAACTTATTTTAATATTTTATTAGGCTTTAGTGGGTACCCACACAGTTTTAACGTAATATGGTTCCCAGTAAAAAAAATTAATCAACTACGTCGGCAAACAAGCGTTCGCCTCGCCCGATCACACTTTTTGTAACGCTCTAGTCACGCATTCACCAGCTTAGCGCTGCCCAAGTCAAGCATGTGTAATGAAGTTTTACTTCATAAGTTCGGAGAAAAATTACGACATATATATACAAGGATTATCATGCAAACAAAGTCGCGGGCAGCAAGTAGTATTTTAATATTTAAACGATGGAATGGAAACCATATACTTCAGATGTACTCGAAGCCGTTGTTCACAACTGTACATGGTCACTAGACGTGTGTTTTGGAAACCAATACCACGTAGGCACTCAGGTCGTACATGCAGACCGATCGAGAACACTTTGATCCCTCTCGATACGAATCGGAATCGCGATTGATATCGGCTATCGAGAACCGCTGAAACAATGACCCCCTTTATCACGCCGTTGTTGACGTCGGATTAGTGGCCTCGCGCTTGACGCCAGGACCTAACACGACCCCATTAGAACCAGATTCGGTATGTGTATTGTATATAACGATTTCTGTGTATTATATTTTGACTGCGTTTGAAGACGTTTTAATCAAAACTGAATTTATCTATACAAATAAATAAAATTGAAGTGTCTGTTTGTAGTATTAAAATAACGGCTTTTTACTGAATGAATATGGATGTATACACGGTACATATACCAAAATAACTTTTTTTACAGCTTTAGTCTATCTTTCTATATGTCTGTTTGTTCCGGCTAATCTCTGAAACGACTCGACCGATTTTGACGGGACTTTCACTGGCAGATAGCTGGTATAATAATGAGTAACTTAGGTTACTTTTATTTTAGAAATGTATTTATTTCATAACTCTGCGAACTAAACAATAACTTTTTTGTTAAATTCCACGCGGACGTAATCGCGGGCACAACTAATTGAAAATAAAAATTGTCACTATGGAAAAATACTTAATAATTCTTCTACTTATTAAAATAAAGACTTTTGCATGTTTTAAATACACAAACCATGTTTTAGTGTACTACTATTTATAATAATATATGACTAAAAATAAAATACTATATTAGCCTTTTTAAAAGCTTAAATCGTCAAAACGCCGTTTAAAACGAGTTCTCGTAGAAAATCTCAATAAGTTAGTAGGCTTAAACAAGCTCTTTTGAATCATTAAAATCCCGATTCAGAATAACCTCAAGTAGAACAAACGACCTATAAGGAAACTCAGTAGTGAGAGAATTTCGGTTGAAGTAGTAACTCGTTTAAAAAAAAATCCACTTTGTAATGGAAATTGCATTTACTCGTACTTTTCAACAACTTGGAGTAATTTTATTTTTTACGCAATATTTATGCAACTACTGCTACTAACGCACCTGCATTTTCTGAAGCTTTGTCATTTTTTACGATAAAAAGGTATAATAATGAAATCACATAACTGCGTCGTGATCATATAAGGAGTTATAACTTAAATTATTTAATGTTTTTATATTATTCGAAGCTAATGAATAGACAAATTAATAATATAATTAGCTTAACGTTAAGTGATGTGGCTAATTATATTAATTAATCATCCTTTAAACACAATTTAATTTAATTAACTCTATGATGTATTGTTCATGCAGTAATGCAACAGTTTTGACCGCTAGATGTTTGCAGCATTGATGTTTGAAGCATTGGGATCATGTGAATTACTTGAAAACAATATACACACACATTTGTATAATGTATACAAACTCCATAACGTATAGTCACAAATGTGACCATACTCGTATCTTACATTTGTGGTGATTACACAGTTTCTGTCGTTTGCTCTTTACTTAATTATTTACTATATTAAGCTGTATGAACTGATTGTTTTTTTTTTTATACAATGATAGGCTTGCGTTTGACTACTATTTCACCTGATGATAAGTGAAAATGCGGTCTAAGATGAAGCACGCTTACCTAGAAGTAACCTATTCACTCGCGACTTAAAGATCCCCAGGTTATAGTTTTCCGGAAACACAGACGCTGGTAGAGAGTTCCATTCTTTGGCCGTACGGATCAAGAATGTACTAGCGAATCGCTTAGTGCGTATAGGGGGAATGTCAACCATATAAGGGTAGCGTAACGCAGAGCACCTGGTTGTACGAAGATGGAAGGGGGAGAGGGGTACCAGGTCATGGAGTTCCTGCGCACACTCTCCGAAGTGTATCCGATAAAAAACCGAGAGGCCGGCCACCTTACGCCGATGATGCAAGCTTTACAGCTTTGCAACGACCAGTGCATCATCACCGATGAGCCTCCTGACTCGTCTCTCAATTGACTCAAGAAGCTCCAGCTGGTACTTGGCTGAGCCATCCCAAAGATGAGAGTAGTAAAAGAGGATGCATGATCGAACTTGCGGTTAATATAAATTTATAAGCTGTTCCGGAGTGAAATACTGTCTCACCTTCGAGAGGACATCCATTTTTTTGGCAGCTGTTTGAGCCTTTGCCTCTATGTATGAGCCAAAATTGAGGGTAGATGACAAAGTTACGCCAAGAAGCACCATGTGGCAGGCTATGGGCACGGGCACATCTCGGAAAGACGGAGTCAGATATTGAATTAGTATAATCAAATTAATCATCCCTTTTAGGTAATGTTCAGAGATAAATTCAGAACCGTAGTCTTCATAACACAATAACTTTAACAT
This sequence comes from Melitaea cinxia, assembly GCF_905220565.1. Taxonomy (NCBI): domain Eukaryota; kingdom Metazoa; phylum Arthropoda; class Insecta; order Lepidoptera; family Nymphalidae; genus Melitaea; species Melitaea cinxia. The sequence continues at coordinate 7,701,167 of NC_059409.1, forward strand.
GTTAATTAACACTATACTATATCTATTTACGTTTATACAGTCACAAGCACTAAACCCTTGACAAAGTGGAACTAACACGATAGTCAGCCCATGTAAATAAATGCAATTTTCATCCTAATTCAGCGTATTCTACCAGTGCGGACAGATTATGCTATAACATAAAATATTATTTTTCCGAGTAAACTAAAAATATGTTGAATTTTTACGGTAAGCATTCAAAGCGGCTTATCTTTGTCGCAGTTTTTCTTTCTGTTTATTTTTACTTATAAAATAGTATAAGCAGCAACGCTACAAAAAATTCTTCCAAAATTATAACTGATACTATTGTATCAGTATCATACTTTCAGCTTTAACAAAACTAGGTCGCTTTTTAATATGTCAAAGATATTTCTGAATGGTTATTAGACGAGCGGTCGGGTTGATTGTTTAGATAATCGCGACATCCAGTCAGCGTCACTGAATTAACACGATTGCAATTGACAGTCTACGGACACTCCATTAAACCTGACTCAATTACCCGACGTTTATCAAAGGCGTAAATAGAAAATCATCTTTATCGGGTAATGGATATATTTATACAAAAAAAAATGTATTGAACTGATTTTGCAACGGTCGCAATTTTAAACAATAACAAGAACCCATTTTATCTATTATATTGAGTTAATATTTGCAAATGAGATTAAAAATGACTTAATATTTTACAATTACTTATTTTATTAAATGATGGGATGTTTACACATTATACTTTTTACTTGTAATCCAGTTTATATGAACAAATAGTAAACGATACTCTTTTAATTAAATTCACATTTGGAGAAATTTCAAATTGAAGTAAAAGTAAAATTTATTTAGTAACAAAAAATTAAATAACGAATCGCAATAAAACTGTCCTAAACCAATCCACTTTAATCCGCTTTTATTAACGTTTTCCATTTTATCTGCCGTTTCGAGTATCTTAATGTAAATATAATTTCTTATTTAAAAAAAAAGTAAAAACAGACCAACCGCTGTAGTCAATTACAAAGCTTAAAAATATCGCTGGCATTATTCCTCGTATTTAAAATGAAGGGTTTCCGATCCTTTAAACCGCTAAAAACAACTCAAGATTCCATCGCATTAAACCAGCTAAATCTGTATTTTTTGCGAGCGGATTGCCACTCCGCGAACCCTGAATATTTCGGAATTTTGTTAATATCCCAATCCTCCTTTTTAACTCGGCTCGGACTTAAGCAACGGTATTCACCGTTAACAGTTTCATGATTAATGACTGAAAACTCTTTGATGGCTTTTTAATTAGAGCTAAAATAGGGGTGTAATACCGGCGCGGGCGGCCGACGGAAGGTTGTTGCGGCCACCGCTGTATTTCATAGAGGGTGCGGTGGCTCCAAATTTGCAAGGCTAATAAATTGCGGAATACCTAGGCCTTATTGGATCAATGTTGAATCGCTCGAGCGGCACTGGATTATATTCCTTAAGTCTCTCACTCGCTTCTTCATAAAAAAGCCGAATGTATTCTTTCTTACCTTTGTGCGGTAATATACCGAAAAGCATTTACTTATCTGTAACGCAGGAATGAAATTTCTAACTTTGCATTACAAATTTATTTCCTCGAACCTCAAGGCTCGCTTTTCAGATTATTCCTATTCTTCAGTGAAAATAGCGATTAATATTCAATATGAACAGCCTATTTGAGTGATTGTTTCTGGAGCTGGCTATAGAGATCGAAATCGGCTTTGTTGTCGGCACTTTCCAATTGGAGAAATAAGCGTTTTGATTTTAATAAAATATTAATCTTAAACTTTGGATTAATATTGGCCTTTTTCCTTTATTTCTGTTAATGTAATGAAAGGTACGAAAAGAAAGTAATTATTTGCTTATCGGTAGATTCATATTCTTCTACTAATGGTATGATAACAGAAATAAAAATCGTTTGTGTTTATTTGTAACGAAATTGAAAATGATGGTTTCCTATGAGAGGATTATCTTCAAAGTTGGTGCGTTGAAAACAATGGCTCGCGAGAACGTATTAAGCAGCCACTCCGAGCAGTTAGGAAAAAAAGGAATTACACGCCCGCTTTATGTCAAGTGGCAAATTCTTTCAAATGTTTTGCTTTATCAACGTTCTGATTACGTAAACAATGCAACTTGTAACACACGTTTAAGCGGTTAAAAAGACGCTAAAAGTGTTTAAGACAAAGTAACTAATTTGTTAGTGAATAAATTATAAAATGTAATTCTTTAGCAACTCTTTAAGCAATATTAAAATAATCATCTTAGGAATCAATAGTAAAACTATATAGTTTTAGTTGAAATTCAGTTTTGAAAGGTCGATAACTATATCAGATAAATATTTATTTAAATTTCTTATTATATTCAAATGAAAACACTTCAAATCTTTATCTACTTTAAACCTATGAACCTAATAATAATACCTGCCTTATAATTAAAAAAAATAGACTCTGAATTAAATAGTTAGATAATAGCAAAATTTAAATTATTTTAATATAAACTTTCCCTCTTAAATTATTTAAATGTAATTATTCACTGAATATTACAAACGTAAAATTAGTACAGTTTTACAAGATGGCGTTAACGAAATCCGGGAACAATGTAAAAAGTTACGCCGCCTGCAAGGGCCTCAGCTGCGCCCAGGAACTGTTCGTAATATATGGTTGTTATTAGCGAACAAAGTTTTAATTTCACTCTAATCCGAATGTAATATATTGCTTGTTTTATTTATTCATTAAAATAAGAATACTACTTAATTTAATGTTTTTCTGTACGACTTAATTTACTTTCTTTGTTGTTTCTAACGTCTTTATTTTTGGTTTTTATATTTTATTTCTTTAAATAATCTAGAATCTATGTAGGTACTCATTTGATTATTTTTTACAGACTGTATAGTCAAAGAGCTACTCGAACAAAAGAGAAAAAAGTTAATTATTTACATTTTCAATTTAATTGCATTTTTAAATAATTAAAAAAAATACAGTCCAAGAACTTTGCACAACCCAAGAAATTTAGTTCGAGATTTATTTTCATATAATCGGATGTAATAAATCAGCTATTAATAATATTTTCATTCATGACATAATGTTACAGACATTATCTATATTTTATTCACTGACAATTTCGTTATCATTTTATTAGTTGGCATTCTTTCCCCTCGAATGACTCACAGGTCACATATATTAAAGGATCCATTTCATGCCGATTGTTCACAATTCTAATAAAAACGGCTGCTTCAGGACAAAGGGCCTGTTCGTATATTAACTTCTGTTGAGATATCGCTAATTCATTATCATCATCATTTAGTCAATTGAATATATCTTACTATTACTTCTATATATCTTACTATTACTATTACTTATACTCATAAGCTGAAATATATAAGCTAAGAATATCGAGTATTTGTATCTTTGTTTTTAAACGGTTTTATTTAGCTCACCCCGTTTGTTTTATTTTTTTATTTATTCTTTATTCTTGGGTCAAATTTAGTAATTCAAATTTCACCCTCTTTCTGTCAACCGATTAATCTGAAATTTTGTATACACTTTGGATTTTGGTGACAATACAATTATGTTTAATCATTATCATTATAAATTCAAGATGGCCGCCGCTACAAAATGGCGGATAATTTATGTTTTATTAATCCCATCAATATGGGTATCAAATGAAAGGACTCAACAAGCAGAATACAATATACTATAAAAAATTGAAATCCAAGATGGCGGCCGCTACAAAATGGCGGATAACGTAGGTTTTATCAATCCCATCAATATGGGTATCAAATGAAAGGGCTCAACAAGCAGAATACAATATACTATAAAAAATTGAAATACAAGATGGCGGCCGCTACAAAATGGCAGGTAACGTAGGTTTTATCGATCCCATCAATATGGGTATCAAATGAAAGTGCTCAACAAGTAGAATACAATTTACTATGCAAAATTGAAATCTAAGCTGGCCGCCGCTACCAAATGTCTGATAACAATTTTTTATCAATCCCACCAATATGGGTATCAAATAAAAGGGCTTGACAAGAAGAATACAGTGCACTATACAACCTCAATATTTAAGATGGGCCTTGCAATAATGAAGCACTAAATGAATTAAACAGAATGCGAAATAAAAACTAAAAACTAGAAAATAAAAATAGGTAAAAAAACTTTTTAAGTTAAACGGTTTTATGTTAAACATACATTGCAATGTTTAAGATAAATGTACTAAAAACCAAAAAATAATAAAATAGATACAGTCGTGGGAATTATAAACATATGCATAGACTAGACTAAAATAAAACCGTGGGGCACGTCAATTGTCTACAATGTTTCAAATGTTTTGTCGATTAAAGACAAACTACGAGCAGTGAAACGATTCCTCGCCAGCCAGCAGTGTGAATGTCCAACGATAAACTAGTTGAAACATCTCTTTTATTTACATGGAGTGTATAACTATTGGAATTTCCATGAGCAAGAAAATAGTAAGTAATTTCCTCACCGTCTGCGGGCCAACTGCCTATTTTAACGACGAATTAAACGATTCTTCTATCGCACATTAAGTCGATAATTTGTAGACAATTGACGTGCCCCACGGTTTTATTTTAGTCTAGTCTATGCATATGTTTATAATTCCCACGACTGTATCTATTTTATTATTTTTTGGTTTTTAGTACATTTATCTTAAACATTGCAATGTATGTTTAACATAAAACCGTTTAACTTAAAAAGTTTTTTTACCTATTTTTATTTATTTATATGTATATACATATATTATGACAAACACATAGATACTTCTTAAGCCATTTACAAGTATGTGTCAATAAATTTGTAGTTGCAACTTTTTTATTAAATTAAATACATATATACAATTCACAACTTAAGAATTAAATAATCAAATATAGTGATGGTACAAATCATGTCCGCGTGGAATGGTGCCAAGAATAATGGCAGCATTTCTCCGTTGAATCGCTATGCCGATTCTCTGGGCAAAAAAATGCACCAGCCCTCTTGTCACTAGTGGTGGCAATAAGACGAGGAGTTATCTCATTAAATTTTTTAGCACTGCTACTCCAAGGTCCAAGTGTGTCGACTACAAACGGCACAAAGATGTGATTTGGAATTAGTGACGAATATTTGTGCTGTTTAGTCGTTTCAGCTTTTTCCCGCTCCCGCTCTTAAGGCTGTTTCCCTGACATGGGATGTAGCAAGTATGTCAACGCAAGTTGCGTCCTACAATAGTGCCCGTTTCCTTACTCAAGGAACCAACATCAATCCATCAGATCTCTTGCCATCATCGAAACTAATTCCAGTAGGCTCGATAAGAGCAAGAATGTCGGTGGTGGTAATTTTTTTTATGTTATCACTTAGTGAACAGTTGCAGGGAAACCTACCTGAACTCTTGTTACTGGAAAGGTCGTTTAGTCCGAAAGAATCGACCTCCTTTCCACACGGACATCTGTGTTCAAAGCACAGTGGAGATCCCAACCGGAGACCGATAGCAATTCTAAAACTTTCACGGTCTAAAAATGTCCCAAGATTTTTTACGACATTGCGTGTAACGAGTGACCTGACTTTTTATGTAACGCAGCTAGAGCCTGGCCTAGCAGCCTGGGACGTTTTTTGTCACTTGTAAGATTTAGCGTCAAAATATGAGTATTATTAACTATTGGCATATCCTTATGTTTTTGTTTTGTAACATCCTTCGCATTGGCAATAGCCATTAGAGCAACTTAACTTCCAGTTAGCATTTTTTTTTTAGCATTGCATTAGTAGTGTCTGTAATTTGGACTGAATTTACTTTTAAGGTGTCAGAACATAGACCCTTGATAGTATTCACAGAAGCAAGAAACGCAGGAAGAGCAACTCTTAAACGTTTTTTTTTTTTTTTTCACGCCAATGCCACCGTTTCTAATTGGTAAAGTAGCTTGATTCCACAAATTTTCATCAAACGATGAATTAAGATTTTTTTCTATGAAATTTCTAAAGTGGCATCAAGGTTTTCGGTCAGTCCAGGGAATTTCCAAATTGGGGTTGCGCGAAAACTATCCATTAATATCGAGACCAATTTTATCAATCTCGTTTTGAATTTTGAATCTTTAACGACATCGTCTACTTTAGCTCCTATGGTTCCATCTAACCACCATACGTTCAATTTCGATTTAAAATTCGAAATTTATAACAAATTAAATTGCTTATAAGCTCTAAATTTATTAAGAATATTGACACATACAAAGATTTATTTATATTTGTTCTAGCTTAAATTAATATTATAAATGTCGACATGTATAACATGTTGCTTGCTTTCAAAGATTTTTAAGCGGAGTACGCTGTTCATAATAATTTTTATCAAAAATTGACCTCTGTAAGCCGCTTAAGTCAACAAAGAGTATAAGTAAACGTTTCCGTTCATAGATTAACAGGCACAGCAATTAAACTCACATTAGCCTATAAAATATGAATCGGTCGCACTGCGAGGCGCTAAGCAATTTGCTTAAGCTGCTTGCAAAATGTTTTCCTTTACGAAACTCAAACAAAACAATTTCTCGGAGTCAGCTTCGTCCATTTGGCATCCGGGAGTAGGTTTAACTCCAAACAATAGTTAAAGGAACAAAGAAAGTTAGACTCTGCGGTCGGACCGTATGTGAATCGACAGTCGCATTGTTTTACGCTTTAACTCAAAACAATCAATTTAAATAAAAGCTTACTACGTGTGTAATGTCTAGCTACTGGTGAAATTACTAAAATAGTATACGTAGACATGTTTATATTTTTAATATGAACTTTAATATTTCCTCGAAATATGGTAGGTATTTATCATATATATTGATCATTTTAGTATATCTATTAAGTTTGATAATGTAAGTCAACTTCTTTTGTGAAATTAATTTAATAGAAACTATTTAATTATATTTAGAGATAATTTACCTACCTGATTTGAGTCTTATTTTCTTATAAAATTTATAACAAATGTACTTTTAAAAATCTGCTTACTCTAATATTTAAATGACTATTACAATTCCATAAATTTTATCTTTTTACCACCCGTATAAAGCTTAATAAATTATCTTTTAGATATCGTTATAGTATATTGTAAAATGAACTTCACAAATGTATATCTAACTTTATATAAAAGATTAAAAGAAAATTCTTTCAGTATGTTTACAAGTAAATTTACGCTGAAAGATGCATCGTTTCTATCAAGACACAACCAGAATATACGAGTATGTAGGAAATGCCATTAGAGTTTTCACTTGGGTCGATCTGGGTCTGGTGATTTATTTGCGGGCATGAGGCGTGAAGCAAATGAACTGCAGGCGCATTGAGATATACGAGCTCGCGCTAACTAGGGGGAGATCAGGAATGTTCGGATTGTAGATGCAACTTTAACCGTTACTTTAATGTCATTAGTGAGAACAAAGCAGCTCAACTTGTTTACAGAGTAATAAGAATGTGATGTTAATGGTTTCAGACACATTATTCAATTTTGAGGTAATCTCTGATATATATATATATATATATATATATATATATATATATATATATATATAGTTGTCTAAAAAGGTTTTTTTATATATCTATTCAATACACACGCGGTCATCTGTTCCTAAAGTAAGCAACATAATGCTTGTTTTATAGGTAACAGCAGACTGGTAAAGCTACATATTTTTTCAATACATATATATATAAATATATTACACCCAGACTCGGGGTGGGAATCGAACCCACAACCCCCGGGGCAGAAAACACTAACGGGAACCACAACAAGAAAATGAATATATTTATAGGTCCCAAACAAGCGTACGACTCTCCTGATGGTAATTGATTACCGTAGACGCCGGCAACACCAGGATCATCGCAAACGTGTTGCCGAGACTACCCACCCATTAACCCCCTCCCCTCCTAAGAGATCTGGTCACCACACTCACCACAAGAACACAACACTGCTTGAAAGCAGCTGTGATCTTCTTTAAGTTACGAGATACTACCCCAGATGAACTGCTCCAGATTTTAAGTAGCATATTTCCTACTGTGCCCTACCTCAGCCAAAGTTTCATTTTTCTATCATTTTAATCAGTATTATTTAAATGGGATCTTCTGTAACTACAGGAACATAACGCTGCTTGAAAGAAGAATTATTGTGTAAGGTCGAAGTACTTTCCCAATCCGGCTGCTCCAGATTTTGAGCATCCTGTTCACTTCCTGATGTACCCTATCTCAATTAAATGGGATAATCAGAGTCATTAGTGTAAATTATTCACCAAAGTAAACATAGTAACATAATTCTTACTTCACATAAAACTACCCAAGTGGTAGTAAACTCCTAAAATATTTGAAGTAACACAATATAGGATATTATATTAATACCTAATGTGAAATATCTGAATTAAAGTCAAAAAATCACAAACACAAATGTATAAAATAAATTATAAAATAGCTTTAAAATGCATTGGTATAAAATATAAATCAAAACATACGGGTACAGAGCTGTGCGTTTGCAATTCGGCTTGCGGTGAAGGAGTCATGCCAGATTCCGCTTTCCAACTGTCATTGCTAGCGATTAGTCAAGCTGTTAAGTGCTACTTTCCACTTGTTTTTCTCTTCACAGTCAGAAGCTGTAATTTATGCGACTTTACAGTTTCACAGCGAAATTTGCGATCGGCGGGGATCCCGGCAAAACCGAAAGTTTATTTATGGAGGTATAGTTAGAGCTGAAAGTTCTGCGGTTGCAGCGAACCTTTTTTGTTTCCGTCTACTTACTGAGGAATTAATCCTCTTGCGTGCATCGAATAGAAATTTTCATTCAATAGTTATTTTTGAAGCAATGCGAATGCATTTGTTAACTCACTTTTATACTTTGAATCTCCATGTGTTAAGTTTTTAACTAATAATAAGTTTACACTGCACAGTTATAAATGAACTTAAATTTTAAGTGTTTACATGAAACTATAACTGTATAACGAATATCTTTTATTTGCGAAAGTTAAACCGTAACTTAGACGTACAATCTCGTATATACCTCCTCGTGTAAACTTCTTAAACAGAGCCCGCGTTCCTTACACAAACTTTATAAGGAAAGTCAACAGCGAGCCGAGGTGACAAAGGTGCAAAGTCTCTAAAGAAATACCCTTAACAAATAACAGGTTACGCACACAAGACAGTTAACGGATTGTTAAATAAGGTCATTTACAAAAAATGATCCTAAATAATCATACTTTTGAATTGAGAATTTACACACATTTTTAAATTTAATTAGTAATTGTAATTATTCGTTATATATAAAAAAGAACAAACATCCCATGTTCTATCTGAAAAACTTCATAGCTACTTCTAGGCCTTTGTAACAGACTGGACTTTCAGACTAGACTTTCGTAAACAAACATGTTTAATATTTACGTATTTTAATACTTTTGTAGCAATAACAACCCAAATATATTTAAAATAATACTAACGTTCTATGAAGTATATATAATAATATAATTACATAATATGAACACGGCTTTAATCAATAAGTCGTATCTATATTGAGTCCCTTGTTTCGCGTTGTTTGTGTCGTGTATTGACAAGCAATCCGTAGCTAAAAGAACCATACAAACAGTAGAAGTGGGCGGATTCAGTGATTGCTCAAGGCAGCTCCAATGTTTATTTATCTGCCTTTGCCTTTGATTAGCTCCTTCAGATTTATAATAAAAAGTAAACTGAAACAGGTCAAATAAAATTTATTCGCTAAAATGTTTGCACTGTGAAATGTGTTCCTAGCTGTAAGTTAAAACGAAATACAAATAAATAAACGATTTTCTTTGTATAATTTTAACTTAATGCAGCATGTTTTTTTTTTCACAAACAAATTTATTTATTAATATTATTTTTATTAAATAATAACGCCCAAACGAAGACGCTGTTAAGTAAAACATTTATTGAATAGAATAAATATTTAAGATTATGAAAAAAAAATAAAAAAAAATAGTTACCCTTAGGGGTTTTTTGCTTTCCATGGCAAGATCAAGATATCAATTCTCGTAAAAAGTATTTCTGTGATTTTATTTATGTTTATAGATGTATTTAAAAAATATGAACATATGAGTCATTTATTCTTATACTATGAGAGAGAGATATCTTATAATATGAGACTTTTTAAAAGAAAATACTGATAATAATTTACGGCCAGCTGTAATATTTAATTAAAGGCACATATGTGCCTTTAATTAAATAATTATAAGTAAATATAATTAGTAATATTACATTCAAATGAAGTCGCCTAACCATTTTATTTTTATTATTTCTTAAAAATACTTGCCTAGCGCTGTGTCGTTAGAAATCCAGCAGTACCTACGAGTATAATATACAGAATTATCATCTGTAAAGTTTACGCGAAAATTTTAAAAATATGTATTATATTTTTTAAACAACCAAATACTCAACGCAACGAACAAATATTTTATACACAGTTTAATCTACAACACTCTTCAATCCAAAGTCACTGTCAAGAGCTGAGTGACTCGCCTCGCAGTCCTCGCTTCCGCCCTTTGATTTATAACCAACCGCTCTCGTCGGCTTCACTCTTAACACTTAAAGCGATTCAGTATTTAAATACCTTTTTTGCTACAGTGTGAAACTTAAACTCCTACTTGTTAAGTCGAAAGGAAGCCAGCGTTGAAACAGACTCAAGTCGGCTATGTTAAAAGAAATGAGAGAAAAGATTTTTTTTGGTCTGACCTACTGGACCGATTACCTTATTTTATTTCTCAACCGGATGAATTTATAGACTATACTATTAAACTAGTACTTCATGGTACAAATTTATTATTAAATAGTTTTTTTTTTTTTTTTGTTTTTCATTAATCTTATTTAAACTTTTGTTAATTATAATATAATAATTCAAAAAGAAGTTAAAGTTCCTTCATGAAAGTATTTATTTCTACTTACATAATGTTTCGACTTTAAGTATTTATGAATCGAACTGAGAGAAAAATCCACAATGTAAAGCTTTAAATATTGTTGACAGAAGAGGAAACTATGAGAGAAAAATGTTAGGACTGTACATTAATAATTTACAATACAAATTTTTCAATGTGAAACTTTTGAAGTCACTTGGATTTTTTTTTTAAATATGACTTTAGGTTAGGTTGGGAAAATTATTTTATTCATTTATTTAGGATTTCCAAAAGAATATACAATATTAATGTTTAAAATACTCAGTAATTTAATAAATAAGGACGATTGTAGTTATATTTATAGAAAAAAAGAAAAATTGTTTTTTTGGTCATAAAATATAAAAAGTTATTATTTAAATGAATGAAGAAGTATTAGAATATTATAACATAACATAATAATAAAATAATAAAATATAAGAAGATAGATATATAGCAAAAGAAAAAAAGGCTAGCCAGGATTCTGACTCGGCATTGGAATTTGCTGCTAAAAACGCAGTTATTGAGGCAGAATTTGTATTGTATAGGCAATAACTACTTGTTAAGCTCAGTGTAATTAAATTAATTAATAAAATCACAAAAACTCGTATATTAAGAAAATCGAAAACAATAAAGACACAAAAAATGGGGTCTCTGGTAGAAATGACTAAATAGACATAAATCCGCACTCTGTTACTATCTTAAAATATGTTTAGTGTGTAAAATTTAGTTGTGGAGTGCAATAAAGTATCAATAAACAATAAATAAAATATTAAATGGCGTGGATTATAACTAAGCCACGACATCTACATATAAAAAATTACACTTTCATTAAAAATATAAAAAAAAAGAAAATATTACACAAACGCAAAACAATTAAATTTGTGATCATTAGACAATACAATCATAATATACTATGGTAAGCTCAGATGCTCAAGTTTTCGAGGCAGAAATGGAAGGTATAATTTCCAAATATATAATTTAGGATAGATTAACTTACGCCAAATAAACGTTGCATAGTTTTTAAAAATATAGGCAAATTAACTGCAGAGAGTTGGTTATATAACCAGATTACTGGAAGACGGATATATGTCATTATAGAAGTATAATTAGTTCTACTGATAGAACTTAAGAACATTTATTTAGCTTATAGTGGTTATTTAAAATAAGTAAAAAAATAATTAAACAGATATTTTAAATTGACGGCTGTCTTGAATTGATAAATTGTTTGCCACAATGATTAATGGATGTTTTTTTTAGGATTCGCAACTTTGAGCAACACTGCTTTATTTGACAATTCATTAAACAGCTGATAGTTACTTTTTGTTTAGTTTGGTTTGACATTTCATTAAAGATATGCTTACACCTGAGCAACGCTTGCAAATTGTGGAAATTTTTTATCAAAATAATAACTCTGTTTGTTAAAGTTATCGTGCACTTCGTCGATTTTATGGCGTACATAATCGTCTTTCAAAACGGCTTCATTCTCATAAGAATGCATAGTTTTCGGGCCACAATAATGCCGTGAGAGTCCGTACAGTGCGCACTAAAGAAGCTGTATTCGCTGAACAGGAAAGCATTGAAGAAGATCCAAATCAATCAATTCGTCGCCGTTACCAGCAACTGAGGTTGTGTCCTTCCACTTTATGGAAGATTTTATTAAAGGATCTTGGCTAGGTTTCAAAAATTCAACTCGTGCAAGAGTTAAAGCTAAAAGACCAGCGTATGCGCCGCCAATTCGGCGAATGAATATTGTTCTCCTATGAAGGCTATTTTTGGTTGAATAGGTACGTAAATAATCACAAGTTTTTGTCGAAACACCATTACATCCACTGAAAATTAATGTTTTCAAAAACGATGATGGTCAGAATGTTACTGTCAATGGTAAACAGTATAGGGACACGACTAAAAAATTTTCCGTATCTCAATTAACTGGTATTAATTTTGCTGACATGTGGTTCCAGCAAGAATAGAGTCACACGTAATGGTCCAATTAATTGGCCAAGATCGTATGATTTACCCCCATTGGATTATTTTCTTTTAGATTAGGTAAAGCTACTCTACCTACTACCTACTATCGCGGAAGTACAACCGCGTCCCCGTGTTTTAACCCAAGCGTGTCGAAGAAACACACCAGAGGTTTTAATCCGTGCGAATCGGACCTACCCTCCAACTCCACCGAACTGGAGGTATCCGTTAGGGATTACCTCTGTGTAAAAAAAAGGTAAAGCTACTTGTCTACATCGATAAATAATAAATCGTGAATAAACAGAGACAATTGAACACCTGGAAATCAGCATTCAAAGAGTTATTGGCAAAATACGGCTGTAAATGCTGGAAAAAGTTTGTGAAAATTGGTGTTCCAGATTTCGCCTTGTACACGCCAGCCGTGACGTCCATATGGCCGAATTCATATTTACATTGCGTAGCTTTAAAAAAAGACGTCCATATGTTCAAATTATATTATACTAGCGACCCGCTCCTGCTTCGCACGGTTGCAAAAACTATCAGCGTTCCTCTTCAATATTATGCATGTATATAAACCTTCCTCTGGAATCACTCTATTTACTTAAGAAAACCGCATCAAAATCTGTTGCGTAGTTTTAAAGATCATAGCATACAGACAGCGGGAAGTGACATTGTTTTATACTATGTAATGATGGTATAGAAAGTACAAGATTTGTGTGTTATTGTAGAATATGTAAGTATACAAAATATTTGTTTTACTCAGCTTTAAGTATAGCAAAAGCAAACTACGTGTAGTAAGTAATAAACATGAACAATATTTTGATTGTTTTTACAAGAACTCCCTCGTGTTTTTGTACCCGCTGCCGGCGGCTCCATTCTGTTTCCCGTCACTACCATTGTACTACAATAATTACAATTTATTTACAGGACCTCGTTTATTTTGGAACATTATAAAAACGTAGCATGACAGTACTCGGCTTTTTAAATTTTCGTCTAAAGTACTTTAAGGGTAGTTTTATTTTTACTAAGGAAAGTTTAGCTTTACTTTTTATTAAGTAACTAATATAAAGCCGCAGTAAGAAAATACCTCAATAGTTAGCATAAGCGATACCCTCATGCCCATGAAGGTAACAAGGCTGCTGCTAGATTCTAGTTCTATTATGCATCCCGCCTTGTTTCTTTCAGGTGAGGTGTTAAGGATTTCCCAGATAAATGAAAGGAAAGTAAAGAGGATAAGTACTACAGTCTATTTATACGTATCACCATTACCACTCGAATTTCGTGTTTAGATTTTCTCAACTCTCAAAGGCAGTAATTAGAACAATAGTAGGTACAAGCGAAGAACATATAGAACGCCATAAGCATACTTACCTACATACAAATTGCTTTTCCTGTGTTCACAATAAAGTCGAAAATGATTTCAATTCTTGTAACTTGGGGGTCGATTGTAGGGAGTATTTGCTGAGTGGAAGCGAATGACTTTCATCACTCCATCTTTTTAGTGCTTAGAAAAATATGGTTAGGTAGGTAAATTATATATCAGCACGTCTCTCTTATACGCCCACTTAAACTTCGATTATTTTAAATTATATACCTACAAATAACGTCTGCATAGCTTTGTCAACGCTGTAAAAGATTTCTCCCTTTTTGATTAAAAGAAAAGGTGTAAAAAAAGGTTTCCACCTTAATGAGTCCATGGAGCATGTGTTAAAATAGTTCTTGCGCTCATTAAGTAGATCATTAAAATCATTGACTTTATCCTTACCTTACCGTTAGTTGTTAGCAGTCTAGTATACATTAGTTCCCCTCTTTAAGTATACAGAGCTGAGTCTTCTTTCTTAAACTTGACAAATGTAAGGAATATACAAAGCAATAACGTGCTTCTTGTTATTTGTATGCATACAAAAAGAGACTTACAAGAAAAGAAAAGACTAGACTAAAAACAAACGATTTAGAAAGAAAAAGGAATTAGACTGGTCTAATCAGCTGTTTTTGTTAAATACCGCAAAAAAATTCACAGGCACTTTTCAACCTAGAGAAATTTCGAAACTCGTAAATTTGAATTACTTACAGCCGTTGTTCAGACTAACATCCCTGTCGAATTTCGTGTCAGGGTGAGCCAAACAACAAAAGTTTCTCGTATGTACATCTCACTTCTAAAACAAAGAATGCAATGTATGTAAAACGAAGGGGGTGTCGCCACACGATAGTTCTCATGACGGCCCACCGATGCGGAAGGAAGCCGCTCTCGAGTTTTTTTTTTCAAAATGGCTGCCTGTCAGACGTCAGATTGACGCGTAAAACAAGAAAAAACAAGATGGCCGTTTGGGTAAAAGGGGTAAGCTTAAGTTGTTTTATCAAGGGGTTAAGTAAAAGATATAAATTTGAACGCATTCATTATTAAGTGTAGAGTTATTTTTATTGATATATGTAGAAAAAAAATTGATTAAGAATATTTATGCCTAACTTCGTCTCAGATTCAAATTCATTTACAAAAAAAAATTAATAATTCCGTTACCAACCCATCAGCATTTTCTATCTGTTCTTAAAGTCTTACGACTACTTTTTACGTACGTAGTTACGTACTTTATTCCTTATAAATTTTAAATACAAAAAGTTGTAAAAGAAAAAATTTAGACACACTGAAAAAAAATCTGTAATTTATCTCTTGTGATGGCGAAAATGACCTTTGACTTTGAAACCGCAAATCTCTGCTAAGTATAACATCTAAACGTCCTTTTTCTGTTAAATCAAAGTGAAGGAGCTCTTAAGTAACGGGCTCGGCAATATGAAACAGGCCGATGCGAGAGTCGCACTCCAAAGGGCCCGTCTCAGATGTCACTAAGAGAGGCCATTCGCGAGCCCGACCACACCCCCCACTCGACTCGCACATAAGCCTACGCGGGCCGCTTTATTTATTATGTACAGCCATTAACGCCATTGCCATCATGGCGGCGTTTTTCAATTTTTAATTTCCCCCTTACACCGCAACACCGACACTCGACAAATAGCCAGAATTGACTCTCAAGTTTATAACTCATTCTGCCCGACTACTTACCGACATAAACGATCCTATTTCGTATAAACATTTAATTAAATTTCTGCGAAAAAATCCTTACCCGATTTTTGAAAATACTCTCCAAAATTGCAAAGCAAGGGAAACATGATTCTGTACAGTAAGTAGGTAGAGGTATAACTTGATACGAATTCGGCGATTCGTCACCAGAATGTATTAAATTCGGTATGGCTTCATTTATTTACTCCCTAAATACTACCACCGATGTCACTTATAAGTCTTCTGAGGCGTGATAACAAAATGGCTGTCACCTAAAATAGTATCATCTTTCTATACCTTATAAGACTTATATTAATGTCACAAATAAATATATTTTACGTCATCAATCCAATTTTTAAACTTAGTCATGAAACTTGCAAGTGTCACTAAGAGTATTTCTGTAGCAATATATTTTAATTTATCTAACTCCAAATGAAAAAATAAGAAGAAAACTGAACATATGTTAAATATCTATTATAATATTATAATTCAATTACAAGTAAATATTTTCTTGTCTTACTACAAACAGAGCATGTCTTATTTTCTATCATAAATAATAAACTTACTAAGAATATCAAACTATTTTCTCTAAATAACGTGTTATTTGTAATTTATTGTAAACGATTGAAAAATATAATATTTATTTACGTATCAAATTTAACATTAGGTATCATCGATTATCACCATTAATCCTCTCAATATTTTTAAATTTAATTCTTAGATCTAGGTATGACATTAGTTGTTACTACTAGCTGATAATCTATCATTGGAGCTAAGTATATATTACAATAAATAATAAATTAATTGAAATAATTAGATAAATAACATTAAACTAAAAAACCTTAAGTATATATATACATAATATAATAATTAAAAAATATTATTAAAAGGAGTCCCTTTAGGCAAGGTTCCGAAGATACTGGCAGCATTCCCCCTTTGAATAGCTAGACTAATTCTTTGTCCGAAGTAGCTGCCAGCTCTTCGGTCTCCTGTGACGTCGAATAACCTTTTAGATATTTCCTTAAAAAGGGTTATAGCACTAGGACCCCACGGACCAAGGGTCTCGACACCGAATGGGACAAAATCATATTCGGAGCCTAGACCCCTGTATTTGTCTGCTTTTGTTTTTTCCGCCGCTTCACAAGCCGCACCAGCTCTGTTGTTGGTTCCATGTAGATGGGAAGGGGCCAGCGTGTCTGAACAGGTTGCATCCCATACCAGCACCCGGCCCATCTTCCATGGAATCAAACTCATACCGTCCGGTCTCTTGCCATCGTCTCTTGCAATACCAGTCGGCTCAAGTAGACTTGGCACGTTGACGGTGGCAAGGGACCGGCGTATGATATCGTTAAGTGCGGCATGTCTCGAGAAGCGGCCTGCACTTTTTAGGCATGACAGACCGTGATGTCCTAGCTTATCGACATCACTGCCACAGGGACATTTATGAGGAGCGCAGACCGGAACCCCAAGCCGTAAACAGGTTGCGATTCGGAGCGTGTCAGGCTCAAGAAATGTTCCTGTATTTGTCGAAGGGTACGCGTGAAGCCAGTAGCCAGCCTCATGCGTACCCACGGCCAAAAGCCTAGCACGCGCCGAGCCTGTACTACAGCTTAAAAGATTTTCATAAGTCAATTTGCAGTTTATGTCGTCCCAGCTCCTCTGTGAATTTGGAGAAACTGGAAAATTTTGACCTGGGCATGCAATTAAGAAAGCGTTTCTAGCTTCTTCCAAACCAGCAATCTCAAAGTTTGAAGGGGATGCCCTTAAAATTTTACTTATGAGATTTGCTGAACTATGGACAGAAGATAGAAAGGCTGGTAAAGCGACACTGGAAATTTTGCGAATCCCTAAACCACCATAACGGATAGGTAGGGACGCTTGGGTCCAAGATTGCTCGTTCAGTTGCATATTGAGAATCGATTCTAAGCTAATTTTGATTAAGTCGTCTACTTGTGTTAAAAGATCTGGGTGATTCCAAAAGGAGCAGCAACGGAGCGCATACGTAAATTTAGGGACGAAAAGACAATATTTTAAGATGCAAAGTGCATAATGTGGACTAATTTCAAGGAGACGGTCAACTGAATTTTGAAATTTAGTGAATGAATTATTAATATATTCAGAAATACATTCATCAAAAATTGGAGAACCTAAAAGGTAAAGCGAATTACTGTTAACTATTTTAATATTTGGAGCCAAAATATTAAATTTTTGTTTTACGTCATTTAAATTTAAGTCGCAGTTATTTATAAAAAGTTCGCATTTGCTAAAATTAAGTTCCAAACCAATGGCTTCAAATTTATTTTTGATTAAAAAAAGGTCCGAAAACACAGTATCCACATCACCTCCTAGGGTTCCGTCGTCCAAATACCAGACGTTGAATTTTGAATTTAGATTTTTAATTATCGGATTTATAGCTA
Source organism: Melitaea cinxia (assembly GCF_905220565.1). Lineage (NCBI taxonomy): Eukaryota > Metazoa > Arthropoda > Insecta > Lepidoptera > Nymphalidae > Melitaea > Melitaea cinxia. The sequence continues at coordinate 7,719,516 of NC_059409.1, forward strand.
AACTAAAAATTGCAGGCCCAAGGGGATCACCCTGTTGACAACCTACTTCCGAGGACAGTTCATTAGAACGATATAATAATTTTGTTGGGTCAGCGTAACTGAGAAGAAGATAATTGTATAATTCCGGTATATACTGTTTTATTTCTGTCAGCAGGGTATCCCTATTTACCGAATTGAAAGCATTTTTGACGTCAATTTTGAGCAACACGTCAGGCCGGTCGTAAGTTAGGAAAGAGCGTAAGGCATGGACGGCTGCCTCACAGCCTCCTTTTACACCGAAGCCTAACTGTACGGGTTCAAATTCCGAATTTAATTTTGGTAAAATATGTCTAACAGCAATTTTGGAGGCCAGACGTCGAAGTGTTGATCCAACAGCAATCGGTCTCACCCCTCCGTCCTTTTTGGTGAGGGCGATGAGGTTCGCGCCGAAAAGAATGGGAACAATTTCTGGATTGACATTACCGGAATACATAAAATTTATTAATTTAGTGATCGAATTTACAAGTTGCTCACCTGCATCACCCACAGAATGCGATGTTAAGTCTTTCAAATGTTGGGGTGAGATTCCATCTAAACCTGCAGCCGAACCTGGTTTAAAAGATAAAATGGCACCCGTAACATCTTTGTTTTGAATTTGAAGGCATTCTTGCCTTGCTGTTGGTGGGTCTAGAAAAAATGGGTTTACTGGAGCTGGAGGGTGTTTTGTCTGTAAGGCCTGAAGGGTGTCAGGGGTATCTGGTGATAGCACGTCGTTGGAGAACAAAAGGCGAGCGGCACCTTTGAGATCTCCGTCACAGATTTTGTTTTCGATGACTTTGTTGCGATTACGAGGGGCATCATGCTTAATTGGAGGTGCGGGAGAAGGCGAGGACCTTACAGCACAGTTATTTTTAATCTTTTGTGTCAACGATAAATTCGGTTCATCAGTTTTTATTATATGTAATGTGCTGTATGAGAATAAAAATAGGTTCTGCCAGTCTTGAGTACAATTGCTAATGTAACATTTCTGGATTAATTGTGACAAATGCTTAGCAACTGTTATTCGAGCTCCTCGAGGGATTCTTTTAGCTATGGGTATACTATTTTTCAAATGGCTGAGATATGTGTGGAAAGGAGTTGCATCATTGGCTACATAAGTAGGCGCACGCGGAATAATGGGATGGATGTCTGAAGGTGAACTATTTTGGCTACATTTCCTGTGTGTTTTTGTAGTATGTATTTTGAGGCCTTTCAATGATTTGAATTTCTTGTTGCACTGTATACATGTATGGATCGTGTTCGACGTGCCATCACAAGATTGGGTCACGGACTGCATTTAAAACATTTAAATACATTCATAAAAAAAAGGAATAACTTAAAAACAAATTAAAAAAAAAAAAAACACAATAAAGAAACTTAAACTAACACCGATTAAAAATAAAAATAATAAGTCTAAGTTAAAATATGACGGATGCTTGTTTAAATAACCAGGAGCGTCACAGAAAGGTCTTGCAATTGGACGCAGTGGAAGAGACTGATGGCGGCCTTAGCAACCGCATTTGAGCTTTCACAATACATTAGCTCACAGACACCAATTTGTAAAACTCCATTCACTGTTTATTTCAATTCGCTTTTCTTTTCCTTTTACATTTGGGGTTGATTTCTTCTATAAATATTGTGTTCGTTTTTAATTATTAAAGTTGATTTTCGGTTATGTCAAAAAATATAATTTGTTGGTGTTTTTCTGATTAAATCAAACATTCCAAAGCACTCTTTTTACACAGACAAATATATAATCCAAAACTTAGGATTTTTTATAACACTTTTACAACGTTTTTCAAACAATTTATAACGTTATTTTTAATTAAATCGTATAAAATATATAAAAGTATATTTATGTGACTTTGACAGTTTTTTCTCATTTTTTTACAATAAATTAATTTTAAATAAAAACAATTATAATAATCATAAATGACATCTATACAAATAATTAAAATTGGAGTCTGCCGAAATAACATTTTTTACAATTTTTGTCTGTCTGTCTGTCTGACTGTTTGTTCCGGCTAATCTCTGAAACGGCTGGACCGATTTCGACGAGACTTACTGACAGCTAATGTAATAAGGAGTAACTTAGGTTACTTTTATTTTAGAATTTTATTTATTTAGTAACTCTTCGAACTGGACAATAAGTTTTTTTGTTCAATTCCACGCGAACGAAGTCACGGGCACAGCTAGTTTCTAATAAATGTCCACAACATATGCATGCAAATGAGTATTTATATAAAACTGTTTGCGTGTATATTGTTTTGGCATCTCGAGTTTTAGTCACCCCTACTTAAGTGGAAATGGAGGACATAATACGGCCACGGTCAAGCCACAACTATCCGGCTTGTCCGTCCGTGCGAGCCGGTCTCTTGACGCAAGTTCCGACTACTGATTCCCTAAATTTATTTCATTAAATTTAATTCTAAACTGTAAGGGCCGGCTGGGAATTCGGTCAGAAGCAAACGAGTTAAAGTTCAAGAGTACCTCGGCAAATTAATCTTAAGGGAGTTTCGATGTTATCCTGTTTCTAGCCTTGAGTTGGTCCATCTGACGTTATAAATTAACAAACCCTCGACAGTAATTAAGCGGGAGGTGTGCTTTTACATCGAGCTTAATGAACAAAAATTCAATTAACCTAAATTATATTTAAGCATTTTTATCACAACGAGTTGTATTTTCTACATATCATTATGTCAGTCAGTCTGCCGGCCGAAGGACGTCCCACACCGCGTTTACCAACACGCAGTCTCTCCTTCAGGTTACGTTTTCTCCAGCGGATATCGGTCCTGTGACACATGTGACCAGCTCACGGCCACTTCAATTTACTAATACTGTGGGCTATGTCGGTTACTCTCGTTCTCTAGCAGATAGACTAATTTTTGACATTCTTTGAAAGAGAACCCAATCATAACCTGTTCTATTACACGTTCAGTGACTTGAAACTTGTGTTATAGTCCCTACGTCAGTATTCGCATCTCGTCACCGTATGTTAAAACAAGCAAGACACATTACTCGAAGTCTTTTGCCTTTAAGTGTTGCGGAATCTTTGAAGTTAAGCCTAAACGAAGCCGAAGCCAAATGCCGCACATCCCAACCGAATCCTTCTGTCGGTTTCCTTCTCGAAATTGTTTCACCCTAGTTGAATAGTATGGCCTAGGTAGACATAATCCTGAACAACTTTGAAAAAGGTCAAATTCTGTAAGGTGATGGACCAGCCGTCGAATGCGTCTATAAAACGTTACCAGATCTAGTGTTGGGTGGCAGCCTACCGTAACCCAATAATTCCTAGCACCCTCCGGCCCACCGCTAACGCGACTACTGCCGTGGACGGGAAGAGTTGAGCTGAAACTTCATACAGAGAGAGCCGAAATTTCATACAGTTTTGCCCATAGTCACCACGTTGGGCAGACGGGTTGGTGACCGCAAGGCTGGCTTTATCGCACCGAGACGCTGCTGCCTATCTTCGGTCTGTGTATTTGAAAGCCAGCAGTTGGGTGGTTATACCGCAATAGGTCGATTTCATTAGTTCCAAGGTGGTTCATTAGTGGAGCTGTATCCCTTAGTCGCTTCTTACGACACCCAAGGAAAGAGAGAGGTTGACTATATTCTATACTGCCGTTACCACACAGTACATATATCATTATGTGCCATGTAATAAATAATATGTAATATTTTTCAAAATATACACTATTAATTATTTTTGTTTTATTTTCAGGTAATAATGGAGTCAAAATCATCATCAATATAGGTTTGATTACCTAGCGCTATATATATACACCAAAATAATTATTGTAGCTTATCTATTTCTTTTCAGTGTGCGTTATTTTTACCGTAAGTTGAAATAACCACGATAAACAATACTTAAACGTGCAAAAGGTGAACGAAAGCACGTAACCAATGAAGTAAAGAAATAATGAGTATATATTGTGTTAGATATATACAACATATAAACTCATTAATTTTAAGTGAGAATTCGCGGAAATAGATCTAAAAAATGTCGGTAACTATTAGATACTATAATAAATAATAAATAATAATAGATGTATATAATAATATTAGATACTAAAATATTATCTATTATCATATAGATATATCAATATCTATATGATACTAGATAATGGTTTTTTCTTAAATTAAATGAAAAATTAACAAACAAAACTTGATAGAAAATTATCTTTTCCAATATGTTTAATCAACTATCCCGGTAACTTCGTTTAAATACCAATTCTATTGTGACAATTACACTTAAAGACCAGTGCCGAAATATCGAAAAGAAAAAAGACAGGCAATAAAAAATTCTTATTAGTCATTTTTATTAACATTTAAACAGTAAACATTACATTTATATGTGAATATAAATCATAATGTTCAATCAAAGTTATAAATGAAACTTACATATTTAAATATTGCGAACACGTAAATTGAATTTAGTCACCTCGCCCATATTTAAGTAAGCAACTAAATAGAGCAGTGTTGGAAAGCAGAAATACCTGAACATTTTCCCGCGTAGTTGCGCAGAAATCTCTTTAAACATACATCTGAGTTAGCCACGAGCTCGAGCGTTTCTGCCAAATCGAGTCAAGTCGAAACTTTATAATTAACACAGTTAAATATCTATTAAAATTCGTCAAATGAGTCGCCTCTCCATTTGCATATTTTGCAACACGGGTCGAATTTTGGTTTGGTTAATTATATAGAAGTCCCGGGACGGTTATACGAAGTCCTTTTGTGACTGGTATATAGAACGAAATTAAATGTTTATTAAATACAATTACTAACTTACGTGGGTATTGCACAGAAGGTTAAACTCCTGCAAACAATTTAAATTAACTAACTAAGCGTATACCGTTACGCTAGCCCTCAGCTGAGCCATAGCTATAAACATGTCATAAATTAAATAATAGTACCAATTAGATCGTACCTATTTTATGTAATTAATTGTTGGGATCGATCGAAACGATTATAAGGGATATTAGTAACGGTAAAACATAAATTACATGTGACAAACATACCTCCATGGAGTTTTAGTTATCAGGTATATTAATTTAGTTATTTTTAGTTATTTGTAACTAAACTAATGTACTTTCGATTTTTATTTTGATTATTACTTAATACAATAAATACAACAAGCTACTATTTTAGTTAGCAATAAAGTATTATGAACTTTAAATGTGTTTAATCAACGACTGTACACGCTTTATAACGACTGGTAGACTTTCACAAATGCATCGGTAAATGCTATCGCAGAAGTCATTTTCTCAATGCAAAACCGCTGGGGAGTTCTCGTCTGTCAATCATTTGCCCTATAGATAGCATAAAATATTTACAAGCGTAATTCTGAGTGGCCGCGAATCCATTATGTGGCCTTTTATAAATACTCGCCCTATCGTATTGTGGTAGGGTGATTTAAAGGCCAACATACACCATAACTAGATTTAATATAGCCTTACGTTTGTTAAAAACAGTCTAGTGACTATTATCATAGAGAATCTTTTGACGTGCTAGCTAGACTATACACTCTATTATATCTAATGTACTTGAGCCGGCCCTAATAACACTGGCCAGTATGTAATAGTTACTTATTGATAGTCAGCGGTCTAGACGCATTGACTTTTCTTGTTCCTGTACTTTCTGTCACTAATTCATAAATTATTAGCGAGATCGAAGTAATTACAAAAAATACTATTTCTATGGTCTTTAAATTAGAAAAATATATTCGTAAAATTATATCAGAACTTACGTTATTCTAAATTCTGCAGAGTCATAACCAAAATCAAGACCTCCCTTGCCAGCTGGTAAGCCGGAGCGCTCGACCATTTCATCATTGATCATTGTCAAAACTTAATTGATGTTTGACAAAGTGATGTCACCGCTTATTTGGGTAACTGGAGAAGCTTTTAAGAATAATTAATGTACCGATGAACTTTGGGAGATTTAAATTTGTCGAACATTATGAACCATTACTAGGAGATTTTAGGCCAATAATTACGTAGCTATGAAGTTTTAAAAATAACCAATATTTTATAATTCGTTGAATTTATCTAGTTTGTTTACAAGTACACTAATAAATAACATATAATTCGGAGCTATCTAATATAATGAAAACAATATATGAAGTTTAAATTTTGATCGTCTTAAAAATGTTATAAAATTGAAATACGACGATACGTAACAGTAGCAGTTGAATTGAATTCCCATATAGCCTGCAGCGAACTAAATTAAGAAATGAAAAATATCAATGGATATTGATAAAAACTATCTGCGATATCCTTGCCACACAAGAAAATAAAGTTTTCATATTATTAAATGCTAAGTATATATCAATACAATGGTATATGACATAATTATTACATTTATAAAGAAATTATAACGTGTTGTAAGTTTCATTTTTAATTACAAAATAAAACAGGCAACGATATTAGAAAATATGTTTCGTAATACTTTGACTTCCAACACTATATAATTTATAGTTAGAAAAACAGAAATACCTTTTGCAACTTTTCTTCAAAGCTTTTATCACACTTGACATATATATAGTTCTATTGAAACTTGACCAATCTAAATACAACAATAATTACCGCAGTGGTAAAACATTTTATAACATTTGTCATTTATATGTTAAAAATATATATCTTAAAAAATATGAAATATCATTATTATTTTTAAGAAATAAATGTACATAAAATATACAAAATATTAAGAAAAGACATCACTACATATAATCCTTTTAATTATTTATAGACATACATACTCATTTTTCTAATGGTATGAATGTATAAATGTGAAATCAACTATCGTTAGCACAACATAGAAATAACATTTTTGTTTATAAATACAACATTTTGTTATTGCCATTAATTCCTATTTGTCTAAATGTCTAAATGTCTAGAACATGTAATAAAAATATCTTCTTTTCTTCCCTTTGTCAAGATGACGTTTCTCTTATCATTGAGGGACGGTTTATTATTTTTGTCAAATTTATTATGTTAATATTTATATAACTGGATTTAACATGATAATTTTTATTTCCAAACATAATTCGATGTTAAGTAATTCGTCAACGGCATTCAAAAATAGTTTTTAAAATAAAAAAATCTTGCAATTGCATTAAAAGTAACACATTTTTATCGCGTTTTTCAACTGTCTTTTCAAGAATCCTTAAGATTTTTGTTAATAGACTCAGTTGTATACACGTAATAACATTTCAAGTTAGTTATTTATAAGGTTTAGAAAAATTTGCGTGAAGTGACTAGTCACTAATACTCATAGGTAAAAAGTTCTGTTGGTACTTTTAAAAGACTATTTTCAATTTTCTTCAAGACCGCAAAAAGCTTACCTTATCCCTAAAGACCCTCTTGCCCGTAATCTAAAAGTTGGTCCTTTGCTAGCAAATGTCGCGATATCAGCGCTCCTCAGAGTAAATAACGAGTTGAAAAATGACAGTAATAACTATAGGGATAATGAGTGGGGCGGAATGCCCTGCGGAATACATGGGGCGCCGTAGTGTACCAAATGTTACTATTGCACCCGAGGTGAACCAACCTCGCCACTCTCGTCTCGGATTTATATTTTAAATATGAGTTAAAATTAATAGCAATATGATATAACAAACATATAAACACAAAATACATAACAAACACAATACAAAATACAATATAGACCACTCAAAATAGTCCACTATTCTACCACTAAAGAATAATCTCTATGGAAATAGAAAGATTTATTTTCTGGCTCGTTGAAAAGATCATATATTTTATAAATTAAATGAAAATACCGCACTACTATGAGGAGTACCTACGTTTTAAAGTTAATTTCTAACATTGTCAACAATATTTAAAAAATATGAACTCAGGATTAATCTTCACTTCGCTAAAAATTGCTTTGTATTTTTTCATTGTCAACGAGACATGCTCAACGAATCCTTATCGGAACGCCTCATTTCTACTTAATCCTCTCTAACGTGCCGACGCACAACGAATCGTTCTTTTTAAAGCAGACGGGGGGCGTATTATTAAAACTCATGTGGTCCTATTAGCAGCATCTCAGATTGCTTGAGTTGCCAGCATCTTGCGAATAATAGCGCAATATACGCGTCTCTGTGTAATGACATCATTCCGTGGCGTCTATGGAGTATGTCATTACAAAAGTCACCATGACTACGCAGTGCTCACTGAAACGAGATTTACAAATTATAATGAGCCTCCTTGAAAAATTTTGTATCGTTTATTTTTCTAATAACACATCTGGTTAAATTAAAATTATTCTAATGAAATTTTTAGATAGTGCTCTGATGTAAAAATGAATGTTATTTATTTGTTTCTACTGATAATTATAATTTGCCATTTGCCGAACAATTCAGAAGTACCGCCTGAAATACAAATAATACATTACAAAATCTTTAAAGTACAGTCAGTAATCAACACATTTCGCTAAATTTAGTAAAAAAAGGTACAAAATTCACTTTCCTCCGACGGACAGGCCAAGCTTATGAATATACGAAAAACTTAATTAAAATTTGTTTGCGAATGACTGAGTAAACGGAGCAAAATTGTTATAACGCAAATAAGGACCAGGTAAGCTTTTTCTCAATTTAGGTTCATAATAAGATATTCATAAAGACGTTCTCTTAAAAGAAGGAGACGAGCTCGCTTTCCATCTGTAATGTAACAAGACAGTGGTTCTTTTTTGTACAAATGCAATGACACTGAAAACTCGACATTATAAATAAATCTACATAATATTATTGTGAATGAAATCTACTATTAAGTTGTCATTTTACTTTGTTCCTAAATAATCCTTTTACTTGTTTAAGAAAATATTTTAAAAAAATTATATTAGTTATAAAATGGCAATGTGGCGGTTAGATCACTTCAAAAGAAAACATACTTTTTTCTTTTACAGTAAAATATATCCGCAAACATATTAATTTGTTCCTTGCTAGTACAGCAAAGGCTAGATGATCAGACATTTTCAGATATATCGAGATCATTTAATCCACCCCTCAACAGCTAGCGACATGAAAATCTACTCATTTGTCTGTTCTCCCCCAAAATCTGATCCTGTCAAAGGAATCAAATGTCATGTGAAATACATTCGACTAAGTAATATTAAAAATAAATAAAATAACAAATAAACGTCTATGCGGAACCCAGAATTTACTCCTTAGTTATACTTCAATAAATTTAAATTAATATTTTAGTTCACTCGAGTTAATGTTTAACACAATAAATGCAAACAAATAGTCTGTTATAACGGTTTGATCTGCTCTGTTCTGATGGATTACAATTGGATAATGGTTTTAGACTTTAGTTACACGTTCATTCGACTTTAATACTTTTACTGGTCCAAGACTTATCAAACGCCGCGAACGACGGACAGGCGACTCAGCTCGCCACTTAGACGGCTTACCTCATCTACCCGGATCACTTGGTACAGAGCCCCCACGACGTATTAATATAATCGCAAGGAAGCTTTATTTTATACTCCCCAAACCCCCTAGGTCTGCAGATGTATGGCAGTTATAAGTCAGCCGAATTAATCCCTATCACTTGACAATAAAATAGAAGTAACATCTTGAGAAGTTAATAGAAATTTATTATTGTCGAGGGAGGCGGGTCTGTGATGAATTTTTATATCAAATCCGGAATACGCTTATCTTAATCGTACAATCTTTTGTCTATACATTTTTGGTCACATTTATGAATACCATTCTGCTCCTATATGTATGTTGTTACATATTAAATGATGTTTTGTTAGTTATAATATTTTTAATTAAATAGGCTAACTAAAGCGAAATTAACTTTTGAAATCGGATCGTTAAATATTGTGATAGGTGTTAAATTATCAAACTGTGTCCTTTACTATTTTATAAATATAGACAAATGTTTTAAAATACAACACAATTATACAAAAATGCTGTTAGGTGAACGTCAAATAAGAAACATGTACTCAATAAAAATATTGGATGGGTCAAGATTATTTTTTCAAGCTTGTTTAAGAAGGCACTATTTATGTAAACAGAGAATACAGAAATGTGTCTACTAACATGCTAAGGCGTGCTTATCACAAATTTGTTTAAAATCGTAAAAAGCTTTTTGCCTATTGTCTAGCTTCATGAATATTTCATTCATCGCGACAAGAACAACTGTTTTCGTAACACACTAGAAACAACAGTTCCGACGCTCTTATTTTCCGGATTTCTATCTTGAAATACATGAACAGCTACATTGAATATCGAACTAGAGCTGAATTTAATATTATATAAACAATATTTTGTTTATATTTTTCATGTTTGCGTTCAATTGTTGTTTTCATAAACAAAATACGAAAAGTTACTGGGATTCAGGTTACTCTAGCTTCAAGATAATAAAGAATTGGTATAAAATACAAGCAATAATATTTTGATTGATTTCAATCCACTAAATATATCTAATTCTGTTTAAATCTCATCAAACGCAAGTTCAGTCAAATAATTTTCCGCTATTCCGCTTCCTTATTGGCGGCTGCACCGCGGACCACATTTCAAACAAATTGAAAATCAATTTAACGAAGGGGTCTTTATGGAATATACAGGCGACGTCAAGAAGAAACAGACCTCTTAGTAACCGAGGGTAGAAATAGGAAAATACATCACCTTAAAGCGAGTAGGGAAGATTCATATCAGACAGGAAATTCGACTCGCGTCCCGCTTCAGCTTTGTGGATTTTTTAAGAAAACGAACTCGCCTACTTTCGCTTTCACGTATGGAGTACTGATTCATGAGTTTTATCTGCCATGAAATGTGAGCTTGTGAATTTATTGAATGTTACCGGCTTGTCTTGCATCAAAATTAATGGTAATGTACATAGCTGTGAAAACGCCCTTTTGCTGTGTTATTTTAACGAAAATATTATTGAAATAACCGTAAAAAATGTTTTGTTCGTGTTTTAAAGTTTTTTTTTTTTACTTTTAATGAAGTCCAGAATACTACATTCGGTCAGTTAATTTAAAGAATTATAAAATAAATAATTATCTTATTACATATCTGTATAAAAGTCCATAATCATTTAATATGGCTAGTACATAAAACGTTCAAGCACCCAGACGACACGACACAAGAACACTATATGAAATCGAAGTAAATATTACCTCATAAAAATGCATCCAAGGCGTGCAATCCAGCAGTGAATAATACACCCGAGACGTAACTTAATTTTCTGCATAAAAATTGGCATTCTTTTGTAACATTTGTTGATTCACGCACCCCATCGCGATACGAGCGATTATTATTTCGTTCGAAAACCCATCAAAAGTTACAATTGAAAAGTTAAAGTATTCCGAGCGGGATGCTAAGCCTCCCTTAGTATCTACAAATGAGATTGCTGTTGAAATACTCTTTTGTGTACACAACCGCCTCACTCCAATAGTATACATAATTACTATCGCGGATTATTGAGTTTTTTTTAGTTATTAGTAAATACTATTAAATAAATAATTACAGCTATGTAGAATAGTTTCAGCAATAATGCTATTTTTCAATTAAATAAAAAAGATTGGTTATAGTTGATGAATATTTATATTTTAATAGTTTTTGTGTGACATTAAATTATCAATATATAAAAAAACGAATGTTTTACAACACGAAGTTTCGAAAACCCTTAGAATCGATAGGATACTCAACTAGAAACTTATCTCGTTCCACGCTGCATTCCAAAACAATTTTATTAAACTTTTCTCCCGCCTTGGCTATTGTGGGAGCGGGAGAGATCCGATGCAATATCCCAGCTCGAACTCCTTCTTATGTATTTTTTTCGAAAACAAATTACCCTCCGCAAGCCCACCTTAAAACACGAAGGCAACGCCCTGAATAATTAATACAATGGAAGGTTAAATTTATCCAAGTGTCAACTTTCCCCTAACTTTTTAAAATACGACACCATCAAACGTGCGGTCTACGCCACCAATGTCTAGACCTTTTATCTCTCTGAGGGTGGTTTATTTCGTTTGCTTATTTTATCGAAGTTGACAATGGTTTAAAAAAAACTATCTTAGCTTAGTGTAGACGCGAGCAGAGTTTCTAACATTTTCTGTAGGGACTGATATTTGATCCTGATTGACAAATTTATCCCTCGCATAGTAAATAACATTTACGATACTGTTTACTGTGAGACGTTTAAGCTTCTAAGCAAATCGCAATAAGTTAGGGTGAGTAATATACGAGAAGGAATAAAAAGACATGAAAATTAGATAAGATATGGTCTATCTTTGCCATTTAGTCACTTCATAAAAAGACCTGTTCTAATAAATACAAATATTTATTTAGTAAAAACAAATGCTTCATAAAGTATTGAAATAAATGTTATTAATATTCAGTTATCCCGATACCATTAAATTGTGACATCATGGTAGGAAGAAACTACTTCATAGAATTAACATTTCCATTGTACTCTTTTAACTGTCACGATTAAGAATACAGTCACGTGACCGATACTCGATGCGATTTGCAATCTTCGATTATAATACACTGTTTTTTATACTTTGGCGTAAGCAATGCCCTTTAAAGCCCGACAATAATTTCCCCGGGGAGATTTAGTTGGCCTTTGACAGGGGTGTTCCTGGACAGTGAGGGTGACTCAGAGTTGAAACTTAGGAAAAGGTGCTGGGGTCTTGACGTTTATGGTCACTGAAAGGTAACAAACGAAGGTCAGAACTCGTTGAACCCAAAATGGTAATTTCTCAACAATTAATATTGCAGAAAAAGGTTTTCAATTCCATAAAATTCAATGCTTATCTAATGGGTGAATGGGTTTTCAATAACTTTTATAGTATTTACCGAAAACAAAAGACGAATTTTCAACGTTAATTAAAAATTTATACAGAACACAAACGCGTGGATCGACAGCTTTAGTTTTTATTGTCCATTAACGCCTTTGTGACGCTCAGTTAACACCCAATTGTTTATGTATTGAAATTTACGTCATTCTAATTCAAATATTAAAAATTGAATTTTTGTAAATATGTTGCATAATTATTTCAGTTATCACTAACTAAAATTGTATCGAATATGTACTAAAAGTTTATTAAAAAACAGCAACATATACATTATACTATAATTATTGCAAATATTCTCAACTTCGCAATCGGGTATTTTCTTCTTCTATTTGAGATTAAAAAAAAGAATCAATTACTCTTTACTTTAAAAGTATGTTTCATGTTCTTAAAATAATGTAACAGTAGGTTTCCCTGTAAACTGTCGAGATGATTGATTCGAGAGAACTATCACTTGTATACTTACACTAGAACATACAAGATAGCCGCAGTGATATAACGTTTGTGGATCACAACAGCAACTTAAACACGAAGCCAATATTTTCCCGCAAGTATGAAATCCAAATACAATTTAAAAGTTTACATACACTCGTACTGAGACTAAGAACGCACCTATATGTGGCTCGCTTTATGCGATAAACTTGCGCTATTTTAAATGAAATATACACAAACTGAAATAAGCTAAAGTAATATGTTATGGCATTCTTGCTCATTCCAAACTTAATACTAGTTTAAACAGTAAGAATTATGTTCTGTAGTGGATATTATTAAAACTTCCTATATAAACTCAAACAAACCTACTTAAAGTTGGAAATATAAATTGTTTCCCGTGATAGTTTTGTACGAACTTAAATTAACATTTAAAATCTACAACACAGTACAAAAGGTGAAACAAAAAATATGTTTTTAGTTCAATTCCCAGTAATATCTCAAGTCTCTTTAATTTATTATTCGTTATTAATTAGTGACTTTTATTAATATTTTAAAAGTCGTAGATGTTTTTTAAATGTAAATAGATTAAAAATCGTAGCATAAAACAAACTGTATGAAGGATTAATATATTTTATAAGCATTTACATATATACATTTCAATTAATAATGCCGGTAAAATTTTATAATAAATATTTACGGATAAGCATGGTATAAAATCACTCTATTGTGGTAAGAATGCAGTAGCAACGAATCTTTGCGTTTGATCGCAATTCCGCTTTTCGTAGAATCGTAAAAAATGAATAACCTAGTCACCTCCTGTCAGCGTCTTTATTCGCGAAGTCTAGCAAATAAATAGTAAATCTATCAGACTCCACTACTTGAGATGGTGCACAGTCAGTGAGTGCCGACTCAGACACTCACCGCCATTACCCACCGCCGCACCGCAAAATTGTATCGACATACAAGTTTCGTCACCTAAAATTATTCGTTACTAGCCCAGGGAAGCGACAATTACCTATTATAACGATTGATCCACGTGAGTTCACTGGTAGTAGGAACATTGTTGATAAAATAATCTTTTATGTTGTGTTATCAAGCTATTAGTAGGAAGGTATCCCTACATTTTAAATCTGTTACTGTTTCTAATTTGTGTCGAGTCTCAGAATTGTGGTAAAATAAACAAAATGATTACGCCATCGTCTTATATTGATCATTTACATTTCTGTTTCATACTAACTTCAGAATTGTATTAAACTTCAAAAAAATACAAAAGTGGCCATCTCGAAAGTTCTCTCCGGCTACGATCGCGTAAAGTGTCTATTCAATATACAGGATTAATATTCGGGTAACGTCAAAGAATGCGTCTGGGCCAATGTAAAACAAACTTCCCTAGGACGGAGCGTAAAATAAGGATTCATAATTCAAATCGAAAAAACTTTCTCGGGCTCGGTAATTTTTCCCATCTTATAGCAAGTTTCGCCCGAGGGGTCGCAACTCTTGGTTCGAAGAAATCTAAGCGAAGGTTTACATTTTTAGCCTTTCGCCGTGTCCTTCTCTCCACTTTATATCGCCTTTTGATTACTCTTTCAACAAGTTATGCATATTGTAAGGCACTTCGTCGTCTCTGGTTAGGAGAATTTTGGCGTCTTCCTTATTCAACGTCTTTTCGACGTTGATGTCTCATTTTTTATACCTTTTATCTCCGTCTGTCTTTATTACGAATGTATTTTGTTAAAAAATGATGAGTATTTATTTTTGTTTTGTTTTCTGCCATACATAAATTTATTATGCGCGTGCTTATAAGTGTTGTTAGTATAAAAAAATTCAGGTATTCAATTAAAAATACTTTAAGGTCTATTGTATATTTACTTATTTATAGAAAATTTCATCATCATCATTACAGCCTATACAGTCCACTGCTGGACATAGGCCTCCACAAGTTTACGCCAAAAATAACGTGAACTCATGTGTTTTGCCCATAGTCACCACGCTGGGCAGGCGGGTTGGTGACCGCAGTACTGGCTTTGTCGCACCGAAGACGCTGCTGCCCGTCTTCGGCCTGTGTTTTTCAAAGCCAGCAGTTGGATGGTTATCCCGCCATCGGTCGGCTTCTTAAGTTCTAAGGTGGTTGTGGAACCTTGTTATCCCTTAGTCGCCTCTTACGACACCCACGGGAAGAGAGGGGGTGGCTAAATTCTTTAGTGCCGTAGCCACACAGCACATAGAAAATTTACCAAAACGAAAATACCTAAGAATATCCAACAAAGATTTTATACTATATAGTATTTCATGTAACATTAAAAGTATTATTTTCGTTCTTGTAAAGCAGTGCGACTATTCTATGCACTGTTAATTCCCCTTAAGACCGAACCACCCTAATTGTTATCGCGTACCCGTAACCGTGTTTCTAATGCGCCTAATGTATTTTTGGACATTTTGCAGCTTGCTCAGGGCCATTTTTCTGTTTGTATGGACCCAATGCATTTGCTTTTCCCCCTTAGTGTTTGGTAACTGTATTATCATCGAATATGTTTCCAATTTCCATTGTCCGGCAATGCATGGGAGCAGCGAAACAAATGTGATAAACATAAATAAGAAAAATGTTTTATTTACATTCCCATTATATACTTTTTATTTAATAAAATTATAATACAAGCATCTCTGCTTTCCTACCTAGAGACAATTCAAACAACATCCATTGAAAACATATGATAGTAAATTTGTACGTGATGCGTACTTCTTCTATAAACAATACTAAAAAATCCTCAAAATAAAACATATGAATAAAAAGCAGCGCATTTCTTTTCATTATAAAGCAGCTTAAAACACGTCGTCAAAGTCAATAAAGTATATTGTGGACATTGCACACTCGAGTCAGCTCTCGTAAAACGATTTCCTATAAACGTAGCAAAGCGTTAAATTAGATTTTATTTTATTTCTTAAACAATTTGTGGCCGGACACAGACAAAGGGCACATAGTTCGATGCCGGTCAGCAATTCAACGGTTTATGCGGGTACGTTTATTACTTACCTACACGATCACATGTGTTGCGACTAACTGCCTAAAGCGATCGTATATCGATAACATTAAAAATTATTCCCTGCAATTATATAACCAAAACCAATTTTGCTAATTAGTTTAATTTACTCATTGTTAATGTGTTAAAGTGGTTTTTGTACATTTTCATTAAATTAATTTTTCGTACTTCTAAACATTTAAAACATTTTAAATTACCATTGTTTTAGGCGATATGCTATCAACAAAGTTTATTTTTATTTTATTATCAATTCAAAGTTAATATGAAACTATGAAAAAAATATATAAAAATCACACTTATTATCGATATCGACTAACTAGCGGTCAATTACGGAACCTTACTAACAGATAACGTGGTAAGTTCGCAATGACCACTGGACCCCTGCGCGCCGGACAATGGCCATGTTCTTGTTCGCATTAAAACGCAGTTAAACGTTCTTTATTGTTTTATCCGTAGCAATAAATGTCCACGACTCCTGGGAAATGTAAGTGCGATTCGATTTCGCTACCTACGGTCATTAAAGTCGCCTTTTATTACCGAAATTTGCTGCACTTAAATAACGAGTTCCTGTGTAATCAATAAACAATACGAATCGTAGAAATATTTCTTAAAACTATATTCCATTTGACATTTATAAAGAACTCTTATAAAACTTTTGCTTTAGCGAAAATTATTAGTGATCAAAATAAGGTCCCATGATGCTATCGGTACCTACTACAACGAGAAAACTCTTAAACCAAACCAAAGTTGAACGGATCAAACGATAGGTACATAAATAAACAGCCATTGGAAACTTCGACCCCTTCTCATACTTGATTGAACTAAATCCCGTTATCCCTTTTCTCGAGGGCTAAAAAGTACTTCGAACATTTACAGTTTTCAATGTGTAGGAAATATTTCACAGGTCTCGAAACGGGCCCATTTCTGTGTCAATCTACCATAAAAAACTGTAGACATTTGAATGTGTTTCGTAAACAACGGTAAAATGAGCGACCACGATACCATTAGATACACCCTGATTTTGCGTAATAAAAGATTCAGTAAGCAAAACGGGAAAAACACAAAATCAAATTGTCTCAAAATCACACGAGCGACGGAGTAACGCGACGTGGCCCGCGCATTTATAATTCAAGCGTCGGGCTCAAGAAATGGAATACTGTTTCTCGAGCTCAACCAATGTCGATCTTTTAATGAAGTTCTATAATTTCGTTCAGATACCCATTAACTATATAATGCGTTAATATTTAAAAACAGCAAGTAAATTAAATAGATATTCGGTACTCTGCACTCGATTCAATTCAAACTTTAACATTGATGTAAGCATTTACCAGAATAAATTAAATATTCATAATGAAATCAAATCTAAACTTCATCTTTATTTATTTTCATGCGTTTTAATAACTTATTATTTAAATTAGTTAGTTTAGAAAAAAGTTTCCACTTTCTTGGAGTACTTATATGGTTGTTGTAGAAATATAATTATTTATACTGTTTGAATTTATTTACCCACTGGGTTGAGTTAATTCGATTATTGTGGGAAATGTGTATCTCAATTTGGACTAAGAATAATCGTAATAAAATTACTATGCAAATAAGTATGCCTGTATGTGAGATGTGTGACACGGTGTCGCCATGTAATTCGCTTCAGTAATTACTATCGAGAATAGAATCATGGCGACGACCAGTAATTGCTTAATTGAGCTATAGCACGTTCTCGAAATCGTACCGTTCATACTTCAATAATTATCGGCGGCAAAGTTTTGCACCTCTGAATGAAGGTTTTAGTCATTACTGCAAGCGAAGAGTCAAAGTTAGCCATCCATTCGATTCCAATTGAAACTTTTGATCATCTTGTAATAATTATCATATTCTTAATTTTTTTTAATATGTAAAACGATTGACTCATTCTTATGTATTTTGGTTTTCTATTTATATAAGAAGTTATTCTAGTATATAATGTTTTTTATCTTTCATACATACTCGTAATTAAGTATAGAATATCTTTTACACTACACCATACTTAAATGCTAACTCAACATGCAATATACATTGAACAGTATTTTCGAAACTTATGCTAGCAATAAGTATTATTCCTATGACAGATTAACTCATTAATTAGACTGAAAAACAAAGTATTAAAAAAGAAACAATAAAATAATTTATTTTAAACCCGTGCAAAAAATATTAAATAAAAAAGTAAAAATATGAAGGTGTGATAAAAGATATTTATTTCAAATAATACACAACATAACACTTTTAAAACAGAATTATACATCGCGACTTCTGTAAATATCATTAAATTTTTAAATATTATCTATCCATTTGTCAGAAAAAACTGTTAGAGGTAAATGTAACTTGAATTCAAATTTAAAAAATCATAATTTCGTTTCATTTTTTAAATCTATATATGTAATCAAAATACTCGAACATAACTAATACCAGATGAAATAAATCAATGTAAAATTATAAGAAAATTACATTTAAAAATACCAGCCAATATATATATATTTTTTTACTACTTAACCAAAGCTGCATTTAATGTATTTAAACAGCCCCTATGTTCAATATCAAACTTTTCCTAATTAATTGTAAGATTTTAATCATGGTACGACGTAACGAAATTATTATGGACCGTTTAATTTCCTTGCCCTACGCCCTTCGGCATCTTACTAATGTGTTATAGCAAAATTTTAATCAAGGGCGTGTGGAAATTATTAAATTATGCAAGCTGTCGTATGCACTCGAGGAATATAAATCTCTTGCGTTTGTTTAGGTAATACCTTCTAGCCGTAATTTAGCTACGAACTCTAATAAAATTATAGCTCCGCTCTGTAACATGCCCAGATGGTGTAGCTAATGTCTTATAATACGGTTACCTAAATAGCTTTTGGTTAGAGCAGTGTAGGAAATATGTTAAAACTTCGTGAAATATTGTCAAGAATATTGATTTTTGAAGCATATAATATTTAAATTTCAGTGCACGTGTTTACTGTGTATGCAGTATGTAGATAAACTTTGTTACTTATTTAGTACGGATTCGAATTATCATTGAATTTAAACTTGTTTTTAAGTATTCATCTAGTTTTACGAAGTTAGTACTTTTTGGAATAGAATTGTTATTTCGGAACGAGTTTAGTTTCTTTGACACGAATCGGCACTTTAGCCGTTTGCCAAATGAAATAAGTGTAGGAGCTTAGAGCGTCGACAATAAAGTTCGCTTACATGTTTACGTAGTTCCTCTACGAATACACTTCGAACTCCTCGCTCCGAGGTTGCAGTCAAAATATCCAAGTGCAAAAATAAAATCAAATTAAGTCTGTGATCTTAGAGAATGAATTGCGCCGAATTGGACTTGTGTCGGGTCAGATCAAATAATTTTCGTCAAAATGAACTCGGGGTATATTTAATTAACTCAACTTCCCCTATTAAACTGCACAAGAATTCCCTGGCGAAACAACATTAGCATTCGTCAGGAATTTAATTCGTGCAAATGAAAAATGTTTATTTACACTTTTTTACATTTATTCTATTTTCCCTACCGCATGTACATGCATTCCGCGAAAGGGAAAGCAATTAATTTTTATTGGATTTTCTTTTCGCTACAAAAGTTTTAATTACTGCGGAGCGGAGAGGTACGTGGACCGGTGCTTTATGAAACCGCGTTTCCTCCCTCAGATTTCTCTTCAACACTAATTATTATCTGTTGCGGTCACATTATCTCGGATGTTCGTTTTTGTACATACAGTTCTGTAAATTTGTACTTACTCGTAATTTTCACAATAGGTATAAATAAAATATTTCTAATAATTGTATTTGCTCGCAAACGAAAAAAACCGACTTCAATTATATCGACAAGTAATACAACGTAGATCGACGAAAAAATAGTCAAGTAACTACGCGTTGTCAAAGATTACTCAAAAAGTGGTTATCAGATCTCGATAAAATTTAAATGTGACCACATGATAAACATCAGCTTTCGATTAAATTAAAAATTATCAAAATCGGTACACCCAGTAAAAAGTTATTGCGGATTTTCGACAGTTTCCCTCGATTTCTCTAAGATTCCATCACCAAATACTGATTCCAAACTAGAGATATCTCCTTTCCAACAAAAAAAGAATTATCAAAATCGGTACATCCAGTAAAAAGTTATGTGGTATACAACGTAGGTCGACGAAAAAAGCGTCAAGTAAAAACGCATTATTAGATATAAATCGAAAAGTAGTTGTTAGATCTCAAATAAATTTAAATGGGACCAAATGACACACATCACCTTTCGATTAATTTTTTTTTTTTTTGTCGAAATCGGTCCACCCTTTCGAAAGTGCTGAAGTCGCATACATAAAAAAATACAGTCGAATTGAGAACCTCCTCCTTTTTTGGAAGTCGGTTAAAAACTGGTTTCAAAAAGCTATATAAATTTATGAATTATTACGGCATTGCTTATTACTTACGAACAATATGTTATAAACTAGCAAAATAAGCAATCATCAATATGATCGACGTCAGCTCAGTCGCCTCTTCGTACAGAAATTAAGGAGGCCGAATCTGAGCTCATCAAACATTAAGCCCTTACCTGGGGCCCACTAAATAAATAACATCGGCAAATGAAAAACACCCGCGTCCCACTCGGATCGAACTGTGAGAATTGGAAGGAGGACCATAATAAATATGCATAGCGCGTCTATGCCACATCCTCTGTGATTAGTAGGTACGAGGGGGTGCGCGACTGATACGGCTAGGTGAGTGATAGCGAGGGGGCAAAGGAACTAAGGTACCCCCTAGCTAATAACGGAACGTGTCTCTCTCTATTGTATCGCAAGAATTTCTTGGATATTGCCAATATAGGGTGTTCACGTGTGCGTACTTTTGTTTCTGTCATTGCGCGTGTCACACACGGCTGCGTCTAATAATATTGTCTTTATTGGTGGGATATATATTTAATCCAATACGTATTTACATTGCAATACATTATTACATCTGGAAGATTACTCTGGCATCCCTATTATTTAATTTTTTACATATACATATTTATAAGTATAGTTAAAAAGAAATTATTTTGTTGGAATATTTATTTTTAGTAAAATACAATTATGTCTATCCTTCGTTTTACTACTTGAATACTTACGAGAAACGAAAACAAAAAATAGCAAAGTTAATAATGAAATGATGAACTCGCACGAGAGACACGTTTTGGCAATCTTTTTAAACAAATCATATATAATCATATACGTCATATATATATAATAAATGAGTCACGTTCAACGAGCCCTGGTTAGATTTACTTAAAGACAAATACTCATAAAATATTTTCGGATTGAATAAACAAATATTAATATTAAATACTGTTGTAGTTGTCGTTGTGCACTTGGATAAATAATATAGCAAAAAAAAATAATTCGATAATTGTGTTGGCTAGCAAACAAAAAAAACCGACTTCAATTACATCGACAAGTAATACAACGTAAGTAGACGAAAAAAATAACAAACGCACTAGTTGTCACTGCGATTTTCAAAGGTTTCCCTAAATTTATCTGGGCTGCCATCATCAGATCCTGGTTTCCTTATCATAGTACCACCCTTGGGATATCTCTTTTCCAACAAAACAAGAATTATCAAAATCGGTTCATAAACGTCGAAGTTATCCGCGAACATATATAAAAAATAATAATGGAGAAACCTCTTCCTTTACTTTAGATATCGCTCAATATTAAATCACAACATAGTATCTAAGCTTATGATTAAAAAAACATTACATATTCAAACTGCTAGGTGGGCGAAAATATGATTACGTTCTTTTTGCTATTAAGGAATAATAAATTCATAAAGCATGAGGAAAAAGACACCTTTACAATATTTTTGAAAGTCTTATGTGTATTTGTTTACAGACATAACGAAGAAAAAAAATTGTTTAATGTGTTTATAGCTTACGGACCGGTTTCGTTTGAATTAAATAGGTAGTCACATCATCATCATCACTTCAGCCTAATACAGTCCACTGCTGGACATAGGCCTCCACAAGTTCGCGCCAAAAATGGAGTGAACTCATGTGTTTTACCCATAGTCACCACGCTGGGCAGGCGGGTTGGTGACCGCAAGGCTGGCTTTGTCGCACCGAAGACGCTGCTGCCCGTCTTCGGCCTGTGTATTTCAAACCCAGCAGTTAGATGGTTATCCCGCCTTCGGTCGGCTTTTTAAGTTCCAAGACGGTAGTGGAACTGCGTTATCCCTTAGTCGCCTCTTACGACACCCACGGGAAGAGAGGAGGTGGCCATATTCTTAATGCCGTAACCACACAGCAAATAATAGGTATTACATACTTAGAACTTTTTTTACGTGGGGAAAATCCCCATGGATACCTCTCTAGCGCGGGGGCACTGGAGAGGTTATGTCAGACTTTTACTGACCAAAAAGCACTACGTGTGAGCAGTCATCCGCCTGGATGGGATGAGATGGGGTCGCTCTAGCATTCGCCACCCCAGTACTTAATTATAACTATTCTAACCTTATACAGATATAAAATTATTTCAAATAAAAACATTCAAAAAAATATATTGAAATTAAATTATTTCATTGTTTCTTTGTTAAAATATTAATTTAAACTAATTAGGTACTTAATTGTAATTGGCATATTAAAAATAAAACAAGGTTCTAATAAAAATATCGAAGCAATTAAACCCCGATTACGCCCAGTAATAGCACTCGTACCGTATGCAGTGATTCACCTCCACGGATTATATTTACTGTTATTGCACGCAGATTGCACGAGAGGCGTTGCCATAATCGAATTAGGTGCCCGACACAGTCCTAAACAAATTTCAATTTCCAATTATGAGTTCAGGAGAGTCCGTTCATCCCTCGAGAAGTCTGTGACTTATTGCGTAGAGTGCGTGGCGGTTTGGCGACGGTAACGTATTCTGAATAATTGTTCAGTACCGAGACCGATTGAATTTGGCCCCGAGAGGCATAATGAATACGTTCGATATGCACTATGTACTCCTACATACGAGTATACGCTTTATGATGCTAACGTCATGCATAAGCGTTGAGAATACCCAAGAGTTAATTTCTATGATGGTGACACTTTTCCACACAATCTAAAATTTAACGACTAATACCTTTGAATATATTTCTAATTATAGCAATTAGAATAAGGTACGGCGAGTGTACGGCATACAAAGAAAAATCGAATGTGCTTATGGGCAACTTTTATGAGTTTTATTAAAAGAAACGTCTCAGAAAACATTTGCACCGTCACTCGTCTTATTGATTTCATGTGGCAATAAAAGAATTGAAGCTACCTTAGCCTCCCCATACACTTTTGCCGGTTCAATGAGCGTAAATTGCAATAGGATCCCACGCCATGATAGACCCGAATTTTTTTTTCAAGGCAGGTGATAAAATTACCTGACCCTAATACAGGATTAACAGTATTTTATGAATAACGGTTGGTTCTGATAGGTTGGAATGGGAACATATGGTGAAATAGCTGATTTTCATATTCTGATCTAATAAACAAGTTTAATATTATAAAATATTTATAAACTTAATATGTGCGTCGCAACCCTGCGACATGTCCATATTATATATACATATCCATGTACATTTGTTAAATTTATATGCATATAACAAAGTCACTGATGAATTTTGGTTGTTTACATTCAGTCTCATATTGCTCAAACTCCATAAACAAACGGTAAAGTATTTCGATTTTGTTAATTAAGTATCGAATAGCTGTAATTGTTAAATACCTATTTTATATTTATATTTGTAAACAAGTTTGTCGTACGTGTAAATAAATTTATATAATATTATCCACAATTCAAACGCGAGTAATTGAGTATAGAAGCACGCATGACACATTTTGTATGTAAAATTGCGATGAATATTGAGTTAATTTAAATAAAATTCTGTGATAATTTATTTTCCACTTTGTTAAAGTAGAACGTGATTGAAGTAGAAAAATACAGGCATCGTGTCTACTAGACTGGAAGACGATCTTGTGATTGAAGTTTACTCAATTCACTGCGTTTGCTTAAGATTTTATGTAAATTATTTTGGAGCGCTAAGGCTCTGGCAAAAATACACGTAATAAATTTAAAATCCCTCGTAAAGCCTTTAAAGTTTTATTAATATATATATTTATACACTGTTAGGTGCCTATGATTACAAAAAAAAATATTTAATATATAAAATAAATTCGTTTAACAAGAAAAAAAAGCCAAGACGAACCAAAAAAAAAAAAAAAAAAAAAACGAAAAGCACTACCTATCTTTTCTCGAAGTGCTTCGTCGTTTTTTTGAACCCTCATAACTTGGGTTTGGATTATACCAGATAAACAAAATTCTGGGGATATGGTGTCGATAGTGGACTTATTAAACATATAAAGTTTCAATTGCATAGCTCTTATACTTTAGATTTTATTGATATCTAAAAAACCCCGATTTCGTCACTCACTGATGATCATCAAAATTCCTAGAGTCTTCCTGAAGTCCCCGAAAGCTGAAATTTGGTATGTAAGCTAGTATTAGTACACAAACAACAAAAAAATTCTAAGACTTGGAACTTTTACCCCCCAACCCCTTAAACTAGGGGATGGAAGTTTGTATGAGACTTCCGCAAATTTTGATGCTAGAGGTCTGAAAATTGATATAGGGACTCCTTGTTATTATTAATAATAATAAAATACATAAAAAATTAAAATCGGTTATTAGTTTATGTCGAAAATTTACATTTTGTAATTTTGGTATTTAAGTTTTGGCGGAGATCACCGTTTGCATATCAGTTCAACATAAAATCAAAAACAGCGTGCTTAAACCGAATATGGTGAAGATTGGATAATATTTATGGTATAAAATGTCTCGGAGGTAAAATGCAACGATAATATTGTCATAAGCAGCTTACAAAAAGAAGTGAAATCCCACCAAAAACATTTTCATGTAAAATGTTGCCAAGACGAGATCATATGGCTCGCACTGTCAAAAAGTTATCAGATCTCATGTAGAACCAAGCTTCTAACTCTACACGCCCTAACTCTACAAGCCCTAACTTCACAAACTCTACAACTTAGTCAAAATATGTGGCTTGGCCGTTTCGCTACCGTCACGTGGGCGTAAGGTGAAAAATTTTTTCACTGTGTTTTACTTTTCTGTCATACAATAGTTCTATTAAAGAAAAAATAAAAAGAAGAAGAATAATTGATATACATATAATACAAATAAAAATAAAAAGAGAAAATATATTTATATAAATGAGACAAGAAAGTCGTCATCTACAACATCGGCAGCCGGTAGTAACGAAACGGCCAAGCCACATATTTTGACTAAGGTGTAGAGTTTGTGAAGTTAGGGCTTGTAGAGTTAGGGCGTGTAGAGTTAGAAGCTTGGCTCTACATGAGATCTGATAACTTTTTGACAGTGCGAGCCATATGATCTCGTCTTGGCAACATTTTACATGAAAATGTTTTTGGTGGGATAATATTATCCACAATTCAAACGCGAGTAATTGAGTATAGAAGCACGCATGACACATTTTGTATGTAAAATTGCGATGAATATTGAGTTAATTTAAATAAAATTCTGTGATAATTTATTTTCCACTTTGTTAAAGTAGAACGTGATTGAAGTAGAAAAATACAGGCATCGTGTCTACTAGACTGGAAGACGATCTTGTGATTGAAGTTTACTCAATTCACTGCGTTTGCTTAAGATTTTATGTAAATTATTTTGGAGCGCTAAGGCTCTGGCAAAAATACACGTAATAAATTTAAAATCCCTCGTAAAGCCTTTAAAGTTTTATTAATATATATATTTATACACTGTTAGGTGCCTATGATTACAAAAAAAAATATTTAATATATAAAATAAATTCGTTTAACAAGAAAAAAATGGAAAATAAATATAACATTCCAATATTGTAAAATAATTTGTTTTTTTTTATTTTCATTTTATACAATTTGATTGTTAACAAAATATCAAAGCAAACTTCAGTGTTGTTATTGTTGAAAAGAAACAAAAGAAAATTCTTTACTTATACGCTCAGGCAAGTGAATGTAATGTACCAATATAGTTTGTTTAAATTACGCCCCTTGTATGAGAAGCAGGTTTCAATATTGAAAATATCCGCAATCGACAAGGAGATATCAATAAACGACACGACAAGATAAGGGTGCGTTCATAACCAAGAACTTTTCTGATAACCCTCCTATAGAGCTCCTGGGGGGGATTGGGGATTGGGTCGGCAACGCGCTTGCGATGCTTCTGGTGATGAAGGCGCTTATAAGCTACGGTAATCTCTTACCATCAGGTAAGCCGTACGCTTGTTTGCCGACCTAGTGATATATAAAAAAACCGCTCTAATTTTTATATTAGCTTAACACTAACAAAGATTCTTAATATTTATATGGATTTTAGGTAATATAAAAGTTATTTAATTTTCTTCGCTTTATGGAAATGGTCTGTCGTGAATATTTTTAATCTTAATGTTTAAACAACATTTTATACCTAGTTAAATTATTTACAATAAAATATTTATTAAACAGTATTAATTCAAAGTATAATTCGCCGTAGCGAGCTCGAAACACGTACACTCGAATACCTAAAATGTGAAGCTATTAAAGATAAAGTGTGTAAATAACATTAAAAAGGATTAAGCAAATATGTGTCGGATGTGAGGGTATTCATTGAATTTTGCCTGATGCGAACGTCGAGTGCAGGAAAATAAACAACTCATTTGACTTTATAATACTAAATTGATTTTTTTTTTTTCGATTACTGATTAAAACCCTATATATCTATAAAAGAGCGAGTAAAGATCACTAAATTAATAATGACAACGAATAAAAAATAAAAGGCTCAAGTTTCCAAATTTTACCATTAGCAAAGTAAAGAAAATCTACAACCCTGGGGGATCGAAAATCAAACAATGCGAGCGTTCGAAATATAATATCGTTCCTTATTAAGACGCAAATACAGCATTAAAGAAAAGCAAAGTACAACTCGGTACATCGTATCGCTGGCAGGGAAAAACGAAACAAAATGTTTGTAGTGAGCAAGGTAAGGAGGTAATGCTCGTAATAAAATTTTATGCGCCTTAATATTTTACCGAACGATGAGTTGAGGCGTGTGTGAAATTATATAGCTTCAGCGCGGTGCCAAAATTTACAACTTCTCCCCTAGGTATGAATGTATGGTAAGTGTATTTCGGTGTATGGAGACAACTGATATGTCTTCAAAATATTGTTGAAGATTGTGAGTTACAATTTCACTATGCCTCGCGTCTCAACTCATTAAACGTCTTAATAAAGTTAGTAAGGTACTTAATTTAAATTAAATACGAGAAGGTTTTGGTATTTGTAAAATATAAGAGAAAATTAACCCCTCTAGCGTCATTCCAACATTTTGTGTTAACAAGCGTCCCGACGGCACCTCACCTCAGCATGGCGACACCGTTTTTCTTCAGAGATAATTTATGTAAATGAAATTCACATTACCCTGTTTCTTATTCGAAGCCTCGTACGCGACCTGACATGTTTTCATAGCACGTTTATTGCCATGTTTTTGTCTTTATTATCTTGTCTTTCCTGTCACTACTTTCAGTCTGACGGCTTAGCGCTGTATTTCATAACTTTTTTAATTCTTCACAAACGAATGCTCAGACGCTAATACCGCTCTTTGAAAGCTTTTTGATACACAGTTTCTACTCGTATATAGAAAAATAAACGGCTTGTGATAATTTAATTTATAATTATTCATTTAATGTCATGTGAAATAAGTGTACTTTTTTTTCTTTTGTGAGTTCAGTAACAGCGAACGTAAAGTAAATGAAGATTGAAAAAGTTAATCAAGCTCACAAAGCGATTGCTAAATCTAAAAATTCAGTTCTTATATCATCTATGAAAAGAACACTCCAAACACCGCAACGCTTTTTCTTAACTATTAATACGGAGACTCCTAATAAAGGCTCTAAAGTTTTAAGAGCGCGTTTGGTAAAAATACGGTGTCGCCAAAGTTTTCTTTATTAGTTTTCCCCTTTAATCCGACCAGGCGTGTCCCAATGTCTTTATGGCGAATTTTCAATCTGAGTCTGGGCGGAAGCCAATAAGAAATCAACTATTTGTTCCCTGATTCCCGTGCATCGGTTCGAGGGGAGTCTCGCTTCTTTACGACTTCTTTTACGATTGGAGGTGCATTCAGAATTAGTCCGCGCAAACGGGAGAGCCTTTTCGTGTCTGCGAAGATGAATGGTAAAAGTATTACAATGACTTACTGTATGAAATCCTTTCTCACGGCCAAAAAATCTTTTTGTATTTTAAAATGAAAAATCAATATCATCTAAATGTTTTAGAATATTTTACTGACTTTTTAGAGAACAAGTCTTACAGAAAATCTTAGCTTATTTTTAAATTTGACTTTATTTAAATAGACGGGTTACTCTGGCAATGTACTTCTGCATAACCATCCAATACAATTTTTCTTGGCCCTAAAAACGTCGATAAAGTGAAATATGAAACTTACAGCCTCATTTTTATCTTTTCACCTAAGAAATATAAAATATTTTACTATAAGAAAGCTACATTATTTAGACGCAAGGTGATAGAAGTGCAATAATGCTATCTGGTATTAAACATTTCTTAAAAAACGAAGAAACATTATCTAAAATATATAACAATATTAATTTTTAAATTGCCCAAAATATATACAACATTATTCTTTTCAGCCTAATTATTTTTTTATAGAATTAATTTTTACAATCGCTAGAAAATCGAAAACTTCATTTTGCATAAGATAGAGCTTAAGAATTCTAACGAACTTGCTCTATATCTTCCTGAAGAATTTGTTTACATTTTAATAACTTCTGTGCACTTTTAATAACTTTAAATTTTGTGGTTTATTACTTTGTTCATTACGTCATAAGGATGCGTCGTGTGGCGGCATCTTTTAAGTCTTCGTTAATACCGTATTATGATCCGTACGAGATTACTTGGTTCCATTTTACGACACTTTTAATCGCTACTAAGTTTCATTGACCTTAAGTAAAGGGTCCATTTTAAGAGATGTGATTTTGCAGATACTAAAATTTTATTATATAACAAAGCTGAGAAACGATTAATTATTCTCTGTCATTCTTTATTGACTATTATAATGGAATTTCTACGGACCTATAATTAATCCGTAACTACGCAGCAATTGCATAAAATGTGTACACAAAACATTACTGATATTGTGTATCGTGGACGCAATAAGGACGACGAAGTCAGAAACGAAATTTAAAAGCACAGTTATTCTGTACATAAAAGCATTTGATGTAGTTTATTCATGTATTCAGGTCGTGAAAAGTTTATAAAAGCCAAAATTCATGTCATACATATATTCATAAACGAGTTAAAAAAAGTAGTGATTTTTAAAGTTATAAACCTATGATATAAATTTCATGACATACAATAATTGAAACATTTTATTCTTGTTTAAATTAAAATACGTAATTTACACAAATTGCAAATTATACTGGATATGATAAAATATGTGTTTAAATTTAATGTTACGACTTAAACTACTAATACTTAGTCCTTTGTTAAGCGTCTCTCGTACAAATGCACTCAATTGTTCTCAGAGTAAAGCATAAAGCGACACTCATTCTAGCCATTGTTCAGGAGCAGAGCGACAAAATGTTTATCTTTCAAGAGAAAAGTGAACAGTTTTATACGAAAGCGTTATAGAGCTGTTTTCATTAACACACATATTTACTCTTGCCTAAATACTCTCAAACTCTCTTTATTAATTTTAAAAAGATGGGTTTGAATGTACTTAAATATTTATACTGAAAATATAATGAGAGCTTTAGAAATGTTATTCTTCTCGTTTTTGTTTTCTGAAACTTCCATAAGAGTTTAAATTGATCGTCACGTGCTAAGAACGTACAAGATATTCAATATTGAGCGTATAAAGTCGATGCAAAGCGCTTCAACATTTATGCAGTCGGTACATTACATTGACGCGTGTCGCGATTAACTCGCTTAACTCACTTCGACTTGCCGTCTGAGTAACGGTGTATTCAAGGAGATCGTGACTGAAATCTCATATTATAAGCAAGTTAATTTAGTTCTGCGGTAGTCGTAGACGGCGCGCAAATGCTATCAGCCATTAGTTATATTAAATAAGGAAAATATACTTCTATTACTTTAATTTAAAATTTATGCATTAGTAGATACTAAACAGTAAGTATTAGAGAATTTTAACACTAATAAATAATAGCAATACTACGACACGAGTGTCTACTCAGCTGTTATTTGAATATATAAATATACTAGCTTACAAAACGTTGTTTTGCCATATATATTATTAACCCCCTTATAACTTGGGGGTATGATAATTGTGTTTGCAGGCAAACGAAAAAAAACCGACTTCTATTATATCGACAAGTAATACATCGTAGGTAGACGAAAAAATAGTCAAGTAAATACGCATTATCAAAGATTACTCCAAAAGCTATAATCAGATCTCGATGAAATTTAAATGTGACCACATGATAAACATCGGTTTTCGATTAAATTAAAAATCATCAAAATCGGTCCACCCAGTAAAAAGTTATGCGAATTTTCGAGAGTTTCTCTCGATTTCTCTGGGATCCCATCATCAGATCCTGGTTTCCTTATCATGGTATCACCCCAAGGATATCTCCTTTCTAAACGACGAAGTTATCCCCGAACATACATATATATATATATATATGTGTGTACGGTCGAATTGAGTAACCTCCTCCTTTATTGAAGTCAGTTAAAAATAGATGTTGGTCGATTCTCAGACCTACCCGATATGCACACAAAATTTCATAAAAATCGGTCCCGCCGTTTCGGAGCAGTATGGTAACTAACATTGTGACACGAGAATTTTATATATAAGATGTAACTTGAAACATAATATTTTAATTTAGGAACTAGAGTTCTCCTATTCTGTAACTTAATACTAGAAAATCATAAATCTTAAGCCATTATCAAACTTAAGTTAAAAAAAAATATCATTCATGGTTGTGTTTGCTCGCAAACTTAAAAAAAAACCGACTTCAATTACATCGACTAATGAGGTATAAAATATTCAAGTAAATACCCATTATTAGAGATAACTAAAACAGTACTGCCTTTGAATTAAAAAACGAATCATCAAAGTCGGTACACCCACTAAAAGTTATGAGGTAAAACACTTTAAAAAAGAACTACAGTCGAATTCAGAATCTCATCTTTTTTTTCAAGTCGGCTAAAAATTATTCGACGGCCTATCGATTTGTTTCGTGTAACCATCGGTCAATGTATCTGACATTACTTAACTTTTATCTGCACGATAAATGTACTTATATACAATTTGTAACTTAGATTAACTAACAATAAATAACATTTACTAAAATTATAAAAATTATGAAGTATTAATAAAATTGTCGAAACTCCACTAATATTTTATCAGTCTTATTAAAAAAACTATATGATATATAATTAACCCTTATTATCACTTCATTTGTAACTATTAATTTCCTAACCTTAATCATTAAAACGTACGGAACACAGTGCACCCACAATATTTAATTTGGAGTTTGTCGGTTTGGCGTGTTATTGTTAAAGACAGAAGCGATAACACGGAACACAAACACCGCGGGGCACGTTCTAAATTAATCCAATCCACGAAATAGGTATTACAGGGCTAATGGGGCAAAGTTTTCATGTAAGCCAATTGTGTGCCGTTAATCTAATCGGTGCCGTGTACTGCGATATCGGTACCGTAACAGTTGCCAAATAAAAAAACGCGGAATTTCCGTCCATTCTAATCGTCTTTTGATCCATCAAAGAAACCTTCCAATATTCACTACTTCCGAAAATACTAATGTTGTTCTATTTTTATATATTTTGTGTTTGAATGTAATAAATATTTTTGCCTTTTGTAATATATGGAAGGTGTAATTAGAATTTATTATAGGGATTTTTTAATAACAATGTACGTGTAATATGGTTAGTACAATAGTATGGTTGTGTTGACTGAATGAACTCACCTAAAATTTTCAACTGGCGAAGAATTTCTCCGGCATAGGCAATAATTTAAAGTTTATCTACTACGCTGCTGCACAGAGTTTTTAGACCTACCGCATAGCACTTTACTAAAAAAACAGACTAGAAATATATTCGTCACGGATAAGCAGGTATCAAACTTACGTCACCGCTAGACCAGAGCGGTCGAGCGGTTGACAGAATATTTACATAAATTATTCATTAGTTTACTAAGAAACTAAACGTCCACAACGTAATAAATAGCTAGAGTTTGCTTAAACTATCCTTGACCAAAATAGTTTAGCACGATAGCATCTCGGAACGTGCGTTGTATAAGTTTCTTCGACTCCAGCTGTGAGCATGACCCCATCCCTCTCGACCACTTGACCAGAGCTCATGCGATAAAACAATTACCCCGACCGAGCCCGGAACACGAAAATTTACAAATAGGAAGGCCAAAATTATATAGTAAAGTTTAATTAAAAATCCTACCTCGTTTATACTATTGATAAAATCTACTCTATATAGGAATAAGAAAAAATGTTCTCTGATTGTAATTTATATTACTTTATTATTATTATAATTTCTTTTAATTTACTTGATTTAATGAATCCAGGATAAAAGTGATTTTTTACAGCTATAGTAGTGTAAAGGTTAAAATAGTCTATCAATACCGAAAATTTAAATACATATAGATATATAAAATACAATCCAGTAATATTTTATTGTTTATAGTAATATCAATATAATGCTTCGATATTCACCCAAATAACATGACTAAACACTGGTTACGTTTCCTGTCATTGTTAAACGGTTCGCGTGTCGAAAAGGCTCATTGGAATTTTGATATGGCTGGACTGCTCGATAATTACACCCCGAATCCTAGGTATTTCTTTGTTAAAGTATTAAATAAATAAGCTATATTTATGCAAATTAGCTCCGGATAAGATTGGAACGATTGAAGTGGTGAAATAACATGCCTCGTTTTTAAATAAACAAGCAAATTAATAGGATTATAAACATAAATTATCAAAAGCTCCCTCGACCGAAAATTTAGGCTAAGCTTTTATCAAATCTTGATATATTAATATTAGTTTTTATAAAAACACATTATATCGCTACTTAACAATCCTAACGCTTTTATTACATAATTGGCATTCGCATCATCTTTTCGGTATTATTTTATAATGATATATTATTTTATTTAAACGTAAAAGTTTTCGATTTCTCCATATTTTAATTAGTTGCCAAATAGCTAGATTTAATAGTCAGTGTGGGCTGGTCACTTGTGTTGCAAGCCCGATTTCAGTTAGAGCAGACGTGTCCTGAAGTCGATACCGCGTGTTGGCAAACGCAGTGTGGGGCATCATCCGGCCTGCTGTACCGACGATCTACGTAAGATTGCCGGCATGGGCTGGATGAGTATAACGGAAAACCGGGATGTCTGGTGTGAACGGGGGGGGAGACCTATGTCCAGCAGTGGACTACGATAGGCTGAACTGACTGACTGACTGTCTGACATTTTCAATTAAAAAGACATCAGTTTCTCTTTCAAACGTAAGTTTTAAAGTAAGATTTTTCCTAAAATCTGATACTTTTCTCTAACAGTATTCGACTATTCCACCCACGGGCAAATGCCTTTTTCTTTGATAGGCTTAAAGGGTTAGCGTTATACCCTGAAATTAGCATTATACTCTAATCACATTTTATTTTATTTTAATTCATATAAATTTGTTACATTCAATACATACTCTTCGAAAAAAATCAATTTATTCCGTTTTTATTACTACACGCAATCAAAGGATATTTATTGAATAGTGTAGAAATAGATTGTAAAAGATAATTTTATTGATGGAATTTATTGCCATGGTTACCTATATTATTACCAGTCACTAGTAATCATACAACATAAAAGTTCACGTTACAATACACAAAACTAACGCGAGTTATTACACTTTGTGAGGCACTTTAATAACATAATGTGACCCACAAACACTAATACGAACTTAAAATACATTGTACCGTTTAAAACTACGAACTTTAATCTACGTGCTTGGAGATTGAGTGATGAAAAATGTATCGACGTAGAATGATAACGAAGACTTGCTGAGGTAGCTCGTCGCGACGACACATAACTAAATTGTGGTAACTTTAACTTGTGTTACCGTGTCATACTTCGGTAACGTTCAAGTTACAAAATTTGCTTCAGAATTTTAATGTTATATTAAGTATTTAAAATATATAGTTATAAAGGAGTTGTGATTACACGTGCTTGTGAAAATAACGTTTTAAACACCTTTGACTTATACATGTAAGTAGGTATATAATTATTTAATAAACGTAGTCTACATGCTACCTCGTTATATACGATTGTAATTAAACGAAATCACTTAAAACCTGAAAGAGTTCCACTACATAAATAAATTATTTTATTACTACCCAAATTATGATTTATTTTGTTTTAATACTATATCAATTATTGTGACATGTATCAATAACCTCAAAATACTCACACACACATATCACAACGTCGCGTCTCTAGGTGAAATAAAATATTGAACAAGCTTGAACAAGCTCACATATGCAAATTCTTGATACAATGTTGTCGTCCCAGCGGCGTCGCGAATGGCAATACCGATTCCTGATTTGCACCTGCTCAATTCCCTACCCAATGCACTGCCTGTTCTAACTTCATTTGCTGTGAAACATTGTCACTTTATCGCGACTATTAATCGAAGTTCCCACTCCCGCCCTGTATTAGCATATTGGATCTTACTTTTCGCGTTAATGTCGTCAACATATTTTACACTTCAAAGTAGTTTATTTTTAATAAAAAGGTTATTTACTTCAATTAATTGACTTTCATTTTATTTCGACAGAAAGTGTGTTGAAGGCTGATTAAATTAGAAATGTTCAATTTAAATGTCTCAAGTATCCTTAATATCTGAGCTATACTGAAGAGTGTTTATAATTTATAAACAATTGCTTTCTGTGAACTCATGTGTTTTGCCCATAGTCACCACGCTGGGCAGGCGGGTTGGTGACCGCAGTACTGGCTTTGTCGCACCGAAGACACATGAGTTCACGTTATTTTTGGCGTAAACTTGTGGAGGCCTATGTCCAGCAGTGGACTGTATAGGCTGTAATGAATGAAAAATGCTTTCTGTATTTATTTATTTATTTATTTATACATTATTGCACAATACATTAAAGAATTGTACAAAAAGAGGGCTAAAAGCTAAAAGCATTCTCTACCAGCCAACATTAGGACGTACAAGAGCAGACTTTTGTAGGTAGGTAATTTAGTATTAGTAAAATTCACATTAAGAAAAAAAAGGGAGAAAAAATAAAGTAACGTTAGTGGCAATCGTTATATTTATACACAAGCAAATAATTCATATACATACTATACAACTACATACATACTACATAAACAGACACAAACAGACATACATACACATATACATACATACATACATACATACAAACATAATACTTATAAGCTGACGACAATGCATCACTCACACAAAAATATAAGTCTTTGACTATACAAAAAAAAGGTGTATATATGCTGAAACTTTTAATTGATGTCATCATCAATGAGTATATATTAAAAATATATTATGTGAAGTATAATAGTATAGTATGTGTAGTATAACTTAAAAATTGTTTTCTAGGCAGACTACGACAATTACACTTAAGCTAGTAAAAATAATAATTGCTCTCAGAAATTCGTAAAATAGTGATTCTGTTCAAGTAATTGTATAAATAACGTATAGCTGACATTGTCTTCCTTTAGATAATTCCATTTTAGTGTTTTCAATTTAAACTTTCTGTACAACGAAACATTGTCTATATCAGCAAAGCTTCAAGCTGCTATAAACTAAGTTATACGTTTTAGCGTCTTTTTATTCTAAGCCAGATCAATAAAACGACTCAAAATATTACCGTAGATTAAAGTTATTATCACACAGAAAAATAAAAGTGTAAGATTTTTCGTTCAGCAGTATTATCTTTGTGTTTATATATTTCATATTGTAGAATCTCCAAAAAAACTTCGTAACCGCTGTCATGTTTACACGATATTTCATATGAAAATTCAGAGTAGTGGAATGAAAGAGTGTGAAGAACGAGTCCTTGCTTTAATTTCTTTATTCAACACGAAATTCAGACTTATGCTGTATGAAAAACAGTGATGTCTGGCTTCGTGAAAAATGTATTCCATATAGAGGCTTCGAACAAGCGTATAGGAACACATTGAAAAGTCTTCCGCGTGAGCTAGTCTCACTCGTCAGTCGAGATGTTTGGGTTTTTAAGCTGTTCGGTCTTATTTTGAAGATAAACTTAAATAACACAATGTACATTTAAATGTTGATTAGGATAGAATGTTTCTTTTTATTTCGACTAATGTTATTATTTATTATTATTACAGAATTTTAAATGTTACTATCAATTTATTTAAAACTAAAAACATAATATAACATTTAATTTTATCGATAAAGATCATGCAAATATTAATAACAATACTTTAATTTTATTAGCTATTTCAAAGCTTCTTTTACGATTTGTGGTGTATTTCGTTTGCTGTTTCGTTTATATTCTTACGACTTGAATGACTATTGGTTGTAAAACTATCGGGCGCTCGGTGCGTGACTTCATCCCCTTTGCCTTCATTCCTTACGTGTCCCATCCCACTTTAATAATAGATAAGCATGAAATAATTGCATAAAATTTGATTTCATGATACAATAAAAATATTATTTATCTATGACTGTATTTCAAATCAAACTCGAGGCTTTGATGTTTTAATACTATAAACGATATCGGTACACGAACATTATTAGCTCTTTGATCTTACACGTTAAATATGATCGACGTCAGTTGTACATCATATTAATAAATATTAGATTAGATTTCATAAAGTTAATATACCCACTCAGATCTTTAAAGAATTAAATATTATATTTAAACTACTATTACATTTTATGAAAAACATATAACCTTTTAATGTATAACGTGCTATTAGAAATATATTACATATTTTAATACTTTAATTGATGAAGATGTGCTTTTAAAATCCTCGTTTAAAAATATCTGCTATTTAGAAAAATCTGTGTTTAAAAATATATAAAAATATGATAACTTTAGTAAGCTCATAGCAACATTTCCTTCATTTCAGATCATGTGCGAGAATTCTCCTGCGGCACACTCTACTACAGGACCTTCTTTGTGGATTCGAAGCGTGATGCGCTCTACGTCGGCGCAATGTGAGTTTTACATTTTAAAGTTTTAGAAATAAATAACTGATAATGAATATCTCGGTTCTTATGGGTAATTGATATCTAAAATGTACGAGATAGGCCAGTGTATACAACAGTCTCTGTCGTTTTCGTGGGTAGAATACTAATATAACACCGCTAAAACTTTTAAGTGCTAAACATATTTTTTAAAATAAATCGTACTTTCAAACGAACAATCTTTTCAAATTCTATCTATCTATAAGAATGAAGATTTTCTTTTTTTATTTATAAAGAAAATAGAAAAAGTTTTAAAGCGTATATTCTGGTTGAAATTTCTATGAAAATGATAATTGTGGTTGCAGGCAAATGAAGAAAAACCGACTTTAATTATATCGACAAGTACGTACAACGTAGGTACAACGTAGGTAGACGAAAACATAGTCAAGTAAATACGCATTATCAAAGATTAATTCAAAAGTTGTAATTAGATCTCGATGAAATTTAAATGTCACCACATGATAAACATAGGCTTTTGATTAAATTAAAAATCATCAAAATCGGTACACCCAGTAAAAAGTTATGCGGATTTTCGAGAGTTTCCCTCGATTTCTCTGGGATCCCATCATCAGATCTTGGTTTCCTTATCATGGTATCACACCAAGGATATCTCTTTTCTAAACGACGAAGTTATCCCCGAACATACATAAAAATATATATATGTACGGTCGAATTGAGTAACATCCGCCTTTTTTTGAAGTCGGATAAAAAACAATACTCTATCATCATGGCAAAAAGTCAATTATATGTAATATAGTATTTTCAGCAGTAAAACGTATTTTAATACACACAAAATTGATTGTAGTCTCACGCGAGCTCACCAACTTTGTTCAAAAAGCGAAGCAATTTTTAGCAATAAAACGATCTTTGCATGTCGATCACGCTAATTTTATTACTCGAGTTAGGTATATTTTTATTGGTTGCTCAAAAATAGTTTCGTTCTAATTAAGGCTATATATAAACTAATATTATTAGGTTTATTTTATAAATTGGCAACTAATTGTGTATTTTCAAATCAATAAACTTTGAAACATTTTAGCGATCCTTTCACTACAGTTTCCGGAATTAATTTCGGGTCAATCAAACTACGACTTGTTATAATAGAACATGAGAACAGATAGTCTTATGAGTACATACAGATGACCTCGTGAGGAATCTCTAAATTTTAAGTAATAGTTATACTTGCATTATATCAATTATATTTGATGTTTTTTTTCACAGGGATCGACTTTATCGACTTAACATGAACAACATCAGCGCTTCACACTGTGACGTAAGCTACATATATATATATAACATAAAATTACGTATATTATTATTATTAATAATATTGAATATGTAATAATCAAATAAATTTTCTTGTTTTCAGAGAGATTCAATAAACTTAGAACCAAGTAATGTAGCTCAATGCGTCTCCAAGGGAAAATCAGAAGTAAGTTAATACTTAATTAATATAGAATACATAATATTACTGTAATATACCAATTACGTTAAGTTTTATTGTTATATTTGCAAACAAAACTACATCTCTATTTTGAACAGTTTCAACGATCTTTCAACGTAACGAATTATTATATAATCTTTGGTTTCAATTGAAAGAAATACTCGTTTTGTAAATAAAAATATTATCAAAAAGTAAATAAAGAAAAAAGGAGCTAGGATGCAAAAGCGCAGTAAAATAGTAGCTAATTATAAATGTTATAAGATAAACAACATTATAAACTGTATAAACATATCCCAATTCTAAGAAAAAGAACTAAAACACCTCAGATCTAGTTTCACGATAAATATAGCGTACTTAACCGTAGAGAAATTGCCATTATTGCCTCATTAAATCAATTGAAACTCCTTTGTTCGGCGCAAAATTGCACACAACTAGCACCATTTCCATCAGGGATTAATCCCATTTTTAACTGAGCGGCGGGCGGCGGCATATTTCATAGCGGGGAGCTCAAAGCTACGTTCCACTCGCTGTATTAAGGCCGTTAATTTTGATTTACAATCGCCGCGTAAAAGCAATATTTGTTTTATTTTCCGTCTCCGAAGATTGGGTGATTGTTGCGAGTTACCGCTCTGCACGACCTACTAATACGATAATGCACGAGACGCGAGTGATTTCTACGCCCGAGCGAACCTCAGTTTTAGGTACTACAACGTTTATAATTGACATAGTAACGATTAAAAATTTTATTAGAGCTTTATTTATTGGCCTTATTTGGGTTTTTCTTTTAGAAGTCGGATCGACCGCGCGTGTTGAACCCAGTGGTTATTGTGGTTCGTAGTAAGTTGATAATATTGCTACGTTTTTGCATACGTATTAAACGTTTATAGCAAATAATAAACGATTAACATTTATAATTTAAAATCCAATCTAATAAATATTGCAAATAATGGGTAAAACGAAATTACACTGTTGAATAATCTTATTTGACAAGTATATAAATGTCTGATAAAATACATTATAGATATATCCCGAAATTTTCCCTCGTCGACTAATATTGAAGAAATAAAGCACGCTAGTAAAAGATCGAACTTTTGTAATAGCTCGGAATTAAAGCAATAGACCACATGCTACCATTCAACTCTTGCAATGAAGAAAAAAGTAAATTTGTTTTATTAGTATTAAAGAGGGTCATAAAAAAGAAATATCCCCGAGTCTATCGCCCTGATCGTGGGAGGAACGACTACTCGTGAAAGCTATAATCAAAGTTTCTCGCTGTAGACGAGTTTTCCTTTCTCTAAACACGATGTCGTAACACGAAAGAGGCTGGAAAAGCGCCGACGGCGAAAATTCTGTAAGCGGCCACAGGATTCCCTCACTTTACCGATCTCAATCCTTGCTTGCTTTCTTTGTTATAATAACAGAGATAGGTTTCAGTTGTTTAACATTAAAAAATAGATCTAATCTATTATATGTAATTATCTTTTATCTTTGTATGGCGATGGGCCGGTGAAATGTACAAAACACCTGGCTGTCACGTTAATGGTCGTCGGTTTGAATCGCGCTTCTAATAAATATTTGTTTTGACACAGATATTAATTTTTATAAGTAAAATTATATAATGCTTTTGATGTAAAATAAACTATTTAAAATAACTTTAACGTCTATATATACACATAAAATGCAAATTTACTTAAGGATTTGTCACGAAGAAAAAACAAGTGCAGTGTTCGTCGTTAGCAATGCTAATGAGAATGAGAGCTTCGCATATCGGCACGGAGAAGCTATTTGATGTTAAAAAAAATAAGTACAATTCAGTGCTAAAACCATTTGTTCAAAAAACGCTAGGAAAAGTAGAGCCCGCCGTAAATCAGCTTACGTACAAAGTGGCGAATAATTAACGAAATGGACCAATCGAAAACATTAGTTCCGAATGAAGTTATGCGAGAGCCCGGCTAAGTGCCGTTAAAAGAAACTTAGACGTGAGCTTGATTGTTCTCCTGCTTAATTCTGATTGTTTCCGAGCGCAAAACACTTCTGTTCACGTCAGTACAACGGCTGGAACGTTCTAAGTATATTAATCCGATAATTACTTTAGAACAATCTCTAGCAAAGTTACCTCTGCGAGGCCGAACCTAAGAGAGTGTGGAACAAGTTCTTACAAAGAAACAGTGAACTTATACTAATTGTTTATTTCTACGTGCCCATTGTATAAAAGTATTACATACATACTACTTAAATCTGCTCTGCGATGTATGAAAATTTAATGAAATGTTATAAAGCAAAATCTAACAGCTACGTAATGAGAGAGTACAAAAAGAATAATGAGTGAATGAAAACAAATGTCTAAAACCTGTGTCTCTGTTTACTCAGTAAAATAGAACACTGTCGCTCGTGATAACACTTATTATATCAAGCAAAGTGACAACCAGACTAGGACAAAAAGTGTTTCTGGTAGTTCTATTCTGTCCTGTATTTCGTAAACTTCAAAATCTGACAGAATATCCACACAATAGTCGTTCTCGTGAACGGCTCTCGTCGTGACGTAGAGAAAATTAGTTTCAATCTCTCGTCCCGCCACGGCTACCGCAAGCCTATCTATTCGTCCAACGTACACATAGCTTTTAAAAACATGTCAGAATCACCGATGATTTTTTTAGAATAAACATATACATACATTTGGTATGACAGTAGTGTAATATGTGTATTAATTACATATTTACACTATTCTCATACCTGATCGTTTATGTAAATATTTTTACAACCACTCACGCAAATTTGAAAGTTATTCTACTCATTAAATTTACGTTTACGTTTTAAAGTTTTCTACACATGTACGATATAGCGATCAATAATATGTGATACGTGTGATTTTGATTAATAAAATAAAATATTATGTTTTCTGCATTCAAAATAATTTTAACGAAGTCGAGTAAGGTGTTACGTATTGCGTAATAAACAACAAAACCTAATAAACACAAACACGGAGCAATTGTTCATTTTGAGCCGCGTTTTATTCACTAAAGCGGTCATCGCATATTCCTGTCGTACGGAATATTAATGTTCCGTTCAATATTTATGTTGGACGCAAATTTGCATAATCACAGCCAGCGAACACTCACCCACACTTGCCCGAATTACTATTATTTCGATAAAATTTCCGATGCACCCAATATGTATTCCTTCATTGCAGTTCATTTATTTATCGTATCGGCTAACCAATTATCCGTATTGCGCCAATTTTGATTGAAATGTAAGAGAATCAAT
Organism: Melitaea cinxia; assembly: GCF_905220565.1. Taxonomy (NCBI): domain Eukaryota; kingdom Metazoa; phylum Arthropoda; class Insecta; order Lepidoptera; family Nymphalidae; genus Melitaea; species Melitaea cinxia. Next base: position 7,761,852 of record NC_059409.1, read on the forward strand.
GAATTAACTGTAGTAATTAGCCTCGATTCTGATTTATGCATTAAATTCCAATGGCTCTTTAACTAAACGAGCTACCGTTTAGTAGCGTAATATATATAATATTTAATAACACGCGTTTTATTTTTCGCTGTGCTCGCGACTTCGTCCGCGTGAAATTAAAAAAAATGTTGATCACTTCGCAGAGTTATAAAATAAATAAATTTCTAAAATAAAAGTAGCCTAAGTAACTCCTTATTACATCAGCTATCTGCCAGTAAAAGTGCCGTCTAAAACGGTCCAGCCGTCTCAGAGATTAGCCAAAACAAACACACAGACAGACAGACAAAAATTGTAAAAAATGTTATTTTAGTATATATAGCGTGATACATCCATATGCATTTAGTAAAAAGCGGTTATTTTAATATATTACAAACAGCCACTCCAATTTTATTTATTTGTATAGATTTGATACCAAATAAGCTATATAAATACAGCTGAATTTCTCACAAACTCTACTAAATTGACCAGAGTGAAACCATGTGTCTACACTCTACATGCATACATACACACATAAATACAAATCAACACAGTAGTAGGATATAAAATATTTGAAAGGATATAATAATCAAACATACGTATTTTTGATGTTTTCATAATTATAACATGTATCGCATGTCAATAATATATCTATTATTGATATATTAACAGAATTGAATTTTTTTACTAATATTTCATTCTGTTACAGCACTTTGACTGCCGAAACCACGTGCGAGTAATCCAGCCTATGGGCGACGGCTCAAGACTCTACGTCTGCGGTACAAACGCCCACAGCCCAAAGGACTGGGTACTATATGTAAGTATAAGATTTTTATATAATGCTGCCCGCGACGTCGTCTGCGTGAACGCAATATAGCACCAAAAATACCTACGATTATACCTTTTAAAATATCATTAATTTACCTGTTTCTTCTTTACATTTCATATCTACAAAAAAATCTCATAGATGGCGCTGCTTTAAAATTGTCTGGTCTACTTATATTCATTTAATTACGTTTATCGGCTTAGTTACTTATATTGCGTGATTTTTATAGTGTGAAGCTAGCTTATATAGCATGGTTTTTACATAATAACAACAACATTCAAATATATGTCGTTAGATTACACGTTGTTACAGAATGCGTTGAGGGAATAAAGGTTCACTGCTCGTTGCCGGTAGGTGATAGCATGATAATATGCAGCCTATATGTTGACCCGACTTCTTAATAATATTCGTGCCAAATTTGAAGTAAATCCATGCGGTACTTTTTGAGTTTATCCCGGACATACATACAGACAAACAGACAAACAGACAAAAATTCTAAAAACTATATTTTTGGCTTCGGTATCGATTGTAGATCACACCCCAAGTATTCTTTTAAAAAAATATTCAATGTACAGTTTTGACTTTCCTACCATTTTATTATATGTATAGATTATAGCACTAATGACAGTTTAACGAAATATTTAAAAAATGCTATAAAACTGCGAGTCATTATTGCGCAACGAGGGTTCGTCCTATATCGAGAAGTGACAGGGATGGTGGAGACGGGACTAAAGAGTTACGACACCCAATTCACACACTAATAATAATTTTATCTTATTTTTTTTTATTATTTTTAGGAAAACTTACAACTAAACACTTATAGTTTTGGAATTACTACTAAAAGGCCAATTACAAGTTTTCACTGTAAGGTGCTTAATACTTTAATTATTATCTTAGGTAAAAAATCATTTTAATTAAAAATTAATCTTAGATTTCATTAAACAATCTTTGGCAACAAAATGATGTTAATTGAATCCACGTTACACGAGCATTAACTTAAAGCCGTTTATCTTTGGCCGGATATCTTGGCACAGTAACGTTGCGGCCTATTATTATCCTTAGATCCACTTCAAGTTAGCCCAACATGAGTCTTGGACACACGCCAGAGACGCAACAGTTCCTAGGATCTCAGCGCATGTGTTACATAAATAAAACAAGATACGCTTACGTTTTATTGCACTTTTTTAGACAACTCATTCTTAAGCCTCGTGCAAATGCTCCAGTCTAACAGAAGCTTCGCGCCAGGAACCGCGACAAATTTCATGGGTACTGATTTCAAATGACGCCGTAAGATGAGAGCAGATTTTTCCTCCACGTCGAAGTTTCTAACCGAACGAGTCTGTAAAGCCAGCGTCCAATGACAATTTTACGTGAAAATGTATATCCTAAATATTTTGAACTTAAAATTTCCATTTCATATAATATTTTTGCCGACGCTTCATATACGGATATAGGGATATTACTAGCACTTGACCACTCGAACCAGCCCGAGTGTGGTGCGGCGCGTTAAGTCGAGATATTTTTATGAAATTATTTTTAAAGTCATAAAAAAGCTTTTCACAATAGGTATCGAAAGCAGACCGCAATAAATTTGCTGTGCTCTGTTCACCTCTCACTTACCCTGCTCTTGACTTTCATATAATTTTATGATGTATCGGTGGCCGTTTTGACCCTTCACACGTTTTATCGCGTTTCAGGCCGAATGGATAGCAGTTTTTACGATCATTTTGCAAATTTTCATTTTCAAAGTATGAATACGATAATAAGTTATTACAAGTCATGAAAATGCATCGTTTCGATGCCGTTAGATCTCTTCGGCAATGATAAGTAACGAAATATTTATTTTTTTGTTAGCCTCATCACTGAATCTTTACTTTTGCAGTAATAAATCTCCCAATCATTTTGGCAACCGTATTTCTTAATAAATTGTATGTATCGTAATTTATTACTTTATTAAATGTTGTCAACTTAACTAATAATATCGAATAAGGACTATAGTAATTAAGCGAAATGCCACCTAAATGTTTGTGTGTGAACGTAAATACGATACATCTAAAGCGATAAATTCTATTAAAAGTCGGAAACGCAACGCAGTGTGGTTGAAAATTGAAAATATATTAGATTTGTGGGGAAGGAAGCAGTGAATGCGAATTTTGATACTTGTCCGCCAATCCGACCCACAGAGCAAAGTAATACCAGAGATTTAATTAAAGTTGTCACTTACTTCTTAAACTAGTTAAAGATTAACTATAATTTTTAACTAATGATAATTTTGTATTATTAACTTTATCAAACATTAGGGGAATTATGTAATAATCTTTAATAAAACTGAGTAAATAAATTAAATTTCCGAGTGCAGCAAAAGTTCGCAAAATGCTCCGACGACGCTTTCAACTTCGATCTTCTTAGACATAATCTAATTTTTAATTTTGCGTTTTATATTGTGATTTATTTCATTTATTCTCGGATGAAGTATTAGAAACATTAAAGCAAAAATATTGCCACATAATCTGTGGTTTGAGTAATGCGTGCACTCCCTCGCTAGGGCGCGTCAGTTTCAAAAATTGAGTGAAATCACATGTACGCAATTGATAGGGCAGTAGCGGTGACGCACTCGCTACACGGTCGTTTACATTTTGTAACGTTTTACAAACTGCACATTACGTAGTCAACGGCAAAATTATTTTATAATACGAATAATCAATTACAATTAATTATGCGTTACAAAGCCAGCCCTGCGGTCACCAACCCGCCTGCCCAGCGTGGTGACTATGGGCAAAACACATGAGTTCGCGCCATTTTTGGCGCAAGCTTGTGTAGGCCTATATCCAGCAGTGGACTGCAAAAAGCTGAAATGATGAATGATGATGTGTTACAATTAAAAAATCAAATATATATATATATCCGCTCTGGTGAAGTAGTTCATGTAGGCGCCTAAAATACCGACGGTTTACGGGTCCGATTCTCGCTCCGGATAGATATTTCTATTTGTACAAATTTTTTTTTCTTTTTAGATATCTGTTTTTGTGGGTAACCCCAACGTGCCTCAGAGAGCACGTTAAGCTGTCTGTACCGGTTATTATCTTTAATACCTGATAGCGATCGTTACTCATAGTCTACTATAATATATCCGCTAATCTACAGCGTAGCAGCGTGGTGGATTAAGCTCTAGTCCTCCAGTCTCCTACATGAAGAGGGAGCTCTATGCCCAGCAGTGGGGTGTTACAGGCTGAATCATAGAAATAAAACATGATAAACTTGAATGTTAATTATTAATCTAATTTCGATTTTAACTCAACTTACGAATAGATTTAAAATTTTATTTTTATTTTTATTATTAGTTATGATACGCCTGTCTTGAGAAGCCTTTGAAAATAGTGTGCGCAAAGCTTTACTGCAGTCAATTCATATCTATTCTGTTACAAATGGCGGTTTTCGATCGGAGGGACATCGGAAACAAATGACAGACGCGATTGCATTCCAACCGCTTGATGTTTATTGTTTTATTTTCGTGTTCGAGTGATGATAAAAATACTATTTTCCTTATAAATATCGCTTGCTTCATCTTAGACTTGTATATTTCAATGTATTACATTTTATGAAATTAGCTTCTTTATAGTTTAAATGGATTAGTTCTGTTCGACTCATTGTATTGTTGCGAAGATGTTATCAACGATGTTACTCATTACTTGGACTCCCGCTCGAAACAAATATCTCTATTTATACTAAGATTTAAGAAAAGCCAGTATTGGATTATCGATATAATGATGTGAATAATTCACAAAACACAGTAGCGTAAACTCCAACTGTTTTCCTATGTAAGAGTAAAGACGTTTATTGATAATTAATAATTACGTTAACAGACTATTCCAATTCATTTGACACTTATTATTTGAAATATAAATTAAAAGCAATCCACATAATAATAAAAGTTTTTTGAATTTTTTTTAGGATGAAAGTAGATTCATTTAAAAATTCAAAATACAATCTCTATTTAATAGCCAATCAGTCAAACTTTTTCGTACATAATTTTAATATCAAAATGCAACAAGTGTTTTTTTTTTCTTTGAAAGATCCTATTAAACTCGCTTTAACAAAAAGCCAAACAAGCAAGTCTGTACGCCGACAATGTTGCTTAAAAAAGAAGGGTAAAAAATAAATGAAATGCAATCGTTATCGTGAAAAGATTAGTCACTGTGAGTAATAAAACGAAAGTGATTCAAAACAAACAAAGGTACCGTTTGTTACCGCGGACCTGTTTACACGCGAAATAAAATTTATACCAGAAAAATTCAATTTACTACTTTTTTCCTTAATTAACTACACAAAAATAAATTTATTATAATTCAAAATACAAATACTAACCTAAGTGATGTAAAAAAAAGTTTCAATGTTTTAAACACTTTTTAATAATTCGTTTTCATGCTTTTTAATACTTGATAGGAAAGTATAAATTGTATCGACCATTATTTTAAACATTAATTTAAATACATTATAATATTTAAATTCAAACATCATTCACAATAACAATTATTAATTTTAAACATATTCAAAGACAATATAACCATATTTTTATTACTTCTGTATCAATAATACAAAAGAAATTTGTGGATTAACTTTATGTGCTTGCTATAAACATATACGAGTAGTTATACGTTTAATTTTTAGTTGATTTTCTGGTTAAAATTATTTCATTTCATTTTCCTACGTAAATTTCACGCTGTTTAGTTACGGCAGTAAAGAATATAGCGACCCCATCTTTTCTCGTGGGTGTTGTTAGAGGTGACTAAGGGATAACACAGTTCCACTACCACCTTAGAACTTAAAAAGCCGACCGTTGGCGGATAGCCAGCCAACTACTGGCTTTAAAATACACAGGCCGAAGACGGGCAGCAGAGTCTTCGGTGCGACAAAGCCAGCCCTGTGGTCACCAACCCACCTGCCCAGCGTGGTAACTATGGGCAACGCACATGAGTTCACGCTATTTTTAGTGCGAACTAGGGGAGGCGTATGTCCAGCAGTGGACTGCGATAGTCTGAAGTGTGATGACAGAAATTTGACAAAATATACCTATATACTTACGAATGCAGGTAATTAGTAGATTTTCAAACGACAGTGTCTGATTTCTGAAAATCACCGACTCCAGTCTAATATAAACGGGACCTAACGTCCTCTGCATAACAATAGAACAATTTGTATAGCTAGCAGATTTAAAACACATCGCATTCATCTTGTTCGAATAAAATGCGATAAGCCCCGCTTATTGATTGTTCCCATTTAAATTGAAAACGTTAAATCTGTTGCTCGTCACACGAGTAAAATAAAAGTAATAAAGGTGTGGTCTTGCTATATATGCGAACATAATAAATTGATGATGCTCAATTTTTATAAAAGGTATACAAATTGCATTAAAGAGCCTATTAATTAAATTAAAAGCCTCATAAATAAGTACTGGTATTTCGATTGTCATTAAGTAGTCATACTTTTAAAATTATTCATAAACAAAAATAATAACAGAAATGGAGAAATAAGCTACGTGGGCTATACATTTGTCGTGGATATATTTTTGTATATTTAATTTAAATTGGCCGCGGCGATGGCTAGTTTAATGTCACACGCCACCGTCATTACCACAGTTATAAAAGTGTAGGCCGTGACGCCGTGCCGCGCACCGTGCTGTTGAGTCAAGAGCACTCAACAAAATCACTTTATAAGCCATGTAGTGCATTTAGCTTGCACGCAGATGCTCTCATATAAACATTTTTCTCCTAGAATTTACGCTAGCTGTTAAACTAAATATGAAATAAGTCTAAAACAGTAACTATTCAGACGCTATACTCGAACATTTTTATCGTTTTCTCTCATTAAGATTCTAGTCGGTGGATAGCAAACATGAGTTTATGACGGAAACTTCGTTCAGTGCTCGTACAGTTGTTTTCTTACTGCTACGAATACTTCATTCTGAAGTAAGCAATGTTGATATGCGAAACACGGGGCAAAGTTTCTGCGGGAGCGCAGCAAATTGAAGTTTTGTCGAACATCAGTTATGACAACCTAATATTCGCTTTTAAACTTATTTATGTACAGATTTTGTAAAGTTACTACGGAGACGTGAATGTAATCAAATAAGGCATCATTTATTAAGGACACGAGCCAAAAAAAATTTAATACGTAGTAGTAGTATAGTTAGTATACATAAAAATCAATAATATTTTCATCATCATCATCATTAGCCTTAATCCGTCTATTGCAGACGATTTAGACACTGCCAAAAAGACACTGTGTCACCTAGGACACTCTTCAGGAAAACGCAGAGTTGCTTAAGCTCTGCACCACTCTCTCGACCTCACTGGCTAGGCCCACAGGAACGACGAGTCGATACGTATGGAGCCAGTTCGGCTGCAGGAGCCTTTCGCATTTTAGAGCTATGCCACGAATGCTTGACGGAAACCCCATTCCGGGTTTCAAATGAAGTTTTCCTTCTCCAGGACCCTGATGATTTTGAGCCAGGTTTATCCCTCGGTCGCCTTTTACGACCCCCACGGGAAGAAAGGGGGTGGTGCTATTCTACTCGACCGACACCATTTGGCATCAATAATATTTTATGGTATCTATTAATTTATTAATTCGTTAAACAACCTAAATACTGTGTTTGTCAATAATATTTCGGCACTGTTCTAATTGTCATGGCCAAGGATACATTGAACCAAAGAATTCCGTGAAAATGTTTAACCTAAAGTTTATTCCAACTTTTAACATCAATGTAACTTTTTCATAACCAATTTATTCATACCTTTTTCATCGATATGTACATATACGTGTTTATAGTTGGCTTGTACATTTCGAACTCATATTTCACGTGACAACGTAGCGCAGTGCACAGGTGCAGCATCTATCCCATTCAGAATTAGGAGCCAATACCGTCTGCTGTTACATTCATTGCACATTGTTTTGTGATAGCACTGCATAAATGTACCTACTATTGTAAGAGCTGTAAAGCTTTATAATGAATGTATAGATTTTTTGACATTGTATATAGGTAACGCTTTTTTGTAATTCGATGATCGTATGATCTTTACGGAAAGGGTGGAAATTTATTCTTAAAGCATTATTTTACTATCTGTGATCTGTCAATTATAACTTTGATCTGTCACTTACTATGAACTGTCACTTACTGTGATATTATCTGTGATGGACTAATATGTCCACCGTAATAGGTAAAAACTTTCACAAAAATTTTAAAAATGTATGAGCGGCTTAACAAAAATTACCAAAAAAAAAATCTAAATGAATTGTTTAATTCTTATTTTGAGGTTTTCAGCTTGGTCTTAACACTTTCTGTTGTTTGGAGTGTTACTCACATCGGCAAAGTTTTCTTTCTTCGGAAACATAACACATTTATATAATTTTTTCTATTTTTGTTTCAGTGTTCTTATATAAATAACATTACTTATTTTGATCCTATTACACCCTTCTCACATCATTCCATAAGCGCCATTACAATATATATTTTACACGCTGAAGTTCATTCGATCTCATCATCTGATAGTAAAACAGTTGCCAAAACTTCACCCGCAACATCCTGTAATTTAAATATCCTTTACTTCGAAAGCCACCCCATCATCATAACAAATGAAAACAGAGTAATATAATATGTATACTGTATCAATCAGTAATACACAAAAGCATTATAATACGAAATGACAATACGTAAATATACAAATATAGTAAATTTAACAAATTCTTCATACAACTTTTCCGATTACTTTCATCTTTAACATTAAATGACTGAAAATAATTGATATATACCTATTTATTAAAATAATACATACTATTTTTCAGAGTCCTCATATTGCTAAAATTTAAACAGAAGTCTCAGCTGTTGTTTCATTTCAGCACTGCGGTTACAGAACTGGTTGTTGCGCTTGCGATCACGGATTCGATCCCCGCTCACGACGGGCATTTTTATTGGCCATATTGATGTTTTTCGTGGTCTGGGCGTTTCTCTTCTGTATTTCCCGACAGGAAAAATCCTACTGGGAGCCGTTGAGTGTAAATCGTTTAGTATTTATCATTTAAATTATTCAATAATCGAAGGTAGAAAAGAAAATATTATGATATTACACTGATTCAAAAAAAAAAAGTAAAGTAGATCATATGATTCAATTAACTAAATAAATGTTAACAGTTTTAAATAATGATATCAGAAAGAAAAATCACAAAGAAAAAGCAGTCACGACAAAAACACGTAGGTATACAAAAATATATATGTCGGCACCTGCACTGTCGTAGGCAATTAGCAAGGAATTCTTAACAACAGATGTACCGATAACGCCACCTAACACATCATTCAGTACTTACCTACCCTCACTCATCATCACTCAATGACTCGAGTCGCTGTATAAAAGGAATGGAGCAACCGCGGCTAAGGTAATCTAGGCTCTAGCTTAGCACGGTGCACGAATTAAATGTTACATATTATATTGCGATCTATAGCTGTTAACTAATAAGTATCGTGTGTTACCTAACATTGTAATTAACCAGTGTGACCTCCTTCCTATACACACATGCCTTGACGCAAAAGATGAGTTCTCTTCTTTCGCTTTATACGTCAGTTTTAAGATTTTTACTTCTTGTACCTGAAATGTTTCTTTGATTTAACAATAACCTAAAACTTTACACGATACTACATTCGATTATTCGACATCGTAAAATACAAATGCTTCTAATTATATACAAAAATTAATTATGAAAACAATTACGTGCGTAGATGTGATACCATTCTAAATTTATACATTATATCATATTTTATATCTATACATTTTATCAATTAATATATATTATATTTATACATTTACTAAACTGTATGTTGTGTGTCTAATTAAGACATGTTTATTTTTATATCAACTATATTTATAATTTCGACGAAAAACACTTATGCTAACAGTTACAATAGCAAACAAAAACTTGAGTAAGAGACTAATATTATAATGATTTCTTGTAAAAACATGCTAATCCCTTTCGCAAAGTTTCACGCAGTGTGTAATAATTGCCACAGCGAACGATTCCTTTCTGAGACTCGAAGATGCTAATTCTGTAAACAAACAAAGCAATGTCCTAATGAAGGTTGCGGGTCTGTCCACAACTTTCTTATTCTACGAGGGAAGGCCTCGAGCTCTTCCGTCCGATTCATTGAGTTGTTTACTCTGGGCTTACGCTCACTTAGATGAAGAAAATAATAATGACTCGCTTTGAATAGAATACCGTTGAATTTGTTATTACGCTACCGAAATGTATTTTTGTATATTGCATTAATAATAAATACTCTTTACTGTACACCACAAAGAAATATTACAAAAAGAAATTTTGCATGCATTTTTTCATGTTCAACGTGTATTTTTATGATGTTTGCAGTTTTTGCAGTAATTAAATTTATTGCACTATTCTACTTATAATAAACACAACACAAACATTAGTCCAAAATACATATTGTAAGCATAAATTAAGTTACAATTATAATCAGACATTTATTATAGGTAACTAATTTATCAGCATTTTACTAAATATACAGCTAGCCGAACTGTGAGTTAAAAGTAAAGAATAAGGAAAGGGCGTTGCGCCCGAGGCGGCCGTCGGAGGCACGTCCTCGCACGGCTAATTTAATCCTCGGCTTATTGAAATAAAAACGACATAGGTTTTCGACAGGTGCCGCGGGCTATGCGAGGGATGAAGGGGAAGGCGGGTCACAGGTGCCTCCGATGGTCGCAGCGTCGTTAAAATTTACATAAAGTCTCAATCCACCGCGACGGGCCTCGCTGCCCACCCCACGTTTATGCTACATTTAGTAATTTTATGATAATTTCGAAAACCGTACCGCCACCCATCGCATTATACTAATAGAGGAGTTCGGTGGAAAACGCCTATACGATGCCGAAAATATTCGAGGTACTTTTAAATAATAAGTTTCGGTCAATAAATCGCGCCGGACGTGAAACGGACGTGGATTTTTTGGAAAAATTAGTCGCAGATGTGTTTTCCAGTTCGGCCAGTTAGAGGGGAGGTACGCTAGACGCATAAATCTACTGGAATTTTTTGCATTCCCTTTGATTAATAGCGCATAAAATCGAATTCCAAAAAAAATATATATTTAATTATTACTTCCGTATTTGTTGGTATAAAATAATAAAGTATTTTATAACAAGTCTTACGGAGACTGCTTTTAACACGCTTTTCGTAGAAGGCTGAAATAAAAATAAACGTATTTGTTTTGTTACAGTCCAACCTGACGCACCTGCCTCGTCATGAGTACGTGCCGGGCATCGGCATGGGCGTCGCCAAGTGTCCGTACGATCCAGCTGACAACTCCACCGCTTTGTGGGTAGAAAAAGGCAACCCCGGCGCCCTGCCCGCTCTCTACTCGGGGACAAACGCGGAGTTCACTAAAGCAGACACCGTGATCTTCAGAACCGACCTTCATAACTTGACGACGGGTCGTCGGGAATTTTCTTTTAAACGAACTTTGAAATACGATTCAAAATGGCTGGACAGTGAGTGAATATTCTAATATACTCATTAACTTATTTTTCAAAGTTAACTATTATTGAGCTTTAAACACAGTCAATATTAAAGCGCGAATGCATTTATGGAATAATTCAATCAATGTAACTGGCAAAATCTATGCACAAATTTCAGTTTTGCTCAACTAATTATTATACAAACAACATATGATAGGCGCAACCATTGTCCTAGAAAGCTTGATGAATGAATTCGTTAATCAGTGAATCGCTACATCACTGATCAGCAATCAGCTGTAGGTGGTTGGTAATGATTAGAACAATTGTTACAAATTATCGACGCTTACACGAATTAGACTGGAATCGGCCTGTTCGCAACTAAACAATGGAAATTAAACTGTTTTCGCTCTAACGAGCTGTAATGTGCCCCAATCTTTGCCCGTTAATTTGGGTGCCGCAGTTAGGAAAATAGAAACGTTGCGACAAATTTTCTTACCCTAAAATTGCTTTGAACATGTATCGTGATTTTATAGAGAAAATTCTACAGTTATTGTGTTCAAAGATGTGATGTTTGATGTTTTTAAACAAATGTGATATGAACATTAATAACAGTTTAGACATATCTACGAGTGTTTTTCTATTATTTTTTTTAAACAATAGAGCAATCACGCGTAGTTCGCAAAACAACATAATCTAACTAAATAATGCATGTGACCGATTTTAGTCCCGTATTGCGGTAACGTGGCATTGTATATTAAAGCGATTCGCTTCGTAACGCTTCGATCAAGCGAATAGAATTCACCAAGCCTAATTTGGGACTATTGTTTCAAAATTGTTAAGTGAAATAAAAATGTAGCATCTTATATCTATTTTGCAAATGAGATATGTAACGAATGAAGTAATTGATAAAATCTTTGATATCACCTCCAACTTTTTATTAAAGTATAATAAAATTAGAAATAATCTTTACGTAGCAAAAATATATTATCTTATATAATTTAAATTTTTGACATATATCAAAAAAAAAATATAAAAACATAAAATGAGGTCTAATTACCCCACATCTATTTAGCGCTATTTTTCTAAAATATTTTGATACGACTTATTAAAAACAAACAGATTTTTTTTATTGAAAGTATTGTAAAAAAATTAAAAGGGTGACATTATTGTAAATCGAAAATAATTAAATATAAGATTAAGATTATATATACTATTTATAACTGAGAGGGTTCTGCATAATGTAGCTGTTTACTCAGTTTCTAATAGCGTTAAATTATCTTAAGTATTAATATATAGAAATCTATTTATCAACGTTTAGGTTGGTTTATCGGCTCTATTAATCGCGATTTAATAATTTATTGCGACATAAAAGGTTCGAGGCTTTATTAAATTGTAATGCCTCTTTAGCTTTTATTAAATACGAAATAATCTCACCTATGGAAACAATACACGAGCGAGGACGTTGTAGATGAACCAACGACGATATGGCCGTGTGTCTATAATCCTTAACACGCGACGATTTCATTTCGCTTCCAACAAATGAGCACGTATTAATGGGAGTTGCAAACGCCTCATATATGACATAATTGACACACGGCTTCATCTAATATTTATTGCATATCACAGAGAATAACAGCAATTTGATACTATAGTATTAAAGCGGGAACGCCGGTTACGTACCGGTTCGAATATACTATATAATATTTATGTTCGTCATTAAACCATAATATAATGTCAGCAGTTTAATGTAACGGCGGTAACGACAAACCTTTCGGATTCCATTTTAATATTTATCAAAATTAAAGTAAACGTTAAAGCGCTCCCTTAATTTATGATGGATCTCATTAATTTATGTATTTTAATTCCTAAATAATTCATAGAGGACAAGTACGAGGTCTACTCTTTGCTCACATAATATGATTTTAAAAAATACCTTCCGAAGATGTATGTCTGTCTTGTAAATGACTCTTAGTCTTACAGTTACAATATATTTCATACACATTTCAATCCTATAAAGCAACGTTTAATATGATGTATTTTTGTTTTGCTAATTAGAACCGAACTTTGTCGGCTCATTCGATGTCGGCGAGTACGTTTTGTTCTTCTTCCGCGAAACCGCCGTTGAGTACATAAACTGCGGGAAGGCGGTGTACTCGCGGGTAGCGCGGGTCTGCAAGCGGGACACAGGCGGAAAGAACATCCTTAGTCAAAACTGGGCCACTTACTTAAAGGCTCGTCTCAACTGCAGTATTCCTGGAGAGTTCCCGTTCTACTTCAACGAAATACGTAAGTATTTTATACAAATTAGCTTATTAGGTATTTTATAATAAACAAATATCATTTTGTTAAAACTAAAATAACAAAAATGATTACTTCAGTGTAAATAATTCATACCTAACATACATATATGTTTATAAGTTCCCGTATATTAAATCAAATACTTTTTTTTATTAATAACTATCGATAGTTTGTAATAACGACATTGATACCTTTTATTAATTATTTATTATGTAAATTCGTGAAAAATCAAGTCACAAAATTTAATATGAACTTTCAATTTTTGTCATAATTGTCGTCTTTATAATTAGCGTTAAGTAGTTGTCCTTGTGTGCTGTGTGGCTACGGCACTAAAGAATTTAGCCACCCCCTCTCTTCCCGTGGGTGTCGTAAGAGTCGACTAAGGGATAACAAGGTCGCACAACCACCTTGGAACTTAAGAAACCGACCGATGGCGGGATAACCATCCAACTGCTGGCTTTGAAATACACAGGCCGAAGACGGGCAGCAGCGTCTTCGGTGCGACAAAGCCAGTACTGCGGTCACCAACCCGCCTGCCCAGCGTGGTGACTATGGGCAAAACACATGAGTTCACGTTATTTTTGGCGTAAACTTGTGGAGGCCCATGTCCAGCAGTGGACTGTATAGGCTGTAATGATGATGATAATGATGAAGTTGTCCTTTGCAATATGTTGTCTAAAAGAAATCACTCTGGTTTCGTTGTATTATACATGTTACTACCTATTTTGTATTAATCCTCAGGGTACAACAAAGTATACCTTTTTCCTTTATTTATTGTATTAAATTTGTAATTTTCTTACAAGTTCAATCATATAGCAAAACTTCTATCTACTACGGTATCGTAAGGCTAAATATTATAGCAATTTTCTGTAGCAATTCAAAATAAAATTCAGTATATCCAGACTGACTTACCGAAGTTCGAAAACTAACTCCGTAGCTTTACCTATCCTAATCTCAAACACGCAAACAGTCACCGTCAATCTCGACCAAATATTTCCCTTCGATTCAATAGAGCATAGCAAGATTTAAAACGACAAAAGTCTAGCCAATTCCTCTCGGAAACCGGAGTTTGCAACTGCGCTCATATAATATTAACGTTTACCGCTCCGGCTCCACCACGGTTTTTCACGCGCCCCTATTGCATTCCTGCATAACTTATGAGAACGTAATAGCTAGCTTCGAGTGTGTGCTGTGTACATTTGCGTTTAAGCGTGATTAGATTCGTAAGCAAACTTTGGATAATCTGACTTCCCTTTGATTAAGCCTATGCTTATATTGCATCTGTACATTATTAGGCAGATGTGTGCAGTACGAGTGTTGCTTCGTTAGTATTGATGAGGAATGAACAGCTTTTAGATTAATGACTGTTGAATGCACGGATTTGAGTGCTCACGAAATTTTATTTACTTATAAAAGTAAGAGAATGATAATAATTGATTTCTTTATTTAAAATATTCACGTAAATTACTATACTGTACTCATGATTTAGTCGTATCAGTTTGAAATTATAAGTTAATCTCGACTGACGTCTAATGAAAGGTAAACATAATAACGTTCAGTCTTACATATGTTCCAGACATCGAGTATTTAAATAATGCGACCAAAAGTAATATATTTATAGTCGGCACGCGTCGAGCTTTCGTTTGACAACTGTTTCGTGTTGTGTTTGTAAATTATGTGCTTGCTTTTCCCGAAAACATCGTTTTACGCCTTCCTAAATTTAATACAAGCCTTATTTACGATCTGACAAAACCATTCTTAAGGTTATACTTTCAAACTGTTACCATTAAACAAATATTTGGCGTATATTTCAGACGAAAGAATAATACAGGTTTACATATTGAAATTAATTTTAGTGAATGGATTTACAGTTACAATTGCTTTACACAGTTTAATATTATGGTATCGTCTGGTGACACGGAGATATAAAGTTCGGAACCTCAATTACAGTAATTTAATAGTCAACTCGGGGAAGTTTTGACAACTGTACATAGATTAGGTTTGTATGAGCTCTGATAATTTGAATTATTTGAACGATATATTGCTGAAACAATATACGTGTGTCATTCTCGTGCCCCCTTTATGTGTAATAAAATCGTAGATGGATGAACATGAGATATATTTAGGAATAAGGAGTATTTATTTGGACCGTACAAAAAAACATTAGCAGCTGTTTTGTTATATAATTTTGTCTGGCTGTTTTTATTTTTATTTTGTATTTTTTTATTCTTATACCACAAGAAAAATTCTACCTAAAATTGGATAAAGTTTTCTCAGTCGTATTCTTTGAAGTCTAACTTAAAAACTGGAGTCACGAGTCATGATCTGAACATACCTAACACCAATTTTCACGCGTATTATAACACTAATAAGAAATATAGTATTTTCTTAATTTACATAACTTGATCCAATTATAAAAACCTTGTACAAAAACTATTTTAAAAAAATCGAACAAATATGCAAATCGTGTAATTAGCGTATTTGAACGAACGATGAAACAAACTTATTAGATTACAGGTTTTCTGAAGTAAATTTTTAGCCATTTTGCTAATAAATGCTATCTTGATCCTGATATATTTACCCAGTTTCTATTACCTGGTATTTAATACTCTAGGCAATATTAATACACTAAGTTATCGAACAAATTTCAGTTACAATCTCTAGGGAGGCGTTAAAAGCGTGTTCATTTCACTGAAATATTAACTTTGTACGTTCCGTAAGGTTACTCTAGATATAATGTTTGAGGATGAGTACAAAGTAACATTACTAATATGTATCTCTAATAGTTGTATAATCTAGACTTTATTATTAATAACGAATATATATATTTTATAAGCAATTACGAAAACGTCATAAAAATGTCCATTTCTCCTATCTTAACGACCAAAGGAAATAGAGACATAAAATTTGAACTATATTTCACTGAACCGAAGTAGTGGACGATAAAAATTCGAAAACGGACAGAACTACGTATTAATACTAAATAACGTATTCCAATAACTTATAGCTAGTTTTGTAACTTCGTGATTTACTCTTTGACGTTTGACTTGAAATTATAATATTTGAATAAATTAATACTATTGAACATAAATAATGTATAGTGAATATTTAAAGTAATGAGTTATTTTTTTCCTGACAGAGAGTATCTACAAGGTACCAGGTGATGACAGTCGTTTTTATGGAGTCTTCACGACAGCCTCGACAGGATTAATGGGGTCAGCGATATGTACTTTTACGATTGGAGACATTCAAAAAGCGTTTGAAGGCAAATTCAAGGAACAAGCCACATCAAGCTCGGCCTGGCTGCCCGTCATCAGCAGCAGAGTCCCCGAACCGAGACCAGGAACTTGCGTGAACGATACGTCATCTCTGCCCGATACAGTGCTTAATTTTATTAGGTAAAGTATTATCATTTTATGAAAATAAATATATAAACCATCTCTTTCCAGCTTATTGCAGTCCAATTCTAGACATAGGCCTCCCTAAGTTCGCGCCAAATAAATCATAAGGTTCTTAAAATCTTTAATATACGACAGACATATATTATAAAAGCTTAAGTTTTTAAGAATAGAGATAACTTAGTTGATATAAAAGAGTAACCCTTAAACTGTAACTAACCATTCGTAGTTAAAGTTGCATATTCTAGACAAATAGATAAACGAAAGACCCAAATAACAAAAACTTAGTCATTGATGCTAAAATCTAGTTGTGATAGATTCTAATATTTATACTCTATATAAATTACAATATACATCTAATTGGTACTGAAAAAAAATACAAATACTGAAAAAATGAGTTAAGAGAGATGATTCAGTGAAAATAATCGAAAGATAACACTACAAATTGTCACATTTTTAGCACAGAGCTAGTCTTTCCTGGTTGCCGCCCTCATTGAAATCCAGAGGCACTTTTATCTAGCGACACGTCCTGTTAATTATCCAACGCTCTGGCCTCGGGAGTGTTCAATTATTATTTTTTTTCCCGCTTTTTACACAATCCTCGACGTTGAGATTTTAGCACTTCACCTGAACCAGTCGGGTGAAAATAATACATAGAAATTTTTATTCGAGCTAAATTGAAATTTTTTAATTAAATGAAGTATGGTGTTGTTGGCGTTGAAGTAACGGCCTTTATCTGTGACGGCGGCGTGTTATACTCGTAGTCAGCTTTGCTTGTTTTGCTATCGTGTTTCCCGTCTCTTCAATGTGTCACTTCTGAGGTTCCTTGTTTTACTATAAACGCTTACATTATTAAATGTATTTTAATAACAAATAATGCTGTTTTGATTGATTTTAAGTTAGCATTACTCTTCTTATAATAATTAATTTATTTTTAAAACTAGCTATGCCCGCGACTTTGTCCGTGTGAAATCAAAAATAAAAATGTACAGTTCGCAGTTATAAAAAAAAAACTAAAATAAAAGTAGCCTATGTTACTCATTATATCAGCTATCTGCCAGTAAACGTTCCGTTGAAATCGGCCCAGCCGTTTCAGAGATTAGCCGGAACAAACAGACAGACAGACAGACAAAATTGTAAAAAATGTTATTTTGGTATATGCACCGTGTATAAATCCATATGTATTTAGTAAAAAGCGGTTATTTTAATATTACAAACAGAGATTTATTTGTTTGTATATAGATAATTAAAAAACGATTATTTCTTTTTACTACTAATAAAGAAATGATCAGTTCTGCTCACGATTTCTTTCGCATAAGTATCATCCATCATCCCTTGGGAACCCTTTCCATTTGCCGGAATATAGAGTATCCTATATTATACTCCAGGGTAAAAGGTACATAAAATTTCATTCAGGTATTAGACAATTTCAAAGCTTATTTTTATATGCGATCATTAAAAAGATAATTCTAAAAACTTAACTGACTTTTTGTTTTTATCTTTATTTAATAAAATCAATTCCAATAAATATAATATTAAATAAATAAATTTTGTCAAAGTATATTTTTATTTAAATTTTTAATTATCACCATTTGTGTTCGTAGATCTCACCCGCTAATGGACAGCGCTGTATCCCACGAACATGAAAAACCAATCTACTACAAACGAGACCTCTTCTTCACCCGTCTCGTGGTTGACCGAGTGAAAGTGGACATGTTAGGACATCAGCTTGACTACACAGTCTACTATGCAGGCACAAGTGAGTACAGGTTTTTTTTTTACCTTAATGTAAATGTTATTGTTTCTTACAGAACTCCTTAAGAGATTTTTATGATTTTTTTTTTGTATGTATTGTAAGTCTGAAAATAAGTCATTGGCTATTTTTTATACCCTCGGGCACCGGGTTAGCTAGTAACACTAAAATTTATAACTAAAACGGGATTTTCCCATGTTGTTTAAGTTTTCTTTACATTAGAGATGTCCTCGTGCTTCTAATAATACCAAAACATAGGGAACTAACAACATGCATGGTAAATATCCTGTGAAAATATCTATAATTTTTTCCTTATTTTTTTTAAGTTTTTATTAATAAATAATCGTTTAAACAATTTTTAAACTTGTCGTTATATATTTAAACGTTTTCATAACAGGATATTATTCGGGAATATTAGCTGAAAATCTATTAATCCATTCAGTCCCTGGAGTACTCAGCTATAAACTGAATACATTACACTTCTCCCGTTTTGCTATCAGGTATAAAGTTCCTTTAGTTATTCATAATATCAACATAAATTCTCCGGTGCGAAGGTAATAAATATGAAACAAAGATATTTGTAATGTATACATTCTAAAGTTATGGCCGTAAACGTTAACATTGGAAACAATTTAATTTTGAGTGACGCAATTCAATAATATTGATTGATAAGGATTCAAATGGAGACAAAGCCACGCATTTCAATCAGTTTCGAAATCTACACACATTTATCTTGATGGATCTCACTTCAGGTTTATAAATGTACATTTGTGACAAATAATGTTATATTATAAGCAATACATAATTTTGTTACAATGTATTTTACTTAAAAATTGTATAAAAATCATAAAATTTCAGAAAAAGTTATAAGGGTCAGTACAGTATGAAATAAATTATCGACCCCGTTTCGAGAACAATCAACGAGGCCCAAACTAGGGTGACACCGGGAACAATCACGGAAGGACATAAAATTTCATAAACGTGCACGAATTAAAAAATGTCTGCGCACTGGGAAATTAAAAAGTAGCGGCGAGTGAAAGTGACACAAAGGCCATAATTCGTCTCGCACTGACGGCTGGACGTTCGGATTCTCGTCCGAATGCCATCACCGCTACCTCCCGCGCACATTCGCCGACGAAACAGGGGATTTAGTCCAAAACACGAAAAACCGATTATACGTTCATTGTTTGTACCCAAATAGCGTGTGCAACACCTACTCTTAACGTTTTTTTGTCAACTCTCAATTTATTAACTTTTAAAAGCTTGCACTAAAGCTTTTAAACTGTATGCCGGTTTGGCTAGTTTCCTGGCATGCCAAAGAGAGAAATTCACATTTAGCGTTTTAAAAATCCTTTTTCAGTCTTATATTGTTCTTTCCGCGCCTCTGTTTCGCGACTTTTGAGAATGTTATTGTTTTAAATAAAATTGTATCGAATGCAAAAAAATTGTTAAAATTGTACAAGTATGAAAAATATGGAATTAAAATAATATGTTCTAATATTTCTATGTTATAAGTCAGTATGATATTAACAAACCAGAGTCCAATCGCATCATGGGTACATGTTCCGGCGTAAATAACCACATTTTCGTAGCCGTTTGGCGCAATGTAAAGTGCACTCGCAGGTTGGCGTAGACCACAGAGACCTCACGTCACATTTTCAACGCCATATAAATTCGAACCACCGAGCTAAACAACACCTCCGAGTGGTAATTTTCGCCAATGTTGTTGCAATTTTCACCAATTTTCCTCGAAAATCGCTCCCGAATGAACAGCCCTAGCGTGAGACTACAGAATAGATTAAGCTCACGTAGATATCTAACGAAGGGGGGAGTTCGTTTACGGAACAACTTTTACGAAAGGAGAGCTACGTTTGAGTTGGCGTTTGAAATGCTTGTGTGCGGAATATTAAATTGTTTAAGCGTTACCTTTGACGTTTCCCTCTCGTGCTTTATCCACGTACCGTAATAATTACTCTAACTTAATCTGCATAATGTAACTTTGTTTCTGTATTCGATAGTTGAACGAAACCTTTCGTCGCGTATTAACACATTGCGGTTAACGGTACGTTGATTATAAAGTGCCTCGAAATAAATTAATTATACGTTTATAATTGAAACCTTAAATTCAATAAAATAAAAAATCTGTCAATTTTATAGTAAACATTAAGATAGCATTCACTTATAATTAAGCTCAATGAAGGTAGTATTTGGAAATCTGAAGGTATCTTAGTTTGCTATTATTTACACTTGAGCATCGAAAACGTTGAGAGAAAATCCAACATCACAAAGAGCCCGAGGCGTCTCGTGAAAAAAGACAGTTTACTCTTTCAATAAAGAAGTTGTTCGTGCCGTGTCGTCTGCCGCAAGATTACTTTCCCGCTTAACCCATTTCGAGTGTTTACCGCGTTATAATATGCATTAAATTGCACAAGAATCGGCGCGGTAACGCTGCAAAGTTGTTGCGGCAAGGTGCCGGCAGACAATGAGAAATGAGCGTATGATGCCCCGCAATGCAGAGCCGTCTCGCTTCATTCTTTTTGTTTTATCGCATCTAAATCACTGTTGCCACACAATTTTGAGTCACTCCGCAGGCCTAATGAAAGTTTCGCTGTCACTGTCATATACAGGAACCCCTATTTGTCAATGAAGAGGAACCGAGGTATCTAAGACGTTAAGAGTATTTAGAAGTTAGCAAAGTTAATTAAATTTCTCAAGTTGACATCAACACTGAATTCTTAGTATCAAGGGTGCCTCTGTGAACAAATGAAAGCAATATTTATCTTAACACATCACAGACAGCCAAATTCGCTTATTAACAACGGTCTCGAAGCTTATTTACGGCATTCCTATTCATAACAGAAAGTTCTATATAAATACATTATGTCCAGATGCTTCAGAGCTTCAGTTCGGTATACCTAAAAGTGGAAAATCAAATAGTAGGTAGCCCGGCCTCGGTTAGCTTTGGCGTCAGATGTGAGATACGAGGCTATTAAAAACGATTTAAAATTCACAGTCGGCTTTACAGTTGAACCACCGCTGGAAATATGATAGCCATTTGATAACATCATTACACTCTAAGTCTGAAACGGTGATCCTTTGATGGTCCGAAATTCAGTTTTCATACAGGCATCGCAGGATTCGTTGCTCGTATTTCAACAAAGATATGGACCACCCATCCACGGCACGTTATAATTTAACATTCAAATTTATGTAAGCTTGGATCGGTAATTTGCAATCTACTTACCCTATACGAGTACATTATATTTAGCTGTACGATACGATATCACTTTTATAAGTGTAAGAAACCCATTTTGCTGAGTGCATGTAGTCCAAGTTTTGCCATTACCAATGAAATGCGATTTCGGTAAAATGATATGTGAAGGTGGTTAAATTATCGTACCCTCTGACGCCATATATTGCGATCCTTGTCTAAAATCGAGGAAATATTCTTTCCAGAGCGTTATATACTTACGTGATGTATTTAGTATCGCTTCGGGGTTCATCAACTAGCGCTGCCCATGCAATATTTATAAATTAAACGAGTTCAACAATATTTCATAACATGGTGTCTTTTGCTAACTGCTAAATAATAATTAGCACAAAGCATGAAGTTTCATTATGCAGATTTGATGTTATAACACGTAATAAAAACAATTTCACTGTACCCAAACACAAACAATTAGTATACTCATAATCTGTATTCAAATCGCGTCCAGTGGGAATAAACATTGATTTTTTTCTCCCCCAAAACTGGAGGGGAGGTCGTGGTCGTTGGGATCAGGAATACTAATGCGTTCACTTTTGAACGCTTACTCGCGCCCCGCTAAAGGCGCTCAACGTTTTTTGCATAAAACATCTCATCAAAGGATTGCTTAGATCCCACAGTATATTGAATATCAAAAGGTGTACGGGCGAGAAAGTTTTAGGGTGCCGCGGACGCGGCATCCCTAATGCTCTGGCTACCGAAAGCCGTCTTTAAAAATACACCTTCGGAACGTGTTTGGCATAACCTTTCGTTTATTTTAAAACACGAAGTAACAAGTACACAGCTTTCAACCTGTTTGAATATTTATTGAATTTAACAATCTAAACAATTTTACAAGGGGAATAAACTGGTTCACTGCAGGATATTTAATATTAACGTTTCCATATTAGTTTCCAGATACATTTTATGTATTATTGGCTTTACGTCATTAAAATAAGGGATACAATGGAATCATAATCGTTAATAGATGCGGCAGAGAGCTTCGACATGACACAGTAAATTATTCATATCGATCAAATCATAAATAGTATAAAATCGGTCAAAGGGTCCACTCGATCACATAAAATTTCTAACGACAAATCTCATAAAAGTCGGTGGAGAGCTCGTAGGCAAACGCTAGAAGCCATGTTTCTCGATTTATGGCGTCTATAAAATACATATTGCAATCCGTGATAAAAGTACGCATGAATTCGTCGATACAAATCACGGAATTTGTATCATATAAAATTTGTGTAGGACATATAGTTTGTGAAAGTCCAAGTGACTTGAACTTCAAGTTCATATTTTAAATAATTACAACACTAGTTCTCTACTAAATTTCTTAAATGTAATACTATAAACAGCAATGTAGAAATTTTCGAAGAATTAATTACGAATGAGAATTAAACGATTGGTCGCTTTACATATGAACAAAAAACGAATTTACTTGAAACTATTTTTAAACATACTTTAATAGTTCCTGTTCAAGAATAAAAATGCTACGAGGATGACCCGCTTTAAATCGTGAAAGTCAATAGGTAAAACCGCCGTATGAGGTGGATTTAAACGAAAACCTATTCGATTGGCTACTGGCGAATCTATAGGTTAAACAGGGACTTTTTATGAAAACCAATAAAGATGTTAGAGCTACTTTGTGTTTGGGAATTTATACCACTTCGAGGAATAAAACTTATATTGTTCGAGGGATCGCAAAAAGTTTTCACTTAAGGTCTGTTGGAGCGAAATCTTTATTGGATTGCTGGATTATTTCTTTGAACCTTTATTGAAGGTTCCTTGATCGTTGGCTAGAATAATATAAAATATAATTACAACATTTTACTTCTTCAATCAACTTTAAATTTTTTATATCTGATACTACAAAATGCCGTTATTATACTTTTGGGAACGTCGGGGTCACCAGTTTGAGGATGCGGAGGAACAAGGTGTTGAGTTCCTCGTCCGCCATCGAAAATGGAGGATCCTTCGACCAGACAGCTACATACTTAAACACTAAAGTGCTTTATCAAATGGATAAAAAATATAACAATTTTAATAAACTATTGGCTACTTTACATATTATTCGTACGTGCTCTAATACAGATTTTATAAATTTACGCGTTCATATTTCTTTAAAAATTCTTTTTTTACGTTGCCAGTGAAACACGCACGCACGTGGAAAAAACGCAATTTCCTTGTATTGCTGATTGTAGGTTTCTCATTTGACGCGGCCCTAAAAGAGTTTACGGTAGAACGTGCCTCCTGTTACCTTGTGCCTAATTCGTTTCTAAAGATGGGTATTCCTGAGGGAATCTCCGATCACAACCAATGTGGGATTGTTTAATTATTTTGCCAGACCCGACTGTGATCGGAATTAATGACTATGAGTAAGGGAATTTATTAACGTGAACATTAGATGGATTACATTCATACAGTATCGATGTTTGAATCTAATTAATTGTACTCGCTCTAATTTATATATTGTAAGGAGAGTATTAACACTTCGTTCTTTCTTATCTTATTAGCGTCTTTGAACTTAATTAAAAAAAATTATAATATAGTATGATACTTTAGTATAATATAATAATAAGTACATTTTTATTTTTTGTTACAATAATATTTCACTATCTTTTTGAGTTCTTTTTTAAAAGCAGATTTGATATTTTTTTTCGATAAAAATTATATATGTATATCATTTCAGTCAAATCTAATTCCGACTTTTCATTTTCAAAGCAGATTTTGTTTTTTTGATAAAAATTATATACATCATATCAGTTAAGTCTAATTCCGACTTTTACTTTAACTTATTCCAGTCGGCCTCGTTATATTGGATCTAAAAGGAATGATAAGTCAAATTTTTATCATCTTGATACCTAACGTTATCAATAGATAAAACACAATAATTAGGAATAGTAATTGTAAACTTATATAAATAATTGTGTTTGTAGGCAAACGAAGAAAAACCAACTTCAATTATATCGACAAGTAATACAACGTAGTTAGACAAAAAAATTGTCAAGTAAATACGCATTATCAAAGATTACTCCAAAAGTTGTAGTCAGATCTCGATAAAATTTTAATGTGAACACATAATAAACATCGGCTTTCGACTAAATTAAAAATCATCAAAATCGATACACCCAGTAAAAAGTTATGCGGATTTTCGAGAGTTTCCCTCGATTTCTCTGGGATCCCATCATCAGATCCCGGTTTCCTTATCATGGTACTAAACTAGGGATATCTCCTTTCCAACAAAAAAAGAATTATCAAAATCGGTTCATAAACGACGGTGTTATCCCCGAACATACATAAAAAATATATATATATACGGTCGAATTGATTAACCTCCTTTTTTTTAAAGTCGGTTAAAAAGGCAATGTTACCGACATTTTCTTTTGAAAAATAATTTTACTTCCATTTCATTGCAACAGTTCATAGTTTCAGGAACAGAACACGCCAACCGCAGCATATTAAACTAAATAACGTTTTATAGTTGAGTAAAGACCAAATTTTCAATTTAACCTCTATAGTCATTTGAATTTTCCTCTACAAATAAAACAAGAGAAAATTGGTTTAAAAATTATGTTTTTACTACATAAAGGTCACATTTTATTTTTCATGGCTTCAAAATAATAAATAACAATTAATAAAATTATATAACAAAATACTCTACAGTATATTAAGGGTATCATTGTTCCGTCACATTAGTAGGTGACATGTCTTGGAGCTTAAAACGTGTAACGGGGTCGCCATAAACAGATTCGAGTTGCGCCTCCTTCCCCCAGCCTATTTACTAACAAACACACTGAATGCTTTCCCTTGTACTCTATTATCACATCAACTTGATCTTTACATAAAGCAAGTCTAATACATTATGCGAGAAACGTCGATCAAACTTTCATGTATGTAAAATACAAATACATACTTAAGAAACTTACAAATTGAAGGCCTTTCGTCAAGCCTACTCAGACATTTATTGGATAACCTAATCTTAATTTCAGATACAATTCATTAAATTACATCAAAAAAAATTCCGTCGTACATCGCGTTCAAATTACTATTGTTTCCGTAGTTTTATGTATCTGTATTTCTTATGTCATGCTTACTATATTACGATAGAGTTACTTGTAAATTAAAGTGCAAATATTATTTTCATATTTGAAAAAATAGATTAAAAATAATAATAATAACTAAACTTTATTCGAATTAAGAATATTATTGACTTAAAATTATAAACTTCGAATGTAAAATAATTTTCATTCGTTTAAAACCATTAAAACAAGCTCATTCTATATTAATTTCAGGCTTTTTCCGCAGTTAGAGCGGTGATTTGGGTTGAATTATGATTAGATCTATACAACAAAGCAAGCGAAGGCCAAATATTAAAGTATCGGGTAATTACCTTCCATAGTAGGTTTATGTTGGTACAATTGCCCCAAATATGTTTCTCATTATCTTTTACTATAGCCCCGATATTAATCACATTCTTTCAATTGCAATCAAATACTTTACCTTTAAAATTATTACAAATATAATTAAAGTATTAACAAAGCATCTTTATGAAATTACGTATTTTATATTTTTATTTATTTAAACACGTATTTATTTATTTACTCACATAATATATCTTTAATCAGACTGAGAACGTTGATTTGCTATATCTATTACCTATAACCAGCAACACATTAAATATTCTCTTAGTAAAGTGATTTACTTTACAATAGATAAGTTGATGTTGTCTACATATATACAGATATAGATATAGATATGTAAGGTTTTCTTATTTAAAATATGCTTGTAATTCCTTTTATGTTTTAAATGTAGGGTATTTGAAAATTAAATATTGTTTAATCATATTTTAAGATTTTGCTTACTATTTTTTGATTTTTAAATAAGCGGAGTTAAAAAGCATGTTCAAGTTGTTATAATTCATACTAACTTTACTTACCAACTCTTCAAGTGATTTTGTGTTATTTCAGTACAGTAGGTACTCTAGGTACTATCGCTTGTGTTCTAATTTCTTTTACATGTTAACGTCAATTGGACTTCTGTTTTGTTTCTGTTATGTGATGTAAAAGCATTCCTTAATTTAATCTGTATCAAATCACTCAATTTAAATCCTATGTTCAAGATTATTATGTTAAAAAATGTAAATTAGTCTCAAACACATAGTATAAATATGAAATATATGAAAAAATATTTTTAATATAATTTCTATATACATATGTAAATAGCCTACTTCTGTACTAGTTACTCGAGACAAAATATCTATTGATACAATATGTCGCGCATGCTCAGCACACAATCAGCGTATTATGCTTCATTATGAACGACCGTAATACAATAACTGATTTATAGCACAGCAACTATAACTTAACGAACACAATAACAACGGGGCTCTGGGATTCAATGTGAAGTATGACAGGCGTTATCTTAGGGCTGTCGAATTCAGACTACCGAAGTTTCACTAAAAGCTAAACTGTAAATTAAATTGGGATATCAGACTTCCAATCAAGGCAATAAACCTTATGAACACAATACACATTCATTTTCACGTATAATTTAATGAAGTTTTTGAATTGTGGTTGTATTGTCGATATTTAAATGATACTAGCTGTGCCCGCGACTTCGTCCGCGTGAATTTAACAAAAAAGTTATTGTTCAGTTCGCAGAGTTATAAAATAAATAAATTTCTAAAATAAAAGTAGTCTGAGTTACTCCTTATTACATCAGCTGTCTGCCATTGAAAGTCCCGTGAAAATCGATCCAGTCGTTTCAAAGATTAGCCGGAACAAACAGATAGACAGCGGACAGACAGGCAGACAAAATTTGTAAAAATAGTTTGATGAATGATTTGAATAACAATAAAATAGCAGATATAAGCAAATAATATGCACCTATATAAAATTAATTTGTTTATTAAAGAATACATGTTTTTATTAACCCATAATAAAATTCTCTATAAAATTTTGATAAAACATTACAAGCTGATCACCCTAAGTGTGACACGTACCCAGTATATTACTGTTCGTAACTGTGTTAGGTAATTTTGGTACATGTCTAATCCAATTAGCTATTATGATTCGTGGTCCGAATATTAATTTGACGGTCGTACTGTAAGGAGGCTACATTCTGCGACCTTATGTTAACAATGGAGACGGCACTAACTCTGATCACGTATCAAACTCAATTGTATCGCATTTATTAATATTACCATAAAATCTAATACAAACTAAACAAAATTACTCGTTACTTATAAGAAAAGAAAATAATTTGATTTAGAATTTGTTTTTGCCAACTCAGTAGTTTTCTGCCGCCAAAATAAATAACCGACTGTTTTAACAGATTCTGCGGTATCAAGTTTTGTATTGTGCAGTTGCGGTCATGGGTCGCCGTGGTTTTAGCCATTCATTGTTGTGTAGCAAAAGCAACAAACCAAAAATCACGATTGGTTCGTTGCATGCCTCGTTTAACGGCTTGTGGTTTGTTAAACGCTTCAATGACTGATTCTAAGTAATCTAAAACTGAGTACATAGCGATATTCGTGCACGTCACGATCGCCATGCGCCGCGCCCGGTCGACTGTCTGGCATTTTTAATTTTACAAATGGCCATTAAACAAAGAAAATTCGATGTTTTTTTTTACTTCTTATCTAATATTATTTAACTGACAATTTTTTGAAACCAACCTTAAATTATGAATCTATCAATATTATAATTAGAGTGACATTTTTGTTTGTTGCATTTCATCTCTTTGTTTTCTAAGTTATTCTGAATTTTCGAGACAAAGAAACGCAAAACTTAAATACCTTTACGTTATTCTAAATGGTATTTTAAAAGCAAACGTTTCCTACGTCACTTACGGGCAAAGGGCATAATACATACAATAAACAGCCACCTTTCCGACTTTGCTAATTGATCCCCGATGTAACGAACCATTGTAATTTCTCTTACGGCTAGACGCTACCTCCACAATTACAGAAAACCTAATTACAACCAACGAGCTTATGGGAGGAATGAAATAGATTATATGGTTTTATATATTTAATACGAAGGCGTGCTTTAGAGCGTAAATGCTTTTTGTATTATACAAATAGTAAAGTTAGATCATGATTTACACACACACCTTATTGGCATTATTTGTATTGTAGTTCAGTCGTTGCATGTATCAAAAAGTCATTTGAAGGCTTCTTATCTGATTATCAAGTAGGTAACTTAATAATCGTATTTGCTCGCAAACGAAAAAACCGACTTTAATTACATCAAAATGTAATACAACGTAAGTAGACGAACAAAATTAGCAAACGCACTAGTCGTCACTGCGATTTTCCCGGGTTTCCCTCGATTTTTCAGGGATTTCATGATCAGATCCTGGTTTCCTTATCATGGTACCACACTTGGGATATCTCCTTTCCAACAAAAAAAAAATAATCAAAATCGGTTCAATAACGACGAAATTATCCCCGAACACACATTTTATATCTACGGTCGAATTGAGTAACCTCCTCTGTTTTGAAGTCGGTTAAAAAAACTTACATATTCACGTAATAAAGCCCTAACGCTTCCTTTTATTCAAAATAAATAACAGCAAATAAGCAGGTAAAAGCTATGCGACGTTTGAATATTATTTATGATTGTTACAGATGAAGGTAAAATTCATAAAATCGTGCAATGGACTCGGAACGGCGACAGCCAGTCAGCTTTACTTGACATCTTCGACGTTACTCCCGGTGAACCAATTCAGGTATGTGAAGAATAAATTGCATTTTAACACCCGCTTTTCACGTATGAACGTGATAAAAATTGAAGTTGAAATTTTAGCATTGATGACGAAAATATTTTCAAGTGCTGCTACTCCGACAAGCTGTTAATTTTAGTGATTACATTTGAGTCTTTACAAAACTTTATTACATGCCATTCTATCGGGACTTTAAAGCTTTTGTCTGTATAGTGTTGTAAAAATGCATCAATGTCTACACATATATTTTAATGAAAATTTAAATGCTACATTATTGTTAGCGTAAAATAAAAAATAAAAATAATTTAATTTGCGCTACAATATACGTAAAAAGTACAAAATAAGTATTAAGGTAATCAAACCTAAAAGTGTGAGAATCAATATAATTTAAACAATATAAATATTTCCATGCAAAGAGAGTCATATCTATTATAAAAGAACAATTATAATATATCACTTTATAATAAGAAATATTCAAATTTATTTTGTTCGTCAAGATTTGGAACTTCTTTCACGTTGCAATTTTCTAATTTTCAAATAGTATTGAATAAATATTGTAATATACACACACCGTCATCCTGATGAATAGACAACTGTATTCATGTATTATAGATAACAGATGATTGATATAGCTACATTCTTCCGATCATTATACACATAAATAGATATATATTACATAGAAGACATATCGTAATATTACCCCCTTAAAGATTTTATCGAATCCACACAATTAGTCACAGCAAACTGCGCCACAGACTTTTTTATATACTTTATTAAAAGTAACGTGTCTCGCCAGGCGATGGCTCTATCCCGCGTGCACGGGTCTCTGTACGCGGCGTCCGACCGGCGCGTGCTACAGTTGCGCCTGGCGCTATGCGCGCGGCGCTACGACGCGTGCGTGCGCTGTGCGCGCGACCCCTACTGCGGCTGGGACCGGGACGCGGCCGTCTGCAGGGAGTACATGCCAGGGTAAGGACTACTACTGACAAATAAATGTTTTACTCGTAGGATATATTCTGCTTAAAATCTGGAGCCAACCCGTCTGGGAAAGTAACTCGACCTTACAGAAAATCACAGCTAAATAATACTACACTCGAGTAGTATTTTTTTCCTGTAGTGACTAAGAGCTCCTGGGGAGGGTCAGCAACGCGTTTGCGATGCTCCTAGTATTGCACACATCTAAAGGCTACGGTAATCGCTTACTATCAGGTAGGCCGTATGCTTTGTTTGGCGTATGTTTGCCGACTAACGTCGAGTTGCACGAAACAAAAGATTAGACTAACTTAATCGCAAAAATTGTATGAAATTCTTGTGATTAAATTAGTTTAATCTCTACTTAAATTTTAATTTCGTTTCGTGCAACTCGGCGTTAGTCGTTTAAAAAATCTCAATGTAGTTTTCTTAACCGATATTAAGCGCTGACCATCAACTTTTCTTCAAAATTTTATGGAAACAGATATAAATATTTAATAAGTCGATACTAAATACTTTTTCCTGTTTTATTTTTATTTATTTTTTTTCATCAAAAATTTTTTTACGACCCCAGCACGCTGCTCCAAAAAATCTCCACTCCCCACCACTGAAAATCCATACCGACACCATTACTAATGTATCATCTACTAGTGTATATAAACTATATTTCTTATTCTATTACATTTTTATTTAATAATGTGATTTTTTTTTAAATAAAACGATATAACAAGAAAAATAAACGAATATTTCAATTCATTTTAATATTGAAAGCTTCTAGAACGAAGTAACTTTTAGAAACCCAAAAAATTATATTTAGTATTTATTACCAATGTTATTATATAAGATTTTAAATTAACAAGGTTACTTCTAATATTAAACTATTCAAAAACGAGACAAGTCTTGTGAACAAGACATTCGCAGTAAATACCCAAATATCGAGCTCCGCATAATGAAAATAAAAAACATGGTAAATATCCCGTTTATGAATAGTTTTAGCATTATAATAAAATTTAACTAATCTTTAAATTAAATAAAATGCAATTTATATAAATTAATACTAAGAATGAATGATGATGAATATTATTTGATCACAAAACGTTATTTTTAATATGTACATCTTAATACAATACAACATGTAATTATAAAACGAATATTTCCTAATTATTTAATAACACCTTTTATTAGTAAATAAAAATTATATTTAAAAAAAGACAAAAAAGTTTCAACTAAAGTTTATTTACAGGCTAATCCAAGACGTAGCAAATGAAACAGCGGACATTTGCGATTCTTCCATCGCCCGCAAGAGCGTATCGGCGACGTGGGGGCAGAGCCTGCACCTCGGCAGCTTCGTCAAGATGCCGGAAGTGTTGCAACCGAGAGCCGTCACGTGGTTCCACTACTCTAGAGATAAAGGAAGGCATTCCATTACTTTCAAGTAAGTCTTTAATAGAAATTATACAGAAGTTTTAATTAATTTATTTATTCTTGGCATAATTATATCTATCTCAATTTTCGTTTCAATGACAAGTTGTACTTTAGGACAGGTACACAATTACGCATATTCCATTTTAACTCTTACTTATTATCCGTTGCATATCGTAAAGATATTTTATTATTATAATACTAAAATTTACGTCGTGTGATTATATTTAAGGTTACTAAAACGTACTATTTATATTATAAACTAGCTGTACCCGCGACTTCATCCGCGTGAAATTTAACAAAAATGTTATTGTTCAATTCCAAGAGTTATAAAGTAAATAAATTTCTAAAATAAAAGTTACTTCTTATTACATCAGCTATCTGCCGGTGAAAGTCCTGTCAAAATCGGTCAAGCTATTTTAGAGATTAGCCGGAACAAACAGATAGACAGACAGACAGACAAAAATTTTAAAAAATGTTATTTTGGTATATTATGTACCATGTATACATCAATATGCATTTAATAAAAGGCGGCTATTTTAACATTACAAACAGACACTTCAAATTTATTTATGTGTGTACATACAACATTCACAGGAAAACAGTGTGCGGTTTAGGACACACTTAATACATCAAAAAGTTTTTCTACAAAATATTATTAAGTGCTTAATGAAAAAGTAACCTTAATTAAAAAGCTCCTAACAACAAAAAAAAACAATAATTCGTTGTGCGCTCAAAGTGAACATGCGTGTAACAACATTAATTAAAGTGTTTCCAAAACCACCATTATCGCACTTCCTTAGTAATTAAAATGCAGAGGAAAACTCGAGATTCCGTTTCATTCGCCTAGTCCTATCCTTTACGTTTTAAAGCGAGGGTTTATTTCGTTAGCAGAGATGTAATTATTTCTTAAAACGCAGATAATAGGATATCAAATTCGGGAACGTTAAATACAGAAAGGGCTTAGGAGAGACAATTATATACGAATTTTATTTGTTTGTTGTATATAAACAGAGTAAACGAATCTCGTAAGAAATATATTTATTTTATCATCAGCCTTTGTATATAAAAACATAATTATGAAATTAATTGAATTGTTAGAAATTTATTATCTTCTGTAAAAGTATTATGAATTTAGAATATTTCTACTCTTTCAATAGTATTCCGTTTGAAAGAAAAATTTATGCAGATATGAGAATATAAATGAATTTACACCTACTAACACCATAATGAGGCTGACGATTATCTTCATTTAATCTAACTAATATCTTTATTTACTACTTGTCAATTAGATTATTAGGCTAACGAGTCTGTTTTGAAAGATGTTTATCCTCAAACTGAAACCGTAAAACTAGTATGTAATAAATATTAAAACCAGTAAAGATAAAATATAAGATATTGCTAAAATTAAAGCATTTTAGCAAATAAAATATAAATTATTGAATTATTGAAAAAAAAACTGACACATACTTGTTATTCGTTTACCTTACAATGGTAACGCCACTACAGCTGTTCAACCAATAACGCATTTGTGTTTCATTTGCAACTACTATGATTCATGAACAGCGCTGATAATTAAATATTATCAAACTCATTTATAAAAATTAGTAAAAAATAATATTATCAAATAGCAATTACCTTTTGAAATATTGTATATATTTTTGTTTTTGGGAATAAAATCAAGCTGTCAATGCTATAGGTAAGCTATGTAGATAATTATTTTATACTAGCTGACCCGGCGAACTTCGTATCGCCTAACAGTGACTTTTAAGTATTATCACAAATCTTTTGTATGGGAGTATAGAAAAGTGTTGTTTTTAGACTTTTTCAGGAAATTTTAAATTTTTTTTTTTAGAATTTTTCTCTCCGTAAGAACCATCCTCGTACTTCAAGGAATATTTTAAAAAAAGAATTAGCGAAATCGGTCCAACCGTTCTCGAGTTTTGCGCTTAGCAACACATTCAGCGACTCATTTTTATATTAAAGATAATTGTTATTTTGTCTTCTTGTCTTTTTCACGAGTTATTCTTAGCATTAAGCTAAATAATGCTAACCTTGCTAATATTCCGTGGCAATTGGTTAAATGTATAATACCTAAACTATGTACATTGACATTGAGTTAAATATGTGATAGTGGAATGATGTACCTTAACATTAAGTCGAATGTGTACATATTCATAATGTCGACGTCACTGATATCCAGTAAAACTCGAATGAACTAAGTGTCATCTTACTGATCTTTGTAATTTATGTTCTTTCTTTTATGTGTTAATAAATTATATATCTCTATCTCTATAATCTATCTCTTTCTACTCCTATTCATCGGTCTGGGTTTTTGTCTGATTCATTTGCTATTTCTGCTGTTCGTCTCTGGAATTCGTTATCCGAATCCATCCGTAAAGCTCCTTCACGTGACTCATTTAAGAGACAAGTTAAGGGGTTCTTCTTAGCCAAAATTTAACCTAATTTGGTGAACTCAATAAACACTGTAATTGTGTTTTGATTATTGTCGTCAGCTTATTAAATATTATGTATGTATGTAAGCATATATGTATGTTTATATGTATGTATACATATGTGTATCATATGTATGTATGCAAGTTTGTATCCGTTTATGTATGTATATATTTGTATGCTATATATATGAATTATTTGCTCGTGTATATAATATAACGATTGCCACTAACGTTACCTTATATTTCCTCCCTTTTTTTCTTCTTAGTGCGAATTTTACTAATACTCAATTTTGCATACCTACAAACGTCTGCTCTTGTACGTCCTAAGGTTGGCTGGTAGAGAATACTTTTAGCATTAAGCCCGCCTTTTGTACAATTATTTAATGTATTGTGCAATAAAGTATGAATAAATAAATAATAAAATGTATAAATATATAATATTAATAAAATAATAATTCACTGTGTTTCCCCGCAGTAAGCCAGAAAAGTACATCGAGACATCGGAGCACGGGCTTCTCATCCTCGCGGTGTCGGAGGCGGACGCGGGACGCTACGACTGCTGGCTCGGCGGTTCACTGCTCTGCTCCTACAACGTCACCGTCGACACGCACAGGTACTGATAAAAATATATATCGTCTGACTCAGCGTTCCGCATAGTGCTCTCTCACTACCTACTTCGTCCTAAGTCGAGGTGCGATTTCGCTAGGAGATACCCTAAGGACGAATCTCCGTTTTGTAAGTCTTCTTAAAGAACTAACTTTTCTTGACCCGGCCTTCCAAATCGAAACATCCGAAAAAGATACATGCATTTTAAAAAGTCTCTATAAATATATTATTCACATTTTATAATCTGACTAAGTAAATGTTAAAAAATATAACATTTTAAAAATAGAATCGGAACAATGAAAATGCTGTAAGAGAAAATAGGACATTAAACTGCTAAGGTCTAAATAAATAGCAAAATAGGACATTAAACCATTATGTTTAAAAGTTAGAATTTGTATTATTTTTAGAACCAGTTCAACCAGGTCAACAGGGAACATTTGAGACCAGCATCAGACCGCCTTTAGATCAATTTAACGCGGAGTTTGTTTGCTTAATTTACTGGCTCTATTTGAAGAAAAATTGAATTGTGTTTAGAAAGCTGTTTATTTGAAAAGGTTACGCAATACTCAATGTTGTGAATATGAGTGTTTATAATTTTAAGGGATATTGCGTATCACCATTTCATCATTTCAGCCTATCACAGACCACTGGTGTACATAGGCCTCCACAAGTTCGCGCCAAAAAATGGCATGAACTCATGTGTTTTACGCATAGTCACCAGGGACAGACGGGTTGGTGACCGCAGGGCTGGCTTTGTCGCACCGAAGACGCTGCTGCCCGTCTTCGACCTTGTGTATTTCAAAGCCAGCACTTGGATGGTTATCCCTCGATCGGTCGGCTTTTTAAGTTCCAAGGTGGTAGTGGAACTATGTTATCCCTTAGTCGCCTCTTACAACACCCACGAGAAGGGAGAGGGTTTCTATATTCTTTATTGTCGTAGCCACAGATAGATATATTTACTAGCAATTAGTACATCTAGCAATTAAAAACTCGAGGTCTCTGTTTGGAGTCTCTTGTACCTTGTGCAGCAATTAGCACGCACCTCTTCTCGACCAGCAGCAGCATACACAGCAGCCATCCGAGCTTCGACTAGGGTGTATAATGCTTTTTACCTTGGTAAATTAGAAAAAATAAGAACCCATTTCCTTATACTGATTTTCGATACCGTGTCTGAAGGTAGACCACATTTCAAAATTATTTACAATCGCTCTCTTTTAATTAACAATCTTTTGTACCGAGGAGTTATTCAAGTGCCATTATTAGTGAAAAAAATACAGAACCTGTAAAAAAACACTGTTTTTTGAGCCAGCCACGTTGAAAGGATTCCACGAGGAATTTTAAATTTAAACTGTGTTGTTTTCAAATGTATACTATATGACAGGCAAAATCATATAAATCCCAACACATTAAATTTAAATATCGACAGCTAAAAAGGCAGAGCTGTGTATATATTTTTATAAAATGACATACCTGCCACTGTAATACAAAATTGTAATTTTTATCAAAAATTATATTTAGAATAATTATAATTCTTTGCTGTAGGAATTGTTTAGCTACGTATAATACTTTTTTATAACTAGATTATAAGAAATTAAAACTATTGTGACGTACCTATTTTCCCCAATACAATGGTAATACTAACCAAATACTTTAGAGGCGTTTATATGTATATTATGAATATAAACGTTTAGCACGCCTAATATTGCACACGGGAACTATAACGCTTTCGAATACAATATTTTAAACGTTATTTTGAAATGCAGTTATTCAACATTTTCTCTGTCCCACGTGAAATATATTAAATCGTATATTTCGTTATATTTTATTAATGGAGTTAGTATAGTTTTGTATACAATTTTTTTTTCACTTTCAGATGTTCTCCGCCTGAAAAGAGCAACGAATATCAAAAGATTTACTCTAATTGGTGTCATGAATTTGAAAAATATAAAACCGCTATGAAGACTTGGGAAAGAAAACAAGAGGTAGATTAAGGTTTCCATTTCTCAACCATTGATTGCTTTTGTTTTAATTAGAAAACTTTGAATTTGAATACATCTGTTCCATCTTTTTTATTATTTGATTTTTAATGGTATTTATTATAAAATTTTATTTTTAGAAAAACATTAAACATGCGAAATTCTTTTTAGAATGAAACGTTACAATGTTAATAACAAAAATTGGGACAACATATTAGTTTAAATATAAAAAACTGAATAGGTTATTCCTCTTTGAACTCTTGAACCAGTTAATTTATTCAACTCATTTTCTTACAAAAAATAATATAAAAGGAGTTAACGACTTAGTTAAGAAGTATCTTATTCATCTTATTATTTTTTTCAGCAATGTTCGAGACAGAACGACTCGAATCAGAACACTCATCCCAACGAGATTGTGTGATAGCTTCTGAACGTCGCCTATCTCATGTTTCAATCAGTCAACTACTACGCTGGAGCCATTCCAGTGCCATACATCTCAGCGGGCCTCAAATACTTCAACATATTCACTTAAATTATCCGCAGTTTTCTGTGATGGACTTAGTGCCCCGTATAAAACAGTGAAAGCAATAAAATCCGAAGTGCTTTGATATAGAAATATTTCTAAATAAAATATCGTATCCAGCTCAATTTCGTGAACCAAGTGCCCCATATTTCAGTAATAAATAATATAGACAGTAAATAACATTTACCAAAAAAAAAAACGTTAAAATTAAAACGATCCAAGTGCGCCTAAATATTTTACTATCTCTATATTGACTGGTCTTAATACTACAATTTTTTTCAATAAAGCTCTCTATAAAATCAGTGAATAAAAACTTAATGAATCTCAACTGTTTACGTAAAGAGTCATACAGTGAATAAGTTTTACAGTGTTGTTGTGACGGACCTGTGTCCTCCAAAACGTTCCACGGTGACTTCAAGCTCAAGTGAAACTAATGCCCCGTTAGGTTTTGTAAACTCTTCTTAACTGACAGTATTTCAAACGAAACAGCGGAACATGAGAAGGCGATGGCAAAAAAAAATTATGGACCTTATTTATTGAAATTAAGGACTGTTTCCTAGCGTTGTGCGTTGCTTTGTTGGAATATTGAATGTAAAAAGGATTTATCTAAATCGTAATGTAAGTACGCTTCTTTCGTTGACTAAGTAGAGGCCGTTTGTGATCGAAACGGAATTAATTTTGATTATAAATAATAAATTGGTAGTGCATTTAAATTGCCTATAAGTCATATTCGTAGCGAGCGAGTGATATTTCATAGTTATTTACTGTATTTGTTCTCTGGTATTTTCTATTCCGCTAGCAATTAGCGTATTATTTTCCTTTTATATTAATGTGTTTGGGCGTGAGTGAAGTGAATAAATTTGATAGCTCAGTACATAATTATGTTCGATAAAATTAAATGTCGACACATTGAATAATTTCATTACATAACATCACTCGAGTTCGAAATTGATAACTTTAAAAAAAATTATATTTTATTTCTTAATGTCAAATGAGATGTTATTTTCATACTAAGACAGTTTAATAATAGAACAGCTGTTGCAATTTTTTTTTTTTTTTCGATGCCTCGAAACCATGTATCTTGATCAGAGTAATAATTGAGTTTGTTAGCAAATGATCGAGACACGTTAGCTCTCCGCCTCACTAATGGGTGAATAATACGTATCGTTTCGTATTATCAAATCTCCGAGGGTTGTGGCTCGCCTCATTATTTTTCCCCTTTTCGTGTAAATAGTTACTAATTATTTTACTAATGTAAGTGTACTATAGAATGCACGTCCCTAAACGTAATGAATATAATTTAAGCCTGTGATAAATAAGAAGTTCGTTTAGGTGATATAATTTTTAAGCGTCTACTCAAACATACACTGGTATTAAATTCAAAAATATATTATTTCAAATCGAAATTATTACAAAAGTATAAATTTTGAGAATGTTCTAAATATTGTGTGTATGTTTTTTAAGAAAATAATTTTTAAACGATACTCACAGATTTAGAGTAGAATAAAATAGTAATCACATTCCTTTGCCACTGCCATCTTAGTATAAACTTATAATAGACGGGTTATGATTTATCTCATTGAAATATATAAATAAAATAAATATGAATGTATTAAAGTAATAAAATATTCGTATTTGTTTTTAAAGGATAGTTTTTAAGTAATACATTCATTGTTCTTAATTAATCACGTCCCATAAACATGTGTAACAGACTCTCTACGGTACAACCGTATTCTTGACGTAATAAAACAGCAATAATTTTTACTAAAATTTCAGTAAAGCTTGCTCATTTGAGTAATATGTACGCTTACACATACGAACAAAGACATATTACACTTCATATCTCGTATAATCTGAGTACAAGATACTTTAAATAATTAAAACTATATATTATAAAGTATATTGTCAAAGTTATACAAGAGATTACGAACAAGTATTAAATCCGACAGTACTCATATGTCTTCGCGTACATACTTACATCATTAATATTTATTCATATATAAATTGAAGAAATATTAGCGTTAAGTAGCCAGTGTTTAGGAAATACTCTGCATATTTTTGTACAAAAAATAAATGTGTTTAGGTAATTAGCATTTAAGTAATATTGATCAAGTATCATTCTCGTGGGTACCTATTTAAAGTAATCTGTTACGTTTACACTTACGCTTTCTTGTTTCGTTAAT
This sequence comes from Melitaea cinxia, assembly GCF_905220565.1. Taxonomy (NCBI): domain Eukaryota; kingdom Metazoa; phylum Arthropoda; class Insecta; order Lepidoptera; family Nymphalidae; genus Melitaea; species Melitaea cinxia. The sequence goes on from NC_059409.1 coordinate 7,801,772, forward strand.
AATTTTATAATTGACATTGTCATTTTACATTCGTAAAATTTTCTACGAAATGTATGCTAATGAATGAAATTTTTCGCAACAAAACTAATTTAAACCAAAAATAGCATAGGCAAGAGTATTCTATTCAAAGGACATAACGAGAACGTGGAAGTGTAAACGAAGCCATTCAACTTCATATCATTTTTACTACGTAAGAGCTTGTACCATATTGTACTTACGTCATCAATTTCTATTTATAACGCAGTCGAATAAAATATACAAACGAATTGCATTTTATGAAATCATAAAAATATATTTTCTAGTATTTTATTAAAGTACCTTAGCGTGTCGGCTATGTTTATCGTAGTTTAATTATTTAATTTGTCTCTCGTGTTCCGTGAAAACTGACTTATTAATTCTGATCGTAGTAAAATGAAACTTATACCGGCCATTTTATACAGATATATCGATGTATTCCTTAATGAAAATCGTTTATGTATTTCTATAGAAAAATCAAAAAGCTCAACTAATAAAATAATCATTTAAATATTTATTCCGCCATTTAGTATAATTATTGTAAACTTAGGTGCTTTTTATTACGATTGTGTTTGCAAATACGTATATTTTCTGTCATATCATTATGTAAATACGTGAATCGAAATAGATGTAACATAGAATTAAATATCTGAGCTTTGTCGTTTATTAAATTACGTACTACCTAAGATACTGTACTTAAGTATTTTAGTTATTATAAAATTAAAGATTTCCGACACTTCGGGAGGATCTTGCGCAATAATTATAGCTAAATACTTACTAATGTCTGTACTATTGGAATAGCTCTGTAAATTTCACATGTTACTACTACGTAAGTTAAATTTCAAATGTAAACATAAGATTTTATATAATAAATCTATGAAATGTATCTTGCAGATTGACTTTTATTTTATTACAAAATCACCTCATTTAAAGTTAATCCTAATGTTAATCAATTCTAAAGTAGAAACAAAACAGTTTGCAACTATAAAAATTCTTTCAAGCACGCTCAATTTTGTCACACATTTTTCAAATGTATAACAAATGGCATATTTTCAAAACACAAGTGTACTTTAGTAATCGAATACAAGAAAAGCGATATCGAAAGATTCAGGAACAAGGCATGTTTAAAATAGTGTCAATTCATCAAGTCGCATACCGAGTTGACATTTTCGTCATAACAGCGGCAGGGGACGTCGCCCCACGAGGGTCTATAAAAAGTGAGGGCACGTAATTATATAGTGCCACTAAACTAATTTCACGATACATTGCCTACGAAATCTGTGCTTGGCACCGCCTCGCCTGCCAACGAAATGTGATTTCGCCTTCGGACGCCTGATTACTATTGTTATATACCATTTCGTATGAATTACTAATATCACATTATGTTAACGTAAATTACTCACGTTGGCAGCTCTGTTGACTACTATTATTTTAGGTTGGAATTACATGGCAATTTATATACACGCATTATTAAATTACAGAAAATTATTAATATGTCGCATGTTTTAATGTTACATAAAGTTGTAATAATAGAAATTCGAAAACACATTTGCTCTAAACGTGAAGCTATGATATAAAAAAATACGTACCGAAAAAATATAGGTACCGAATCAAAAATAAACTGAAGTATCGTATTCTGATAAAATCACTTAGAATCATTTTATTAAACTATTGCAAAAAGAATAAAAAGTTAAATAGCATCACGTCAGCAATCATCGTAATAAATCAAAATGATGATAAAATGTCATATATTAATTTTTAAATATTTTGTTTAAGCACACATACGTATCCCTACATTGCATTCTTTACATACATAACGAATTATATATAATAAAACCCTACAACGTAAGTACAAATGCGAGCAGCAATTTAACAGTTTGTCTCAGGATGCAGTCCAAAGATTAGATTGTAGATCGCGTCATAACCGGGGGAAAGTTAGCGAATTTGTTGAACACCACCTAACAACTTTAACTAACACATGACTATTACACGTAACAAACTGCATATTGCCCGGAGTTCCAGCATGTCGTAACTTATATTACTTCGTGTATGTTCTTTTAACTTCTAAATAATGCAAGGAAATTATTAGCACAGACGGCGAGTAAAGTAATAAACATGCGATTATATAGTTGCCTGATTCCAATGCAAAAATATTTTCATGAAAATTATGCAGGCATGGGAAAGTTATAATTTTATTGGTGTTTCGTTTGTACATTATACAAGCTTTTAAAATTCACCATTAGTGACTTACTTAGTACGTGTTTTAAGAATACTGCATTTATGAGTCTTATTTAATATTAATATTATATAAAAATGAAAATTAACTAGCTATACCCGTGAGAATTATTCGCACTGAATAAGTATAATAATAAAACTTTACAAAATTACAAAAAAATATTACATTATATATTATACGTGAGTTGATTTGAAATTGAATAATAAAAAAATTACCGAACGTCAATCATGTTGACGTTATTTCAAAATTAAAACCGTCATATATATAATTTTAATAATTGATTAATTTAATTATTTTTTTTTTTATAATTTTAGCTATGATGCCGGTAGAGCAAGCAATTGTCTATAAAATGATATATTATTATATTTATGTGGAGTAATTGTGAAGTTTTTTCTAAAAAGATAGGCAAACATCTTAAATCTCAGCGTATATATATGTGATAACAGACCATGTTAGAAAATAAAAGTGGAAATATAATAGAGCTATTAAATACATAGGTACATAATATACAGCGTTAGCAATACCTAACTCTGTATACTATCGGAAAGTAATTGAACTGTCAATAAGGGATAAAATAATACGATCAGGGTTATGTGAGAATAGAAGTAGAAAATTTGGTTATCCGTGTCAAATCGCTGTGATGCAATGGATGCGGGGCGTGTAATCTTACGAGTATATTTCACGGCGCGCCCGCTGCGGACTCTATCTCCATTAAATAATTACTTGCGTCAGAAAGTAAGCGCAGAACTTAGTGGTGGCTAGTGATTTTACGCCAGTGCGTTTAAAACTAGGGTGCTATTTTTTTTAAATGCATAAATAGTCTATTTTGGGGATGTTGGGTTATACCAAATTGTAAATTGTTTTTTATAAATAAAGTAAACTACTGAAATAATTAGTTCTAGGTTTTATTGTACTACATGAAAAATTAAAACAAAGAGCACTAAAAGAAGTATATAATAAAAAAAGTAATATATGTACGAAAATACATATAAATTTTTATTAATATGAATATTTTTTATAAAACATAGGTATGAAAACACGGCTAGATTAAAATTGCAGCAATTACGAAATTTATTCCAACATCATCCTACCAGTGAGGGTCTTGAGATCTTTATTGGAAATTACTTCCGGCCAATATGTCGCCAGACAAGGGTCCATGTCTTATAGACACATTTGACATGATGAAGGACTTAACAACTTTTCTACTAAAATTTCTTTACTAATATTCTGTATTTTTGCCAAAATGCTTGCTTCAATCAATAATATCCCTATTTATAAAACAACACACATTGATGATACAAAAATCTGTTTAATTTAACAAACAAGTTCTAGATATCAGGCAGACAGATTTTGGCCAGGTCAATTAAATCTCTGAAATTCGTCATTGTCGTCGCAACCCTAAGAAATTAACAGAAGCCTTCCTAGACTGCAGTTCGATGAGGTTGAGCGTATAATCCTTTATTACAACGCGGGATGTTCCGTGGTGCTGTGGTGTCCCACTCTCGTAAGCGCATTATCCGAATTAACAATTAGTCATGCCTACGTCTGCCGAAGTTTGCACAAATTTACATAACAATAACGCCCTTTCGTTATGGCGATTTTTAAAATTAATTGGATTGCGAACCGTAGACAATTTGTATTCCCCTCGCTGTATTCCATAATTTTGTGGTCAACTTCAAACTCATGAAAATTTCGTATTGACAAAAACTGGAAAACATAAAAATAATAATAAGTGTATCACATTTTGAAACACTGTAATTTTGTGGTTAGATAGTTAGTTTAGTTCATCACATGGATATTTCAACATTTTTCGAATGTGCATTACCGGATAAGATTTATGTAGATTTATATTCATTTTTTACCTTACATACTTAAGTAGCCCTGCGGTCACCAACCCGTCTGCCCAGCGAGGTGACTACGGGCAAAACGCTGCTTTTGGCGTGAACTTGTGTAGTAGGCCTATATCCAGCAATGATCCAGCAGTGGACAACAAATAGGCTAAAGTGATGATACTTAAATAGTTAAAGAAATAAACCGACTGAATATAATTTCCACAATAAATCAACTGTCACTTAGTTTTCTCTTAATAATCCATCATTTTTACAGTTCAAAACTATCATCAGCTTATTATTAAGTAGCTGTTGCCCGTGGCTTTGCTCGTTTAAATATAGAAGAGATACTAATGTATACATTTATTATACTTCAATAATTTATGAACAATTATCGACTTTTGTGCGGGAGAACTACAAGACAGTTCGAAGGCGCTAAGTTGTCGCGCGAACAACATAGATGAACAGCTATGTGGAACATAGTCTCTGTCTACTTCAGCCACTTTTAGGTAATTTCTGTAATACGAACTAGTCACCTATTTTATGACCCAGAATTTACGCAAACGCTCCAGTGCTACTAAAAATGCTATCGAAAGCCTAAACATAAAATATTTATTATTTCTTCTTACTTTTGATATGTTAGATAAACTTTTAAGATATGAAACGTATATATTCGATTAAGACTAGAATACTAATTTAGTTACTAATCAGTTCCTAGCCATCTCTAAGAATATGGGTGGGTATTTATTACTTAAAAAGCAGTCCAAAAAGAAAGGCTTTTTTTATTTATTTAGGTTATTCTTTAGAATTGATTGCTACTTATATAATATGAAGGAGCTATAAATATATAGGATCGGCACCTCTAAAGTGGGTTTAAATCGACGTCACTCCCGCTATTCAAACGGGCGCCGATAAAAGCGCAAAACTAAATCGAGAATCCAATGAACAAGAACAATGCCGAGCTTAAATTGTAGAATTGTGAACAACGAACCGAAATGTGATGAAGAATAGAGTCATTTGCCTTTAACAATATTAACGTGACCCTTATACCATCAATTTTTGTTTGTTAATCTGTAGGAAAGGGCGTAACTCATTTTGTCAACATGTAATTTAATTTCACTTGAACCCCTGTTACAAGTCGACGCTCAAACTCTGGGACGGCACCGGACATTGGTTTAAATAATTTGTTTAATCCCTTAATTAAAATTATGTGTACGCAGATGTCCTTGCTAATTAACGAAGTTCTTTTTTAAAGAAACAATGGACGATAAAGACAAGAATATTTACAAGGGAATCATATTTACATATACACCAATATTTAAAAAAAGGTAAAGTCTATACTAATATTATAAAGCTAAAGAGCTTGTTTGTTTATTTCTTTGAACGTGCTAATCTTAGAAACTACTGATTCTGATTGAGGAAGACTATAGGCTATTTAGTATCTTAGTACGTTATTTCCTCCAATTGATGTGGGTAAAACTGCGGGGCAAAACTAATATTTTATATTATAAAACATTCTTTACGAATGGCTAAGCTTAAAATACAACGGCATCCCAACAAAAGGTGACGTTGAGAATGTAAACGTTAAGAAATGCTTAAAATGCAATTTTATACGAGGAGTTTTATTTATGACCCCAAAAAATGTAAAATGTGAACGTTTTATTGCGGGCCCATATAAAAATACGAAGAATAAACAATGTACCTTGTATCTTATGATAGGGGATGTCGGACCGTATTTATCCGGCCGTGATGCGTCAAAAGGGCCCCTCATATTTTTTTTTCAAGAAACGGAACTACACTAAGTCACTGTTTGCGGAAATCTATCACCTTGTGAACATATAAGTAAATTGTAAGTTTTAATTTTTTTCATTCTTTGTCATGCCGAGAGGTAAGCACCTGCACCGTGGTAAATTATGCCTCAATACTTTAGAAAACGTGATCATTATTCGTCGGAAGGATATTTGTAATCTATACCAATTTCTGCAAAAAAGGAATTAAGATATGGGTGTCTGAATGACATGGACCACACATTGACATATCTAATTATAAGTATTAACATTGATATATCTAATTATAAGTATTAAATTAAAAATAACTGGAACTGCTTGCTAATGGTGCACTCTTTAATTCAATAAACCATTTATTGTTAATTTAATATTAAGTGTTGAAGATACATAGATATTCTAAATTAAGGTACACAGAAGTGACTTCGTCTATCTTTATAGCTATCTATATAGCAATAATAATGCGTGGTGACTATGGGCAACACACATGAGTTCACGCCATTTTTGACGCGAACTTGTGAAGGCCTATGTCCAATAGTGGACTGCAATAGGCTGAAGTGATGATAAGTGATACAATTCCGATACTACCTGATACTTGTATTATTTGATATTTACTTAGAACTTTTAGAAGATAAACCTCACCACTAACTCTCTACCTCACTACGGGAATGTGGAGTGACTATTCGTCCTGCAGCGCTGGAGACTACAACTATTTAGTTTCTTTGAGGGCTATACAATTAACAATATGACCTATAGTTCCGAATTTAAGAAATTTAATAACTATATCAGATAATCGATATTCTTAAGTACTAATATATTAGACTCAATAGCACTTACTATAATCAATTAATAATGCCTGATTATTAAAATGACGTTTCAAAAGTGCAGATAAAGCCTACTCGAATAAAAAAAAATTGTTTATAATTTTTATATTTATGTTTTTTAAATATAACAAACTCCAAGAATAGCTTATAAAAAGAATGAAAAATTAAAAGCATCATTTTAACGAAGTTAACTAATGTAGTAAATAGAGCCATTTAAAAGACCCTTTAAAATGAAATGAGAATTCGAATCTCTGATAAATTTGATTATTCTCTCGACAAAGAGATTTCATTTTGATAAATCAACACTTATTGTTAGAAAGATTTGTATGTTTGTTCCTACCCTTTGTATAAGAAAGCAATAAATAGAATTAAAAATAATTGTTTTTGCTGGCAAACAGAAAAAAACCGACTTCAATTACATCGACAAGTAATACAACGTAGGTAGACGAAAAATAGTCAAGCAAATACGCATTATCAAAGATTGTAATCAGATCTCGATGAAATTTAAATGTGAGCACATGATTAACATCGGCTTTCGATTAAATTAAAAATCATCAAAATCGGTACACCCAGTAAAAAGTTATGCGAATTTTCCCTCGAAGGTTTCCCTCGATTTCTCTGGGATCCCATCATTAGATCCTGGGTTCCTTATCATGGTACCACACTTAGGATATCTCCTTTCCAACGAAAAAAGAATGATCAAAAGCGGTTCATAAACTACGAAGTTATCCCCGAACATACGTAAAATATATATACCTACTTGTATATACGGTCGAATTGAGTAACCTCCTTCTTTTTTTAAGTCGGTTAAAAATCCTTTTAATGAATAACTTTCGTATATAACATTTTTGATGAAATACATTATAAACATACAATTTCTTTATATTATATTGAAATTGCAAACATTAGCAACTTTCATCACTATAAAGTGGTATACTCGTATATATTCATTAAAGACAATAGTATCTTGTGTAACTAATAACGGGTAGCGATACCTACAACATGACGGGTAATTTGCCTATTTTATGTAAAGTGATAGCAACATTATTCTCGCGGCGTGAAGCTAAGTGGTGAAAAATGTGAAATATTTAAGATGCAAGAATTTATAATAAGGATCGCTGAGATTACACCTTGATCTCATCTATTTTTAATGCAGCGGCTGGAAGTGGGACATTTTTATTGCCCCCGAGCTCTAGATTAGTTTTGTTCTGTGAATTTGATGCATATACAATGAGCTCGATTATTCAACGCCCTTGTAACTTGCTTAGTATTGTAATATGAATTTGAAGAAATTTTACCATATGACTCGAAAATTGAATGGAAAAATATTCTTTATTTCTACATATCAAGGCACTTTGGTATCTCAGACACGGAGTCTAGAACCAGACGCTGTTAGTAAAATATTATTTATTACCTTCAAGGTTAATATATCTAGGTAGGTAAAAAGATATATATTTAAAATGATTTAAAATATATTGATACCAATACAAACAGACAAAGAAAAAGATATCTGTCTGGCCTATACAAATATTGATCGTGTTCATTGAACATGTTCAAATATGAAGAAACAGTCTCGCGGCAGGAGTAACATTCTGTATCGAATGCGAATACAAAAGTTCGAATATGAACATGTGCAAAAAATATTTCGCGTATGCATTTGGGAATTTCGCGTGACAGAGAATTTAATACAAGGGGAGTCTAATATTAAACCTCGGGGACCCATCACTTTTAATATCTGGCCGGCGTCCTAGAGGGCTTTTAAATTATTTACCAAATGGAAAGGTAATGGTCACGGAAGAGTGCGAATGAAGGTATGCAAATTTTATAAACATGTATTGTTAGCCATAAAATGCGTTAGTCCATTCCGGAGTAATGAAGGATGTGAGATCGTCAAAACGCTTAAACGAGTAATGTGCGGGCCGGGAGGAGCAAATTTCGTCGTACTTTGTAATTATGAATCACGGACTTTGAGTGAACAACGGTCGTTTAATTCACTCATACAGTGTTTGAAAATTATCCAAGTTACTGTTATGGTGGAAATATTTTGACGGATTTACGTCACTTTGAAACTCAAATTACTTTTTTGAAAATAAAATAGATGTATTTTCTGTAATTCAGTTATATTCGTTTAATAAACAATACAATTAGTAGATACGGGTGTAAATATTTCGGTATTGATTGTGTGATATTATTATTGTTGTATTTGATAATGATTCATCATTTAAATAACTCATATTTCAGTTAGTTTACAAATGATAGTCATAATGAAGAAATAAATGTCAAACCCATCTTTTTACTACTTTATAATTTATAAGAAGGTTGAGACCTTGTAAAGTGAAAAAAAAAAACATTAATAAGCTGCTACTTAATATCAATGGGTTTCCTTTTTTGTAAAGTTAAACAAAAAAGACGCCAAATATTAACATTGAATATTTAACCAAGCTTGAAAGTCTGCTGAGTACAAGGATCCCCTATATCTATGATCTACGTTTTGATCACATTTCTATTGTTCTCGTTTTAAATTGTTTCTTATCACACAATGCAATAGTTTAAATTTAATTTTATTCTGTCTAAATTCTTAGTCTAATTTTCCTTTCTGTTCCAGCTCACAGACTTTTTAATTTTACAGATAATAATTTCACTTGATGTGTTGTTCAAGTAGCTATACTAATTGTTGTTATATGGGGGATTGACGCTGCATGCCATAACACAGGTATTCCTAGTATGGCAAAAGAAGCACCCTAAATATAATTACTGTGAAACCGCTTTGTAACTACATTTAAGTACAAATGTGAATCTTTTTAGTTTGGGAAAAAATAATGTAATAATAATTTATTAATCTCTTCACTTTTAGTTCTGGAATTTTGTGTATCGAATTAGTCACACATAATAGATTTGACCCTAGAGACTATCATATACCTAGTATTTTTAAATAATTCTTATATATTTTTTCTTATTGCTTTTGCGTTTTACAACACCCATTATTAATCTACCTACTTGCTCGTGCCACCGCGCTTGAAATAATTTATATGAATAAATAAACATTTTTACATCTACATCACGCTCTTACAGACATGCTCTGATATAGGCTAAAATATTAAACTGCTTGCTGGTCGATGTATTTTTTTTTTTACCATAAAGTATAAAATAATAAATAAATAATAAAACTGCGTATATATTTCCCTCTTAAATATTTTAAAATAATCATCTGTAATTGGATTCAAAATTCAATCAAAATTGCACATCGGCCAGTGCGACAGTAACTCTGGATAAATGGAGAAAAATCACTATTAATCCTACACGTGTCTGCGTTTAGGGTGAAGGGTTGATTGAGTCACGCACCATAAACAGTCACGCTCGGCGGCCGGCTAATGTTGAGTAGCAACCGCGGCGCGTGGAGCAAGCTTTGGATATACGATATTACAATTACTTATAATAATTCCCGTATTTATAATGCGAAGACAATGTCATCTACCATTGTTTACAACTCTTTTCAACTTTACTTACTACTTGAACTATCCTAATATAATTATTAAAGTTTGACGCTTTAATATCAAAACTTTAATATTTAAACCTGACAGAACAAATTCTATTATTATGCTAGTTATTGGTTTACGTTAATTTTAATACCAATATTAAAAAGCATTATAATTAGGTAGTACAAATTGGCGAATCTATATAAGACTAGATGACCCGGTGAACTTCGATCACCTACACATATTTGTGAAAAATATGAACAAAACACTTTCTGAGAGCATCTATAAATATTTGACAACCAAGTGACAATTTTTTATTCATAAAAAGACAAAAGACATCAAATGTTTCACAGCTAGCAACATTTTATATTGGAAAATTTTAATATGTCCTGTAACTTATTATTTATGCTTCTCACCGTTTAAACACGAGACAAACGAACCGCAATTGATTTATATATACATATATGTATATAAATTTGCCACTATGTACAATAACAATTCCTACAATTATTTTGATTTATAACTTCCAGCAGTGACAATACAAAAACAATATTTTGACATAATTACATTAATTTTTGTAAAGAAATTGCAAGAAAACTATTGATAGGAACTATTGTCCTTTTTTTAAGCATCATTTTGCATACAAACACATCAAACATTAGCTTTATAACTCAAATGATATTATTGTTCAATTAACACTTTGTCGTTTTTGTTTTAACTATGGGTATAAAATAATGAATATTGATAACAAAGAAAATCCAAGACTTTTAAAAAAATATTATTCTTAAACCTTATCATTTGTACTTTTATCTACTATTATTGATATTGATCTTATCATAATCTTTTTAATAAATTAATTAAACTATTGCGTTACTATTTCTTAATCCAACTGAAATCGTCATAGCCAGATATTTTTAAAATTACTAACTCTGTAATCATAATCACGTACGTGCGAAATGTTATCAGATATATTTTCTACTGATTAAACTCTTGGGTTTTTCGCTTACCTATGATGTACAATTCCCTCCTCGAGATATGATTCTTTTCACTTTTTATAAATTATTCAGATAAAACCTTAACTTCCTTCTTATGTCAAATCATAAAACGAATCTTCATGAATATAGTATGCGCTGTCTTGTACGCCGTCAAATTTTACAAAGAAATATAAAATTGTAGCGATGTTACCTTTAAGCTGCTACTTAAAGTCTTTCTCATGTTTGTATGAAATAGACTTCATTTTGCCAAACATTTTTTTGTATATATACATACATATCTTTACTTTCATTTTATATAAAATTAACAGTTTTACAAATATAGATAATACAAAAATAATAAAAAATAGAGATAACTATATGTTCTATTCATTGCATAAATTATGAATTCGTGGATTGTTGGCAAGAATACTGGCAGCAATTCCCTATTAAATTGCAATTCTAATTCTTCCCCTTCTATCATATTTGGTGGCTATGGATCGAGATATATGGGATTAATATTTAAAAAAAATTGTAACACTGTTATTAAAGGTTAATAACATATAATTTTGAATGAGTTATAAGTATTTGCGAATAAAATAAGATAATCAGCCGCTTTGTATGGCATCTGTGGACTACGAGAAAGCCATTGACTCAGTCGAGACCTGGGCTTTCCTGGATTCTCTGCAGAGATGTCATATCGACTGGCAATGTATCGAGGTACTGAGATGTATGCATGATGCATATGCATGGCGATGACACCATATCCAAGACCAGAGGACAAGACTCATTTTCCTTCAGCGCAGTGTTAAACAGGGAGATGTATCACAGAAACTGTTTATCACTACTGCGGATGTCTTTAAGACCTTTGATTGGGGGGAACAACATCAACGTCAACGGCAAACACGTCTCTCACCTTCGATTCGCCTACAATATCTTCATCTTTGCAAAGACGTTAAAGGAGCGAGACGAAATACTGGTCGGTCTAAGTCGGTCTCGGTATGAATTTGGACAAAACTAAAGTTATTTTTAACAAACAACTCATACTTTGACCGGTATCGGTCGATGATATCCTTCTCGAAGTTGTTTAAGATTATGTCTTCCTAGAACCGTATGGCCCTAGGTAGAAGCAGTAGAGGCCCTAGTAGTAGCCATAATCAACTAGGCCGAACCAATTTCGAAAAGAAAGCTGACAGGAAGATACGGTTGGGCTGGGCAGCGTTTGACAGGCTTCGTCGAGTCCTCACTTCGAAGATTACGCAATGCTTGAAGACTAAAGTCTTCGAGCAACGCGTCCTGTCTGTTTTAACATATGATGCCGAGACGTGGACTTGGACGAGGGGACTAGTCCACATTCATTTAGTCTCTCTATTTACCCTTTTATGTATCCCATAGTTTTTTTAAGTAATTTCTATATCGACCTTTTACCACAACCTTCTAGTTTTTAACCGACTTCAAAAAAGGGGGAAGTTCTCGATTCGACTATATTTTTTTGCAATTTTTGATAAATCTTTTTTCAGTCGAAATCTGGTGCTTGTCATGTGGTTTCGTTTGAATTTAATCGATATCTGACAAGAACTTTTTGAGTCATCTTTAATAATGCGTATTTACTCGACTATTTTTTCGTCGACCTACGTTGCTTTGCCGGTCAATGTAATTGCAGTCGGTTTTTTTTTTCATTTGCGAGCAAACACCGGTAATTTGACCTAATTTTCTTTTACTCGTTATGAGAATGGGACTTTGAAACTTTTTTGGATTTTTTTATATAAAAATTTATGTATGTCACCGTTGCTACTATGTAGGTATAGTATAAATAAAATACGATATCCGTCACCATACTTTTCTACAATATTTAAGCTAACTACATATAAATTCAAAATGCTATGTACAGTATTCTTAACAAAAATTGTTATTTTTCTTTTTTATTCAACTTTATTTTAATCTACAAAGTTTGAACTTTAGTACTTAAGTAATTTTAAATAATGAACACTATCCTATTATAATTATTTTTTGATAAATTCTACAGCTTCTATTGTTACATAATTATCAAATTGATTTATGAAAAATGATTTTCTTTCTAGAGCTCACATAAATAACCTAAGTTTATCTGATTATAAAAATTATAGGCTTTAATTACGATTGGTACCTAATTTATATTATATACGAGTAGTTAGGTTTTTATATATGAGTAGTCTAAAATTTCCAGGCGTAACCCAAAAAAAATCATAGCAACCGACTGAATCAAATAAAAACAAGGGGCAGATTGGTGTACGTAATTCGATTATCATACATTGTACATCTTGTATAGAGTTCGTTAATCAGCGAACGAGGGTTATTTTGTTTTCAATGTGCCGATTTTGTACGAAGCAGCGGACGGGAAATTCTCATTGCAAAATAAAATGTACTGTACTCGTATTACAAATTGCAAATTTCATTTGACCCAGAGACTAAATTAGTATAATATATGATGATGATACTTTTATTTTACAAAATATTATATTCACAACTTAACATATTTACAATTCACAACTTAAGAACTAAATATTTACAGATAGTTATAGTACAAATCATGTCCGCGTGGAATTGTGCCAAGAATGCTGTCAGCATTTCCCCTTTGAATCGCTACACCGATTCTCTGGGCAAAAAATCCACCAGCTCGCTTGTCACCAGCAGTGGAGGCAGTAAGACGAGGAGTTATCTCATTTCAAATTTTTCTAACACTGCTATTCCAAGATTGTTAGTTCATTTTGACATTGAATATATTTTACGTTGGTGAATAACTAGATATATTGTGTATGTTTCTGGACCCTATACAGAAATCCCGTCCGACGGGGACTGTATATGAAGCATTTTTTATTTTTTGATCATCATCATCATCATCATTCAGCCTACTACAGTCCACTGCTGGAGATAGGCCTCCACAAGTTCGCCCCAAAAATGCGTGAACTCACGTGTGTTGCCCATAGTTACCACGCTGGGCAGGCGGGTTGGTGACCGCAGGGCTGGCTTTATTTTTTATCAAATTAAAATAACTGAGCAACTAACTATAAATGTGTTTCTACTACATATACATCAATAGTTTTTATAATACTTCAAAAGTTTCAGAGACGCTTTTAAGTTTATAATCAACTTAGTGTCAATCAAGATTTAAATCATAAGGGATAAATGCTTAAGTGAAACGTCAACGAAATTTATTAAGCAGAGCTTATGCCTCTTTCAAAGATCACTACTATAATTCAAAAGATGTTAAATAATGTCTTAATAATTTTAATTACTGATTATTATTTGTACTTAATGAGATATTTAAGATTAAATATATCAGATCAGATCAGCCTATCGCAGTCCACTACTGGACATAGGCCACCACAAGTTCGAGCCGAAAATGGCGTGAACTCATGTGTTTTGCCCATAGTCACCACGCTGGGCAGGCGGGTTGGTGACCGCAAGGCTGACTTTGCTCGCACCGAAGACGCTACTGCCTGTCTTCGGCCTGTGTATTTCAAAGCCAGCAGTTGGATGGTTATCCCGCCACTGGTCGGCTTCTTAAGTTCCAAGGTGGTAGTGGAACTGTGTTATCCCTTAGTCGCCTCTTACGACACCCACGGGGAGAGAGGGGGTGGCTTATATTCTTACTGCCGTAACCACACAACAAATGTATAGCATAAAAAAATTAAAAACTAAAAATTTTAATTTCATTAACAACTTTACAAATTATATCGGAAATACTCTGTTAGCCTCTCGTTGTGTTTATGTGTGTATGTAGTTTATAATACATGTACAATACAAAATGACACAAGTGCAGGTGCTACTGAGTACACTTGAATTGTTTCCAATGGTGCATATGTGATCGGATTATGGTTAAAGCAAGGAGACATAAAGCCACAGTTATATGTACACCTAATGTCCGACCGGATTGTACCGGCTCAGCCTTGTCATAGTGGATTAATGAGTTTAAATGCCAATAGGGTATAGGATATTAGGTTATAATTAGGGTGTTATAACTATTGCTCTATAACATTCAAGTTTATAGTATGTAAATAATTGGAACAAAGTTCCTTGGGCAGGCTTGACATTTGGCTGGGCGACAGAACTGAAAAAATGTGATACTAAAACCGTAAGAAAAATATATAACGGGAGTGACGTAATATCAGTCACACGACTGTATAATGTATGGTGTTTGTAAAACTAAAATATTACTAGTAAACTTTTTTTAAATTATTTATATAATTTTATACTATCAACAAAAATAAATAAAGACATATGTTTTTTTTTTATTTCACTTAATAGTTTGAAATATTATTATTATTGTTTTGTTTGATTTATTTTATTTTATGGTATTTGTTATTTTCTAAAATACTAAATTACCTAAATACTTTTATGTACTTAATTAAAAAACAATCAACATTTTTTTTCACATTGTGTTGCTTCTGTACTGTCCAAAAGAACTTCGTTCCTACCTGGTGTCCCATGACACCACATAATTTTTTCTTTTCCTAATTATACATCATTCCAATTCGTGGATGTTGTTATTTATCATACATTAATATTTATATATGTCTAGATTTTAAAAGCGAAGAGTATCTAGACAGTATAAAACATATGATTTTCAGTTTCAGTTAAAAAATAATTCTTAAAAATTTGTTAAGTCACTATGAAATATTAAAAATAAATATTTATACTCACAAACATTTGCCAAATATTCTCATTAAGTTTTTATTTTCTTTAAACCATTTTTTTTAAATAGGTAAGTATACAAATTTATATATGTTCTTGCACTTATGAACATGGTTGAACAAAAAGTGCATATTTGTAGTTACAACTAATGAAATCTGCAGACAGTATGGATGCTATCGTTTAGCTTAGCCTATCCTATCCTCTTAGCTCCAATCTTTATATGCACTAATGGCCAACAGTACGTAGGTACTAACTAACATACTTTTAGATATTCAGTGTATAATTAATTATTGCAAAGCCTTTAAAAAACTTTAGAATAGATATTTAAATATTCAATTATTCATAGCTGATTTTTTTTTTGTAACCTCAATTATAGTATGATGTAAGCAAAGCAAAATAAAAACAGGCAAAATTAACGCAATTTACTTAAGTAAATATATTCTTGTTTATGGATTGTTTTCTAAATTTTGTTTTCTAAAATTGTTGCATAATTATTATTTGTTTTCAGAGCGCGGAACAAGCGATAGAGAGGCACGATCAGCTCAAGCGTTGGCTTGTGATACATTTATCTCTCTACTCGCGTGACATCAGAGCTAGCAGTTCAAAATAATTAAATCCAATTCATAAACATAATTATGCAATTTTTCATCAATGTTTCTTTATGACGTTATCGCGTAAAACTATCGTCCGTAAACCGACTTTACAGACAACCAATTTTTTGGGGTCTAGTTGTTATATATACTAGCTTTCCGTTATAATACACCTCCAAAAAACCACCTCCAAAAAAGATAAAATTCAGAAAACCTTGAACTTTTCACAGGATATCTAGAGTTTCAGTATAAATAAAATAATTAGATTTTATATTTATCTTATCTATTGCTATCTTAATGATAAAACACCTTACAAATAAATTAAGCCCTGCTTATCATATCATTGGTATTTTACCTTTTTTAAATTAATAAATAAATAAAAAACTTGTGTTAAAATATAGTCGTATGTTGTGTACAAAATACGACTATATTTTAACTTTCTATTCGTCTATTCTATTCTACTCCTCCACTACAGTAGTAGTGGAATAGAATAGAACTCTACTCCACTACTACTCCACTCTACTCCACTCAACTCCATTCCATTCTGTTCCATTCTGTTCCATTCTGTTCCATTCTGTTCCAGTCTGTTCCAGTCTGTTCCCTTCTGTTCTCTTCTGTTCTCTTCTGTTCTCTTCTATTCTATTCTGTTCTCTGCTGTTCTCTTCTGTAATCTTCTGTTATCTTCTGTTCTCTTCTGTTATGTTCTGTTCGCTTCTGTTCTCTTCTGTTCTCGTCTCTGTTTTCGTCTGTTCTGTTCTGTTCCATTCTGTTCTCTTCTGTTCTGTTCTCTTCTGTTCTGTTCTCTTCTGTTCTGCTCTGTTCTGTTCTGTTCTATGCTGTTCTGTTCGTTCTATTCTATTCTATTCGGTTCTGTTCTGTTCTGTTCTGTTCTGTTCTGTTCTGTTCTGTTCTATTCTATTCTATTCTATTCTATTATTTAATCCATATAAATGAACAAAATTGGAGTGTCTGTTAAAATAACCTTTTTTTACTCAATACACACGCTCTACATATACCAAAATAACATTTTTTTACAAGTTTTGTTTGTTTGTCTGTCTGTTCGTTCCGGCTAATCTCTGAAATGGCTGGGCCGATTTTGATAGGACTTTTACTGGTAGACAGCTGATGTAATAAAAAGTAACTTAAAGTACTTTATTTCAGAAATTTATTTATTTTACAACTCTGCGAACTGAATAATAACTTTTTTGTAACATTCCAAGCGGATAAAATCGCGGGCACAGCTAGTCCTTTAATAAATTTAAGCTTTTTACTACCAATTAGCTAATATAACTTTTATTTTGGACATAAAACAAAAATACGGAAAAAATATATAACCAGGAAAAACTACAACTATACTCGGCGTGCTTTCTTTTCTGCGAAAGAATCTATTAGCTCCTCAAAGTCCGTAGCATAGGCAGTTTTATTTCCAATGGCTAGGATCGCGAGGCCAGATAAGATACTCCTGACTCATTGTTGAACGTAGATAAGTTTTAATTATTTTTAGTTTGCTGAAGGTTCACTCACAGTTTGCAGATGTTGTTCGTAATGTGCAATAAATTCTTAAAGCTATAATAACATAAGGAAACGGTTCTTGCATCATGCTTTTACAGTCATGCTTTTACAGATGCTGTAACAAGTCGAAAACACTTGATTTTTCTTTATCTTTAAAAATTTACTAGATAATAATAAAGTTGGGTATGGCAGAAGAAACATGAAAGCAGCATAAATGCAGTTGAGATGAGAGCGTTGAGAAGTATGATAGGAGTTAAAGTGAGTGACAGGATAAGAAATAGTGAGATAAGGAAACGTTGTAGTCTGAAAGAAGATGTAGTGACAAAAATTGAAAAAGGTATGCTCAGATGGTTTGGCCATGTCGAGAGAATGAGTGAAAAACGATTGACGAAAAGAGTGTATAAGGCGAGTGTAAATAGAAGGGTTGGAAGAGGTAGACCTAGACGGACGTTCCGAGAAATAAGGGACGTCTTAAAAAAGGCCAGATCAAGAGTACCCTAAACCGAAGAGCATGTATGAAGGGAATAATGAAAGTGGACGAAGCGAAAGAAGTATGTAAGGATCGTAGCAAGTGGAAAGAAGTAGTCTCTGCCTACTCCTAAGGGAAAGAGACGTTAATATATTATTATATATAATATGTATGTATAATAATAATAACAAATAAATATTATTTATTGTACACCAAAGACGAATTCAAAATACTTAGATTCACAACATAGTCTTAGCTTTGTATAATTACGGACGGCCTTATCGCTAAAAAGCGATCTCTACCAGGCAACCGTGTTGCGGAGGATATTATGACCAGTGAATACAGATTGGTATAGGTGTACTTCTAACAAATAAAATAATATTATTGTATATATATATAAATATACTAGCTGTGCCCGCAGCTTCGCCCGCGTTGAAATCAGTGTGTCACAAAGTTTTCCTGACAAACTTCCAGTGAAACTATCATCAAAATTGGCTTAGCCGTTCCGTAAACCTTCCTCTTAAAGGCCTCTTTCCATTGGTGAAACCGCATGAAAATCAGTTCAGTAGATTTTGAGGGTTATATATATAGATTACGATGCATTATTTGGACATTCTTCTCACCATCTATAGAACATACATTTTAAATTTCGTCTCTTACTTCAAAAACATAGGCTTTCCATACAAATTTACGACCCCCGTTTTATTCCTTTAGGGGTCGAGTATCATAAAATCCGTTCTTATCGAATATTTACACCTTATAAGGAATCTACCTGCCAAATTTCAAGTTTATAGCTGATATAGTTTCGGAGATTTCGTGATGAGTGAGTCAACCTACCATCCCCCGTTTTAACTCCAAAAGGGAGTTGATTTCTAAAGACACATTATTTGGACACCTTCTCACCATCTATAGAGCATACATTTTAAATTTCAAGTCTCTTACTTTAAAAACAAAGGACTTTCATACAAACTTCCAACCCCCGTTTTACCCCCTTAAAGATCGAGTTTCGTAAAATCCGTTCTTAGCGGATGTCTACGTCCTATAAGGAGCCTCAGTTCACCCTATCGCAATCCACTGCTGGACATAGGCCTCCCCAAGTTCGCGCCAGACATCCCGGTCTTCCGCAATCCTCACCCAGCCTACACCGGCAATCTTACGTAGATCGTCGGTCCAACGGGCTGGAGGACGTCCCACACTGCGTTTGCCGAGACGCGGTCTCCACTCTAAGACCCGTCTACTCCAACGGCCATCGGTCCTGCGACACAGATGACCAGCCCACTGCCACTTCAACTTGCTAATTCTGTGGGCTATGTCGGTTACTTTCGTTCTCTCGCGGATAGTCTCCATTTCTAATAATATCTTTGAGAGAAACCCCAAGCATAGCCCGTTCCATTGCACGTTGAGCGACCCTAAACTTATGGACTAGTCCCTTCGTCAGTGTCCACGTCTTGGCTGCGCATGTTAACACAGGCAGGACGCATAAAGAGCCTACCTGCTAAATTTCAAGTTTGTAGATGTTATAGTTTCGGAGATATCGTGATGAGTGACCTTTGGCTTTTATATACATATATATATAAATAATAAAAATAGACGTACCGTACATACTCGTATTTCTTATAATACATATGTGTGACTAACAAATATATATATTCTTATTATCTATATTGATACACAGATACACTTAACTAAGGTAATGTAGGCCTTAATAAGTGAAACAAATGGATAGATTATTAAATTTATGATTAAATTAACTAGCCTGTTAAATGTTTTAAATTAATCACTAGCCTATTCAATGTTTGTATTGACTGAGCGCGTCTGTTATGAAGCAGTAAGGAGCTCCAAAGCCGAACCAGAGCCGAAAAAGCTTCTACGGAGAAGGACTTAGAATAGAAGGAAGTTTTGTGAGATGTAATTTTTAGGCAAGACTTTCTAGAACTCATAAGATGCGTTCATAAATCACTTAATGAGTATGTGTTAAAAAAATAACTGAGCGTATATCATTACAGCCTATATACAGTCCACTGCTGGACATAGGCCTCCACAAGTTCACGCCAAAAATAACGTGAACTCATGTGTTTTACCCATAGTCACCACGCTGGGCAGGCGGGTTGGTGACCGCAGTACTGGCTTTGTCGCACCGAAGACGCTGCTGCCCGTCTTCGGCCTGTGTATTTCAAAGCCAGCAGTTGGATGGTTCCAAGGTGGTTGTGGAACCTTGTTATCCCTTAGTCGCCTCTTACGACACCCACGGGAAGAGAGGGGGTGGCTAAATTCTTTAGTGCCGTAGCCACACAGCACATAGCGTATATAGAAATACAAAAGTTTTTTTTCAAAATTATTATATTAAGATTCGACTACTTAAATTATGAGATTGTAGGAAAAGAGGCTTCACTTGTTCGATATTTCAAATTATTGTCTCAAGGATTTTGCACCCAGATAAAACTACTGCCCGGAGCAAGGACCCCGGTTTGCCCACCCTTAGATCCGGGGCTGATTCGATGATAAATGGTGTTCGAGAATAAAAATGTGGTCACATAATGTGGTCAACATAACATCTAACATTCCATGATTATGTTAGTCACAGGCATGCAATGCATGGGATGCGTTTCAGACAGGTGTTTGGTTACGATTGTGGTTGTTACGCGATGTTCCGGCGACCGCACACACCGCACGACTGTCCTGGGACGTCACAGTATGCGGCATGAGCACGACACGTCGAACAAAATATACAAGGAATACACTTTTATAAAAAAGGCCAAATACATACATTATTATTTTATACATTATTAAACGTTAGCGTAGTGAGTTTTCGTAGAAAAAAAGACCTTCTAGGTGACGTATCCAATCATTTAATAAAAAAACAAAAAAAAAGTTGCCTTGTGAAACATATATTCGATGTCCTTAATGCTAAATGTGCTATTTTCGAAACTTTCTATAGAATCTCGTTTTATAGACTACTAAGATACATAATTGTTTAAACATTCAATATATTTGAGCTCCTTGAATGTTAATGTGTACACACAAAATATGACCATCTCCATATGAACAACTAAAAAATCAAATCAATAATATATATATATATATATATATATATATATATATATATATATATATATATATATATATATATCAAGTATGTAATCGAATCGAAATCGTTTCGTATGGTTGTAACAGCAAAACTGATATTCATTCGACCCAGAGCATTGTGAATCAATGCCATTAAGTGATTCACACGACATTAGTCCGAGAATAGAACCCTTCGTTTCCATTTCAGTAATAGACGCCTTAACTTTCAGCGATTATCCAACCCACAACATGGACACTATGCTCTATATTGTTTAGAAGCATATATAAAAATTATACAAAAGTTTTACAATCTAAAAAGCAATATCTTTAGGCTAAAGTTGTAAAAAAAAAATTTTATATAAAAATGTGTTTTAAAGATACCAACTCTTAATATTTTATAAAGAAAACGTAAACAATTTAAATTAAATCTCTCAAATAAAACAATTTTTCATTAAATGTTACACAATCATTTAATTTTTAATCGCTAAATTTTAAAGCGTCACCTGCTATAAATAAAAAGTTATCTAAAATATCTTAATTATAAAAATTAAAATTTTAAAAGACCTTATTAAAATAAGGACGACAAGTAGCAACGATAACCTAGCAAACTATTTTCTCTCCAAGTGGCTCATTTCCTTTTTGTGAGGCGTAATTTTACAACTCGTAACAATAACATAATTATAATTTGTAAGCAAAATTTGTAATCATATAATTTGCGAAATAACATAATCGCACAAAAGGCACTACAAAGTAAAATTTTAGGTTTATTAGTAGTTTAGGTACAGAATATGTCAACAAAATAGTATATTTTCATATTTAAAATAAGTCTCGTGCAACAAAAGAAATTTAGTTAAAAGTTAAATTTGGCGATTTCAGTCTGAATATGAACGCGATTGCAGTAAAGTAGCGAAGAACGAAACAAACTGTGATACACTCACATAACATTAAAAGCTTCTTACACTCCCTACATTTCTAGTGTGGTATTAAAAGGCATTTGGAAATGTTTGCTAATTCTCGGCAGAAAAGAACAATCGCAGCGCGTGAGAGCTGTGTGTTCACCATTACTGGTGTTGCGTGGTCCGGATCACATGATATGAGCAATTTGAAACTCTTTAATAGAAACATATTTTGATTATTATCGTATAATTTATTGTACCTTTTTAAGCAAATTTCTTTTGACATTGGTTGTAAATACTTTAGTTATCAAGTTCGTATGTTTTTCATTTTCATTCATTCTCATTTCATCAACATTCTATCATGACAACCTCTATAGACCACAAATATTTTGTAGTGAAACTTTACTCAACAGTATTTACAAAATTAATAAATATTTTTTTTAGTCAATTACTTTCTTTTAATATAACTAAAACGGCAAACCTGCCACTTGCAACACCAGAAGCATCGCAAGTGCGTTGCCGACCCTACCACCAATCCCCCCAGGAGGTCTGGTCACCTTACTCACAACATGAACGCAACATGATCTTTTGTATTTCCCCAGTCCCAACTCCAGATTTCAAATATCAAAAACAAAAAGTAAAATTTAAATATTCGACCATCTTACGTAACTTAGGGTAAACAACGGCGCAGCGGAGATTAGGGAGAACAGAGCGGTATACAAAACACGAGCCAGGCTCTCCACTACAGCTTTGTCCATTATTAACTTCCTCTATACGCCTGCATTTAAAGATGGGTATGTTTTATTTTATTTTATTTTCCTAAAATTGCAGCGTTTCAACACACACGAGAACGTTGTGCCTCGAATTTTCCTCTAAGTGCACAATGGAGCCACTGCTATAATAAAACCTAACTTTTATTAAGATAGGTTTTAGACAGCTATACGCAACCCATAAATTGTTGCTCTTTCACTTTGTACATATAAGAAATCATGTAATGAACAATTGTTATAGCCTTTTGTTAAAACCTAGTTTATTGATAAACGCATTTTTGACTGTATACATCATCAGATTAAAAAAAATCAAATCGAATTTCTAAGTCTTACTTTTTTACAGTATAAAGATTACAATTTTTATTCTAAACAAATTCTGACATTCGAATTATTTTAACAATTAACTGTACCTACATGATAAAATTAAAACTCTGATCGTTACCACGGCAACGTTTTTTATCAAATCAAATTATTATGATAATAAAATATTATGTATTAACGAAAAAGTCATAAGAATCCGATAGCAGCTATCACTAAATCATTGTTGATTACTCTTATAAAATTTATATCCACAAAATAACGATGACAGTAATCTTTTAACAAATAGTATAAGGTTAAAGATTTGGCCTTCAAATATTATGCCCCACATTATTTTAACGACGATAGAAAAGTCATTCATCAACCACGAATTATTCTACACATAAAAATGAAAATCTAATGAAAAACCATTACATCATATCTAAGGGGTGACATTGAGAACAATTTTCAAAGATTTATTTTCAAGATTAACTTTTATTTTTGGGGACATTTGCTATTAAGTTGGTATTATGAATTCCTATTTTTTTAACCTTGTATTTTTTTACAAATTTATTTTATTTATTGTTGTTGTTATTTTAATTTATTCTTTTACAACTTCTTATTTTTAAATGAATAATACTGTGATTGTATGTTGATAATGCCCAAGAAACATTTCATTAATTTTATACATATAATCATATAACAAATTCTTAAATCTGATATTGGCATATATCAGATATTCACTTCCTGCCTCATCGCACCATGCGGGAGCTATCTGCTTTAGCGTGGACGTCATCGCGATATGTTTACTGTGAAGATAAGCATGACCAATTTGCGCTAGACACGTCACCGGAACTGACAACAAGTGCAAACTTATGTAAGTGACCTATAGAATGTCTAAACTGTGCTCTTCACGAAACGTCCGAAAAAATACAGAAACTAAGATGTGATACAGTCATTTTACTCATCGCACGGTTAATGCAACTTTATAAAAGAAGTATTTCTTTAGTTTTTTTTTTTTAATGATAAAATATTTTGTCTTAAAATTATCTAACACCAATTTTACAATCTAAATTCAGGAAGGTTTTCACTTATGATAGGAACGTTTACACTTATGAAGAATTAAAGAAATTCTTCCATGTATCGACTAATATACCTTACATATCCTAGATAACAATAACATTACCTAGTAATAAGTATCTAGTACTTAATTGTATAAAACTTTTGGTAGCTATAAATGATAGTCATACTTCTTATCAGCGGTTATATTTCTTAAAATAATCCTATTATGTCCTCTGTTACACGTCGTAAACAGACTACTAAAGAACCCACGAAAAATTCGGGTGTATTAATTTTATCGAATAATAATTTTATTTAGACCAAAGAAAAACTACAAACTATTCGTTAATTTATCACAAATGTTTCCGTTACGTAACGTAACTCATTATAATACGTAATAAAAAATGAGGTATATTTCTAAAAATGATACCTAAAAATCTTCAACTATACAATAATATTTCTTCTTCTATGGAGAAAGAAGCCTATCCCCAGTAAGTGGGATTTTACAGGCTGAATCGTATAAAATAATATTAGTTTATATTTATTGTTATTAGTGTAAAACACATATTGAAAAAATAAAGATTAAGACAAATAATTGTGTTTGCTCGCAAACGAAAAAAAAAACCGACTTCAATTACATCGACGAGTAATACAACGTAGATCGACGAAAAAATAGTCAAGTAACAACGCATTATCAAAAATTACTCAAAAAGTAGTTATCAGATGTCGATGAAATTTAAATATGACCACATGATAAACATCGGCTTTCGATTAAATTAAAAATCATTAAAATCAGTACACCTAATAAAAAGTTATTGCGGATTTTCAAGAAGTTCCCTCGATTTCTCTGGGATCCCATCATCAGATCCTGGTTTCCTTTTCATGGTACTAAACTAGGGATATCTTCTTTCCAACAAAAAAGAATTATCAAAATCGGTACACCTAGTAAAAAGTTATTGCGGATTTTCAAGAGTTTCCCTCGATTTCTCTAGGATCCCATCATCAGATCCTGGTTTCCTTATCATGGTACTAAACTTGGGATATCTCCTTTCTAACAAAAAAAGAATTATCAAAATCGGTTCATCCAGTAGAAAGTTATGCGGTATAATACAGCGTAGGTCGACGAAAAAAGCGTCAAGTAAAAACGCATTATTAGATATAGCTCGAAAAGTAGTTGTTAGATCTCAAATAAATTTAAATGGGACCAATTGGCACACACCACCTTTCGATTAAAAGAAAATTTGTCGAAATCGCTCCACCCAGTCAAAAGTTCTGATGTAACATACATTAAAAAAAAAAAAAAATACAGTCGAATTGAGAACCTCCTCCTTTTTTGGAAGTCGGTTAAAAATCAACTGCATTTATGCACCACAATCATCTTTTTTTTTATCTAATGATAGGCTTGCGTTAGACCACTATTTACCTGATGATAAGTGAAAATGCGGTCAAAGATGAAGCACGCTTGCCTAGAAATAACCTATTTACTCGCGACTTAAAGATCCCCAGGTGTAGTTTTCCGGAAACACAGACGCTGGTAGAGAGTTCCATTCCATCTTAGAAACATCTCCCCCGTATCAACTGACCTAAGTCGTCCTTACCGTCATTACTCATTAAAAACTATTCCGCCCTAAGTGGCCACCCGGGCAGGGTGCAGTCATGCGAGGAGTGCGGCAACTTCCTTGCGGGGTGCACCAGGCAGGGACGCTTTGAACTTCGGATTTCGGAAGTCGCTCCGGCTGTAACTAAATGCATTGTTGTTAAGATGTTTGTACTTCATCACTCAAGCGTTTTTTTATTTTTATTTTGTTTGATTTGTTTTTGAGATGTTTAGCTCTTGATGGGAAACTTTTCTTTCTTGTAATGTTATTGTAATAATATGTCAACAGTTTAATAATAATAAAGATTTCTAAAATAACTTAGAAAAGTGCGCAATATATCTAAGTATAAGAATCAATAAAGAAACACCCTATAAAAAATATTGTCTTGAATAATAATAATTAAATAATGGCAGTAAAGAATATAGCCACACATATAGCCACGCCCTCTCTTCCCGTGGGTGTCATAAGAGGCGACTAAAGAACACGGTTCCACTACCACCCTGGAACTTAAAAAGCCGAGCGATGGCGGGGTAGCCATATAAGTGCTGGCTTTAAAATACACGGGCCGAAGACGGCCAGCAGCGTCTTTGGTGCAACAAAGCCAGCCCTTCGGTCACCACCCGTCTGCACAGCGTTGTGACTATGGGCAACACACATAAATTCACGCCATTTTTGACGCGAACTTGCGGAGGCGGTCATTTAAGCGGATTATTTTTGGCGTAAACTTGTGGAGGCCTATGTCCAGCAGTGGACTGTATAGGCTGTAATGATTGCGGAGGCGGTCCAGCAGTGGACTGCGACAGGCTGAAATGATAATAATGAGGATGATGGTGATAATGGATAATAAATAAATATAGAAATTGCCATCATGTGTATAAAAAGAGTATGAAATAGCAATAAATCATTTAATATTGTGCAATGACAATTAAGTTAATTAGTTACAAAAAGAGTTTTCCGACGATAAAAATCTAAACCAATAAATGGAGAGCGGGTTTTTTGTTCTGTTATACTGCGAAAACTATTGAACCGATCGGAATAATACTTATACCATAAGATGCAGTGTGTTTTGGAGAAAGTTATAGTAAATGATATGTTGGTGTTTACTTATGGCGTTAAAAATATGGACGGACAGGGGTCGCTTTTAAGTTGTTTTTATTGTGTTGTAATAAAGTAGGTGTAGTGAATCAAAAGAAATTGATAAAAATAAATAAACAACATAAACATACAACATGTACAGTATACAGCTAATAAGCATTTGCTTGTCGCCCATCGTCCTCTCGCGATATTTATGCTGACATTTATTTCGTCATTTTTGAAGAACCATCTAGAAACTAATCTTATCGTATAGAATTGATGTCAATTGACAATCCGTTGCTTGATAGGCGTCTCTCGCGTAATGCCGATAGGAAAGCTAAATAGCTAAATAATAATAGCTCAAAAAGTAACGCCAACGTCATTGTTTCTGTCTCCTGTGTCTTGACTATTGACAATGCTTCATCTTCATTGATAGAGCGTTTACCTGTTCGGAAAAAAACAAGTAATGGGTGATAAGCGTGCCAGCTAACTTTCCATAACTTACTTCAACATCAAAAGCCTATAAAAATAAAAGAAAAAAAGATAAACAAATAAAATAAAAACTCATTTTAAATGTATTTATTTTAAAATACTTACATTCATTTTATTAAATCCTTTAATACAAAAAATTAGATAAGATTGTGATATTTGAAACAGACGTTTACGTTTTGCTTATAAAATTACACTTACATCATTTTCAATTTTAATTGCGATAGAATGTATTTAAATACATAATTTATTATATAATTTATTATATAATTTATTATGTATTTAAATACATTCTACTGTACTGTGTGGCTACGGTACTAAAGAATATAGCCACCCCCTCTCTTCCCGTGGGTGTCGTAAGAGGCGACTAAGGGATAACACAGTTCCACTATTACCTTGGAACTTAAAAAGCCGACCGGTGGCGGGATAACCATCCAACTGCTGGCTTTAAAATATACAGGCCGAAGACGGGCAGCAGCATCTTCAGTGCGACAAAGCCAGTACTGCGGTCACCAACCCGCCTGCCCAGCGTGTGTGTGACTATGGGCAAAACACATGAGTTCACGTTATTTTTGGCGTGAACTTGTGGAGGCCTATGTCCAGCAGTGGACTGTATAGGCTGTAATGATTGATTGAAATACATAATTTAAGAAATTAGGAATTTTTTCAATTTTAAATTTAATGTTGGTTTGACCTTTCTTTTGGCCATAACAAATGTATATTTGTTTTATGAAAAGGTATTACTAAAATTAATATTAAAATGTATTTACTTGGGTAAAACTTCACTTACCTATACACTTCTTGTATATATATAGGGAGGTGAGAGAACAAATTAACATCCAATATTTTATTAATTATAATTAACATTTTAAAATTCTATTTTAGTAGTTGTTAAAAGTGAAATTACAAAGTGTGTACACAGTAATAGGCGAAAGCAACGTTTATTTTAGATGTGCTAATTAATATTTTCGATTAAAATTATTTCACCGATTATTTATGAAGTCTGATAGTGTAAATACCTACAACGATTGTTAAGTCTAGATATTGTATTATATTTTCATTACTTCATTCAAAGCTATAAGTTTATTACATTAATCTGATTTGTTAACATTATAAAGTAGTGAACATTATAAAGTACTGACTGAATAATTGTAGAGCGAAAAGGCTTGTATTACGCGCTAATTTTGAAATCTATTGAATAGCAAAGAAATATAATAATAGAAATAAATTTTATTGGTAACAGCGCATATTGCATAGTTGTGTTTTGTGTGCTATCAATTTCTTTTTTGATATTACTTTAATCAATTAATACAATTAAAGATGGTTCTCTGGCGCCTACTATCAACATTTTTTTTTTCATTTTATGTAGGCATACGTACTATTCTACTATGTGTGTATTGTAATGAGCTACGAAAAAAAAATACAATTATATGAACTCGTAACCTGTGTTTGTTATAAATTCTTTAAAAATCTATGAAAAAATTAACATCATATGAAAGAATCGTCATACTATAAAAAATAATAAAAAATACATTATATAAAAACGATTCATTGATATACCTACGTGGTCTCTACGGAATCTATTATTACTTCCTAACTAAAGACATGCCCGCAAACTTAGTTCTGTACTTGAAACAGGCGACACAGAACGTCAAAACAATTTATCATCATTCATTAGTAACCCCCAATATATCAAGCGCGTGTCTCCTGTGGCCGGATTTCCAAAGGGTTTAAGTTTAAATAAGGCTGTCATACATCCTGGTTTCCTCGGATTTTGGTCCCAGGATGAGGCATTTTTTGTATCAAAAAATAAATAACTAGAATCTTTAAGGCAGTTTTCAACGTAAAATATATTTAATATATTTGGAAAAAGTTATTCAATGTCATCCAAATATCATTGTAGCTTTCTCTGTCATTGATACATAAATAAATATAAATATAATAAATATAATACATATTAAATATTCATAAGTTAAAAACTTTAAATATTTAATACCAAAAATTTTCGATACTTTGAGTCGTCACCTAATATTAAACTAACAAAAGAAATGTATAGAAAATGAAAACATTATCTAATCTTATCTTGATAATAACAAAATATAATAAGATTATTGTAATATTCTCTTTCCACGGGTTTTTTTTATATTTAACAGCTGTATCTTGACAACATAATTATCATAACAAAAAAATGTGAACCACTTCAAATAAATAAAATTCCAGTAAATACATCATATTAGATCGGGGGAAAAGGCAATGGAGTGTAGCCGATGTTCGAAAGTGGTTCATGCGGATAATATATGTTCAAAGCTTACAAACAAACAACTTACTGCAATCCGTAGCTGGCATCGAATGGTGTTGTGACGACTGCTTAAAAAATACATCTCGGCGATCATCCTTCTTAATACCCGAAAATGGAGGTGACGACGATGAATCCGAAACTGAATTCATCGTAAGCCCACA
The DNA here is from genome assembly GCF_905220565.1 of Melitaea cinxia. NCBI lineage: Eukaryota > Metazoa > Arthropoda > Insecta > Lepidoptera > Nymphalidae > Melitaea > Melitaea cinxia. The sequence continues at coordinate 7,831,861 of NC_059409.1, forward strand.
AACTATTGACACCAATAAATTAGCTCAAGACATCAATAGTGAAATTAAAAAGATATTTTAAGAAGAATTACGCAGCTTGGATACATCACTAGAATTTTTAAGCGAGCAAATTAGTTTAATGGAACAAACTGTCAAAAACCAAGACTCTAATATAAAAGATTTAGAAAACAAAAACCAAGATTTACTAAATGCAAATAAAAATTTGAATCTACGTGAAGCCGCGCTGCATCAAGCATAGAAATAAATAGATTAACAGAAATTCCTATCAAAGATATTAAATAAAGGAAAATGGTGTCAAAGTCGGACTTGGATAAACAGGTTATTTGGTCCATTCAGCGCCTACCAGGTTCAAAAATTAAACCTAGGATAATTTTATTACAAATGAAATCGAAAGAAGCTCAAGAACAATGGATAAATAGTGAAAAGAAAAATGTCCAACTGTAGGATTACTGTTACCGAAGGTCTCTAAAGAAAATGCGATGCAAAGAGTTTACATACGAGAAGCCCTCACTAAACATAAGAAGACACTACTTTTAATATTAAAGACGAAGACTCTACTTTTTAATGCTAAAAGTCAATTGAATAAATATTTCCAATACATTTGGTACAAAAATGGTAAAGTTTGTATTAGAAAGTCAGGTAACAGTAAAATTTATTATATACGATCAATACATGATATTAATGAACTTATAAAATCGAATTTTAATTGTCTAGACAAAAATTCTAAATTAAGTCTTTGTTATTAATTTAATTTTATTTTTTATTTATTAATTTTTATTTTTAATAATGGGTAATCAGATAAAAGAATTATTTAATTGTAGTTCTTTAAACGACTTCTTTAAGCTGCTTCCTCCTAAAACCTACTTGGATGTTTCATGTCTGCATCTAAATACTAATATTTAGATACAGACATGAAACATCCAAGTAGGCACTTATTAAAAATTTTGATAAATTGTTACTACTCATTCATAACTGTAAATTTCCATTAGATGTTATTATAATTACAGAATCTGGTATAACAGATAATATTGTCCAGCTTTTTATTATACCATCTAGTCGTCAGCTCCCTCTGGACCGTCCGACACAAGTATTCACCAAAGCAGCCGTGCCCGGTGAGAATTTGCGTCAGACGTAAGGTGAGTGGAGCTTGCGCATCCACCGCTCAAAAACCGGGTGCAAGGCAGCCGTTACGCGTGTGCCGTACGGATGCTACATTAGCGCTTCTTGCCCCATTCGGCGCACCCGTAGGATCCCGTCCAACGTGGGGTTCTCACCGAGAGCCCTCCTACCGGAAACGTATGAGTAGGTCTCGGCAAGGACCTCCGCCACGAGCTCCCACGGGGGGTCGCCGGCTAGAGCAGTAGTTGCAGCGCTGTATATAGACCTCCCTCAACTTACAAGAATGTTTTTGTTAAGGAGCTAGCTGGGTGCATTTCAAAATTTACTATTAAGCAAACATTTTACTTATCGGAGACACTAATATACACTCGCGTGCAACTGAATCGACTCAAGCCGTATATTGGTATAAAAGTTCGATTTTTAGAAAAATGGCTTATCCGATTTTCTTGTTCTTTTTTTTGTTTGAAAGCCTAATCTTTTCTCTTAAAAAATGTTATCCTAATGAGAAAAATCGGTTGAGTATTTATCGATAAAATTTAATTTGACAGAAATGCATAAAAAACGAAGAAAAATGAAAACAACAACATAATGAATAAAAAAATTATTTTTGATAGAAGTAAAGAAAATTAAAATTTTCAATACTTTTTATTGCCTCCCCTAGCTTTTATAATGGCTTGCATGCGATTTTTCATTGATTTTATCACTTTTTTGATAAAATCTTGAGGTATCGTATTCCATTCTTCCTCTAGCGTAGTTTTGAGCTCGACGATGCTTGATGGAGCCGTATCTCTAGCTCGCACCCTCCGTTTGAGCTCATCCCATAAATGCTCAATGTAATTCAGGTCAGGACTGAGGGCTGGCCACATCATCGTCCTAATTTGCTTTTCTTGAAGATACTGGCGAGTAACACTTGCTGTATGGCACCGAGCATTATCATGCATCAATAGAAAATCTTCTCGTATGTACCCTGCATAAGGTACAACATGATCGAGGAGAATGTTTTCCACGTACTTTTGAGCTGTTAGACCACCACTCCGACCACCACCAGGCACGAAAACAAGCTCGGCCTTCCCTTCATAAGATATTCCAGCCCACATCGTGACTGAACCACCGCCATATGATACTGTTTCAGCGAAACAGCATTGCGAGAACTGTTCCCCTGGACGCCTGTATACTCGGTCTCTTCTGTCATTGCCATGGAGACACATTCTGCTCTCATCAGTGAACAGGATGGAGCTCCATTGCTCAATAGTCCAATTGAGGTGTTCACGAGCAAATTAAAGTCGGGCTTGACGGTGACCTGCGGTCAGTTTCGAGCCTCTGGCCGGCCGTTTAGGAGTTAAATTAGATTTCTTCAGCCGTCTTCTAATTGGCCACTGACTGACAGCCACTCCTCGAACCCTTCTGAGCTCCTGTTGCACATCAACGCCCGTGAGATAACGATTTCTCAACGAAGTTGAGATAATGAAGCGATCGTCCGTCTCAGATGTGCTCCGGTGTCTATTGGTTTGTGGTCTCCGAACGGAGCTACCGGTCTCTTGAAACCTTCTGTATACTCATGAAACAGCTGATTGGCTCATGTTAAGTTTACGAGCGACTTGCCTTTGATTATGGCCCGCTTGCAACAAACCTACAACTTGGACCGCTGCATCTGAGGTATTGTCCATTGGATCGCGATTAAAATACTGGGAGTTTAAGGAGATGTGTACCTGTCAACATCTGACGAGTGACTGATAAGAAATATGGGTCACGTGAGCTCTTATACATGATTTAGTCTCGCAACTCATGGGTACCGCAACGGGTAATTTCTGTAACGCTCATGTTTGACCGTATTTATTTAAAAAGTTTTTTCATTGTTTATTTGAAAATGGCTATATTTATGAAAAAAAATATATGTCTTTGGAATAAAAAAAACTTTTACAAAAATCGGATACGCCATTTTCCGAAAAATCGAACTTATATACCAATATAAGGCTTGAGTCGATTCAGTTGCACGCGAGTGTAGATATTAAATCTTTAACAACATACTCACGTTCATACTTAGATATGCTCAGCGAGTACGGACTAATGTGTGGAATCACCGATTACACCAGAATTGAAACAAAGAAAAATATAACTACAAAAAATGCATCGACCACATATAAATTTGCGCGTTTCCCCACATCTCATCCGTACTCTGCGGTGCTTGATACTGTACTACAATACAATACAATACAATACAAATACTCTTTATTGTACACTATCAGAGAAAAATTTTACACCGTAAAAGAAAATATAGACATGTACAAAAGGCGGTCTTATCGCTAAAAGAGCGATCTCTTCCAGACAACCTCTAGCATGAAAAGGACATGACTAAAGAATTAGACGGCATGGAGGTGTACTAGCAGATCATCGAGCGATACTTTTTTTCCATTATGGACGTTGAAGCGAGATTAACGCAAAATGTTTCAAGAAATTTGGTCGATATAGAATTATTAAACAAAGAACTCGCAAAGGTTGACTGGGGTAAAACTAAACAGATAAAATGTGAAAATGAAATTTACAACTTTATAAAAAAGTCCTTTCAAAAAGCGAAAAAAAATGTGTCATTAAATATAAATTATGAGAGAAAACCTAACAAAACTAAAGTACCTTGGATTGATGATAATATTATTCAGCTGCGTAAGAAGTGTGATTCCTTATTCCGTTCATGGAAAAACAGCTCAAATGACCCCCAAATAAGACTTCAATTAAAAACATGTTTTTTACTAAATTAAAAAATGAAAATTACAATAATATTAGTAAAGTGTACCAAATCCTAAACTAATCCTCCAAGACAACAATATACATTATTGCTATGTTCGAAATAGATACAAGTACTCGGAACTCAAATCGGCTTATTTGAAATATTCAATCAATATGCAATATGAGAAAAATATGAAATAGAGCATTATGAGAGGAACTGATATTAGCACGTATATGAAGCAAGTTGCCATCTACCGAGTATAATACGAAGCAAGTTGTTTACGGCAACCCAGTTTCCATAGGAAACTATTTAATTCAGTTGCCGTCGGAATTAAGTTGGCGAGACAAGTGGAAGCACTCACAAGAGACCAGTGGCACAGTTCTCTCTCTACCCTTCTTGAAAACGAATTATCTATATTATAATTGAATTATTAATGAATTAGGTTTGTTTATGTAATATATACTATTCAAAATAGAGTAGAAGAAATATTCATTAATTTTCATACTCAAATTTTTAATACGAAATATGAAAATTTTAAAAATGCGTCAACTCCCACATGCGAATGGAGTTTACTCCTTAAAAACGATTACTATGCTATTTAAAAGTTTATATATTTTATTCCGCCAATCCGCATTGGAGCAGCGTGGTGGATTAAGCTCTGATTGTTCTCCTACATGGGGAAAGAGGCGTATGTCCAGCAGTGAGTATACAGGCTGGCTAGTACAGGCTGAAGTGTATGTTTTATTGAATTAATAAAATTATAATTAATTAAACAATAAAACTCTAAAATCAAAATATTTGCAAATGTGTGATTGATTGTGAAGCAATTATTATCTTTTTCTCGCACCGATTTTCGATTTTGTTTTATTTGATACAAATTTTAATAATTTGTGCAATAAAAAACTAATCCGTCAAAATCAAATAACTCTTTAAAAAGTTTTCTGTGGTCACGTATATACAAGTACGGTCACGTTGAATTGAGTTCTAATTTTGAGTAAATTCCTAAAAACCCCCAAAAATTTTACAAATCGCAAAAAAATGCATTTAAATACATAATCCTTTTAGATCTGGTTAAAGGTACAGAGTACTTTTTTATTTTGTGATCCAGTGTAATTAATATTTTCCAGGACCAATTACCAATTCATTTAATCACTTATTATTATAATTAGTTACTCTATGTAACTTTCCATAACCTTATGACATAACTCGCTGATATACGAAAAAAAAATTAAAATTCGAAAAATTTAAAAGTTGTTACAAAATCGCAGACGCAAAAACCAGAAAGGGACGACCGACGCTCGATTGATGTTTTTTAACTGTCGCGCGATCCGAAATCCGGATGAATACTTAACCGGCCGGACATTTTTAGTTCAACACATCGCCAGTTGGTTCACTGTGTAATTTTTTATATCAGTGAATTTTTATTAATTTTATGCTTTATTTTAATGTACCGAAGAATTTGACTGTTTATTTGAATATGTCAACGTCGAGAACTCTCGGCCAAATTAATAAAAATAATTTAATGTCAGATACCTTACTTAATTTAATATATTCATCAGTCAGCGAAGATAGAAAGAGAGAGCGCTACATTTCTTAAATTTTACTTCAGTCGAATGGTCGAATAATTAAAAAATCGATCTCAATATAAGTAAGTTTATATAACAAAAAAAATAGTAGTAGGTACATTTTTTTTACTTAGTACATTTTTCCAGACAAACTACAGTCAACGATATAAATAAAATGAATGTGCTTTAGATCACACGACTGGACTAAAACATTCTATCTTCACTAACTTATATCTGCCTCTCAACTTCCGTTCACCCTGCTAGATCACACTTTTCGTAACGCTCTCATCACGCATTCGTCAGCTTATTCCCCAAGTCAAGCATGCGTAAAGAAGTTTTACTTCAATTATAATATGAAATAAGTATACCACTGATTTAATGTAAAGAAGTCGTCAAAACCAAATGCCAGTCAGTGACGTGAGAGTCTGATGGTATCTTAGCGGTCTAGGTAGACGATAAGCCTTAACCGGCGCGTAATTGCAGTAACAAGGGTGGTCTAACGCTATTTAGCCCGGCGAACCTAATGTCCGCGGTCGTTTCGCGTTCGTTACACTTAATTATAATCACAACCGTTTTAAATTATATATTTAATACATACTTATGCTTACTTCGCGTTTTTAATAATTAGCTCAGTTTTAACTTCATATAACTTAGATTTCATTGCTTTTTTTAAATAATTAGAGACACAGTAGGTAGGTAGGAGGTAATATGTAATATATTACCTACTCATATTTCAAATTATTTTAAGATTATAAAAGTTACTTTATCATTATTTTTATTCCAATTGTATATTTCAAAATAATAAATCATACTAATTTGTTTGTTCATTTTTTATCTTTTGAGACTTAGACCGATTTTTATTAAGATACTACTTACTGTCTCTTTCTTTATATCAATATTGAGAAGGTACCTTGTAAGTTCTTGAAATAATAATAAAGGAAATTTAACACAAAATGACAACCAATTTAACAAAGACCTTAAAACATCGCAATCGAAAACACGAAGAAGGACTAGTCTTGAAATTAGCTTAAGGCAATAAAACGTTTCAACCAATATTCTGAATATTTTTATGCAACACAATACCACATAAAATACATTACGTAAGACATGTCATTATTTGTAGAATCAAGTTTAGAAAGATGTGACGTTACAGTATTTCTATCAAACGTTACTCCGTAATAACGTTAGAGAATAATATATATTTTTCACCGACGTGGGGTGTCAAAATCGTCAACGAAATATCGTTGCTGACTCAATTATCCCCTGAGCCGTCAGTCACATACCGTGGGATCGATACAGTTATGTGTAAACTATGGGTAAGCCCGGGTTCACGTCGGGATAATCTTTGCAGCGACAACGCCAGCACGCACACGGACTCGCTCCTATCTCGTCTCTATTACAACGTTCATGTAGCGATACTAGGCTTCAAACCTATTACGTTATATACATAAAATAGCTATTAGTAATTTTATCGAAATAAAATACACAGTTTAAATATATTTGCAGTAAGATACATGACGACAAAAACAGTGAAATATTCACTGAAATATTCTTTTGGATTTGAAAAGCTTGATTATTTACAATTTTTATAAAGTACGTCCAAGTATAGCTAGCTATTAGAAGACTAGTATTTATTAGACAACAACCGAAGTGATAAACTTTACAACAAACACTATAAAACGAAACCATGGAACACTTCTAGCATTGAGTAAACACAGTAAAGTGAACTTCAACCAGTAGTTTAAACATAAATACATGTAATTTAGTACGAGCTGTCATTACAATATTTGGCAACATTATAAAATTTACAAGGAAAGTGCTTTTAGATGCACCTCATAAAACTGTAATGGAAGAGGTAAAAGAATTTAATCCCCTAATGGAGAGCCTTTTAACACATTAATACGTTTAAATTTCGTAAAGTTGTGATGACGGCAAGCGGCCTTCGCGCTGAAAATATACCAAAACCCTTTCGAAAAGCGATGTGAATTTGATCCAAAAATCTGTTCGACCATATGTTGATTTTTATACGAGTTTAAAACAAAAGTTTGAGCGTTCAACATAGTCGGTGCCATTTTTTATTTCTGATTTTAGCAAACTATGTATGTTTGGTCGCTTTCAACAGATCCTTGGTAATTGCATTTGAAAGATTGTACATGAATGTGTATAGAGTTAGCATAAAAACACCAGACAATGGAAAAATAAAAAAATAAACCACATTTTAACTTTAATCCACGTTAAGTAAGATTTTGAATCGTAAGCTACGAAAACTGAGCACTTTTATGAGACTACAAGTTAACTGTTACCAAACAAGCCTGGTTTTCGAGAATCGGATTCTGGTAATCCAATCCACAAAATCTACTGATATGCTCTATCAATAAACTGCTTTCGTAACTACCAAACGTGTATCGCATTACATTGATCCTCACATCCTCTTGACATCCTGCAGTCGTAGTCATCTCGAGTCGATATCGAGTATCGAGTAATCCGTGAGAGTATCGAACTAAACTCGAGCGCACCAGTAATATGAACACATACACGGTAGAGGGAAATGCGATTAATGTGTAAGCTCATCACTACTCAACCCGTTTCGAGTTGACGACGAATACCATTCCGGCGCAACGGTTATAGAACCGCACATACACTACATGACACGCTTGAGAGGATACATAGTTGGGATAATGCTACTTAAGCACAGCGCCGACTGTAATTATATCTGTTCGTTCCGTCGTTCGTAAATAAATATTTGAATTGTGAGAATTTCCCATTTATATAAAAATAATAATAATAAAAAATCTGTTGTCATTTTATAAAATATTAGAACCGCAAACATTTATTGTCAGTTTCAAATCATTCTCTAATGTCTAATTAAATCGATGACGGTATGTCTAAATAAAGATAATATAAATCAAGTGCAGTCTGGAAATCTGTTAACCAAATCAATATTTTCATTCGATATAAGCGACAGAGGTGTAGTGTAAACATATTTGTTTTTGCTCACAAACGAAAAAAAACAACTTCAATTACATCGCCAGGTAATAGAACGTAAGTAGACGAAGAGCCCCTCAAGTTATATATATGCATTATTAGATATAACTCAAAAAGTACTTATCAGATCTCAATTAAATTTTAATGTAGCCATAAAACAGGCACCACCTTTTAATTAAAAAAAGAACCATTGAAATCGATTAAAACACGAAAAAGTTATGAGGAAAAATGTATGATAACACATATCAAAAATACAGTCGAATTGAGACCCACCTCCTTATTTTAAAATCGGTTTAAAATGCTCGTAAGCGCACTAGTTAACAGTGAGTTCACTAATAGCTTCGCATGCGGCACGGGCCAACACCGGCAAACAACGGCGCCAATTAGAAGCAGCACGTAACTCGTCATCATCGTCACGTTGCCGACTCTGACGCATAAAATGAAGTTGACGAAATTTTCACATTAAATTATTAAAAACGCGTCGCTTACACGTTTTGGGCAGTACTGTATTCTATCTCTTTCTCTCCCCGTACATTTATGTGTTTCTTTTTTTACCACAACGATTCTAAAGTAGTTAAAAAAAATGTAATTTATTGATTGAGGAGAAACAGGTCCTAATGACTTAATCTATTTCCTACTATGAAAGTCTATTCGTAACTTATGTGCCGGATAAACTTTATCTACAACCGTTGAAACAGGCGCTGAGTCTATATTTTACTTACGTTGCATAAAAATATACTTATATGTAGTCTTACTAATCACTGATTTATAATAGATAAGCGTATTTTAAGATTAGATTTGAAATCAAACTGCATATTAAATTACGTTTAAAAATACATTACCTAGAAATGTTATGATTTTTTTTTTAATTTAAAAAATACGGTAACATTTTAGACCTGCGAGTCCAGTCGGTCGCTAAATTCTTTATCGAATAAATTAGTCATACCAGAGTGTAAATTTAATTAGCGTTATAATTGGCGCACACGGTGAGTTTTAATCGCCAAGTAGAGCAATATGTACCTATAAATACTCTCCTTGCTTGAAGAAAGGTTCTTAGTTCTCTGTCGAAGGCCTAAGCATTTAAAAGAAAATATATAATACTAGCTTTTACCTGCGGCTTCGTTCACGTTGAATTTTTTTTTAATAAAAAGTATCATATGTTACTTCTTATATCTCCAAGCAATGTGTAAGTTTCAAGATGATCGGTTAAGTATTTTTCGCGTGAAAGAGTAACAAACAAACTTACATTCACATTTATAATATTATAAGGGATCGTATACTTATAAAGCTTCAATGCATTTTTCATACGTATTTTAATGTGTGTGTTTTCTCGCATAAAGATAATATTTCCAAAATATCATTTGATATTTAATTATTTTGCTTAAAAATTATTTTTATTTTTAAAACACTAATATATTTCGAGTGAACATTGCACTGATTAAAAATCTGCATTTCATTCAATCATGTCAACTTATAAAAACTAAAAGATCAAAAATTAAGATGTATAAAATATTCACAACGTTTTCCAAAAATATTTTTTTAGCAATAAAAAACCTGAAACAGTACGTAATTAAATTTTTTTATGGCAAAGTTTTGTTCCAATTTATATATTCTGTTCGAATAATCGAGAAACCAATGAACAGTGCTGGTCGCTCTTTAAATAATTATTGATACACAGCTCTGCACTCCTATTGCATGAATATCGTAAAACCAGCCGTTGTTACGGGATAGGCAGTTTACACCCCAAACGATTTTAGTTTTGAGCTTTGTACGTACACAAAATGATAAAAAAAAATTATGCATATTTTATCACTTTCGTGATATCTGTTATATATACGAGTTCGCCAAAAGCATTGCTTATTAAGTTCTTAAGTTTGTGAGTTTAATTAAGTTTTCCTTTTAAAATTGTTTAATTGTTTAAAAGATGTTAGATACAATTTTATATTATGTGTATAGTAAAAAAATAATTGAAAATTGTATTATTGTATTAAATTACAAAGTATTTATGATTTGGTTAGATAAATAATTTATTATTTAAATGTTTAAGATTATAAAGATATTTATGATATGAATTATTTAATAAAATCAAATACCTATAATTTAAAATAACTTTTAAGAACCACTTTTAAACGACATTAAAACCTATCACAATATTAAAATTACCGTTACTTTAGAACGCTTCATCTTCTTAGTTTCAACTTTCTTAAAGAAGTCTGTCCAATCAGCGTGACATTAAAATAATTCTGTTACTTTATCATAAACTGGTAGCATCATAAGTACTTATTTACCGTTAACTATTTATATTAATATTATTTATCCACAAGCAAAAATTCAGCTTCTCGACGTCTAATCGACTAAAATAAATAAATGGCTTTGACATACATAAACGCTCGTCTGTTCTAAAGATAGGCTTACTTAATATATATACCATTATAAGTAATAGCCGAGTGATATAACTACCTACATATTTTTATAAGCATTCATATAAATAAATACATATTTTACACCCAGACTTGAGACGAGAATCAACAAATAAATCTTTGAGCAGAGAACAGGGTCATTGCAAACTGCGCCAACAGGCTAGTCAGCCGTTGAAGAAAAGAGAAACACATAGATTACACTAACCTTAGACTCTGTTCGATTTTTAGTGTATACAGTAGGTTCGAAAGCTTTTTAATTTATTAATAGTATAGATATTAAAATTATTTAATGCTATGCTTAAATATTAATTGATCTTACTTGAACACGTCAACATAATTGACCATTATTTATATAAGATAAAATCTTAAAACTTATTTAAACACATTTTAGTAAGATATTTTTTATCGACATATTATATCACTTATTTGAAATATTGACTAAACTTTAAAAAATTATTCTAATTTCTAATCTTCGTCAAGAAGTTAGTTTGTTACGAATCGATATTGAAATTGATAAAGTGCTGTTCAAATTGCGTCCCAACGGACATCGCGTATCGATAGTCGATAGCTCTAGACTACTCTACTAGATTTCACTGACATAGGGTATGTTATAAGACAGCCTCAGCCGGCGCCAATCAAAGTTCATTGTGTTTTCGTCATTCAGATATATTGGACATGGGATACTAAACATTACTGCTGCGTATTGGAATAGTGCACTCATACATCTTGATATGCCTCGATTGTACGCATATCATTGATATTTTATCTATTATAATTTTATAATCAGTAACAGCACGTTAAGCCGTCAGTCCCGCTTGTTATCATGTATACCTAATAGCGATCGTTACTCATAATAGGGAATATATCCGCCAACCCGCATTGGAGCCGCGTGGCGAATTAGGCTCTAATCCTTCATTCGCCTACATGGGGAAGGCCTATGCCCAGCAGTGGGATATTACAGGCTGAAGCGTAACACTCTGGTATTAAAAAGCCAAATATTTTTGTAGAAGAACAACAATAAAGCTAACCTTACAACGGGTATTCGTGAAGTGATTTACGTCTAATTAAAGATACTAATAGACGCCAATGGTCGAAATTTGACAATAATTAATTTAAATTATAAGTTTGAAAATTATCAAGGTTCTGTTGTCAAAGACAAAGAAGTATAAAGTAAGATTTCTAGAATAGTAACAAAATAGTATATATGCGCTTATGTGTCAAATACATGGTAGTGTCTGTAATTTTTTTTATCGTTTTAATTTATTTATTATGCATAATTTTAAAAAATATTAGCATTTTGCACTCCTTTTCTATATGAAGTATAAGTGTGCGATATTTCATACTCCTCCGTCGACGCAATTTTCGTGAAAATGGGTACAAAGTTTTTGCTTTACGTATTAATATATAGATAACTTCAATGGATCTTAAAATAAATTAGTTCATCTTCTTGAAAATATAGCAATTGATAAATAGAGTGTCAATTATTATTGCAACGAATATAGAAAATATATTGAATAAAAATACCGAATTTTATCTTAGTAGGACAAAACTTAAATGTTATATGAACAGTATAAATAATTTTAGCGAAAATCAATATGACTCAATTATAATTTTATACTCAACTAGTTGTGCCCGCGACTTTGCACGCGTTGAAATCAGTGTGTCACAAAGTTTTCCCGGCATACTTCCAGTGAAACTCTCATCAAAATCAGCTTAGCCGATCCGTTAACCTTCCTCTTGAAGCTCTCTGTCCATTGGTGAAACCGCATGAAAATCCATTTGGTAGATTTTGAAGGAATCGATCACATACACTTTTGGGAACTTTGTTTTATAATACACTAACTGTTGCCCGCGACTACGTTCGCGTGGTTATAAAGATATGCATAACTATTAAGATGTTTAACGCAAATTATTTTTTTAATTCAGTCACTTGAAATGCTTCTCACACTGAGTAACTTTTTAAAAGGCACACTGTAGTATAATTTAATAGTTATTTTTATAAAACCTCTCTATACACCACATTTTTAGTTCCATCTGCAGGCTGCAGTATAAATAACCTATCAGGCGAACTTATAGCTGCTGTATATGTTTCATACAAACCATCAACCCCAATTAATCCTCTTTAGCGGTGGAACATTGCAAAATCCGTTCTTAGCGGACGTCTACTAACTATAATCTACCTCCCTGCCAAATTTTATCTTTGTCCATCCTGGATGGATGGACCATCAAGCGGTTTTTGAGTTCTCGTGATGAGTGAGTCAGTGACCTTTCTCTTTTAGATATACATAAATTACAATGCATTATTTGGACACCTCCTCACCACCTATAGAACATACATTTAAAATTTCAAGTCTCTTAATTCAAAAACATAGGACTTTCATACAAAATTTCAACACCTGTTTTATCCCCTTAAGGGTCGAGTTTCATAAAATCCGTTCTTAGCGGATGTTTACGCCCTATAAGGAACCTACCTGCCAAATTTCAAGTTTGTAGCTGTTATAGTTTCGGAGATTTCGTGATGAGTGAGTGACCTTTCGCGTTTATATATATTATAGATATATAAATATAGATATAGATTATAACATATATTTATTACGGAATATTCACCAAAATATTTAGGTATATATTATTTATAGCATTTTTATTATACACAGACACAGATAGCAAGGACGACCCTATCTCTGATAGAAATCTCTTCCAGTCAATCTATGATAAAGAGAAATGTGTCCAAGTGGAATATAATAATGAAAGGTGTACTAAATAAAGTAAAAAAATACGTAATATGTTGTATATTGTACCTACAAAATTAAAATATACTCATATCAACCAAATTTTAAATACAACCACCTGAAAAACCCACAGATGCAAGTGTAAATACATATACATGCAAAAAACATTACTAATAATATTATTCTTAATTGCACACCAATATAAGATACAAACAAAAGTAGTACAATTAGAGGAACTACTTTTACTAATGAATTTTATTCACAAAAAGGAAAAATGTAATAAAAATGTTAATATTTTATTAATTAGTATTAAAATTTCACTCAGACTTTTTAGTCCTTAGGGGGAAGTCTAAATCAATGATTAGTCGGATGGAACGTTTGAGAGATCATGTTATGAAGACAGTAAAGCGGTTCGAGCTCTGAATGGTAGTTTGAGTGACACTCCCTCGTGTGAATTATACACCAAGCGATCATTGTTTGTGCGGTTGGTTGGGGAAGACAGTCACTTATATGACTGAATTTTGACATTGAATTAACAGTCTTACATTTGTTAGATGTGAGAGTGATACCAATTAACATAAGAGAATGCTAAATAAATACTTCTGCGTGTAACACGCATTACAAAACATAAACTTTACTATAGTATAAATATAAAAATTAAGGCTTTTGTCCTATTACTACGCATGAACCTCTTCTCAATAAAACAGAAATTTTCCACTACGCAGGCCCAATGTGAGTAGGTAGACATACATGTCTAAATTTTTTTGCAAAACTGGCAAGTTTTTTTACAACAAAAAAGTTAATACAAATTAGCTACCCTTTTTAATCAAATCTTGAAAATATATCCTGTATCTTCTTGTACAGAATCCTTCTTTCAATACCAAAAAAAACGACTGTGCTTTAGACCACACGACTGCAGTAAAACTTCTTTAGCTTCATGTCGCACCTCTCTATCTTGCACCTACAGTAGTATACGAAACGTAACTCCCTCTTTTTCTATTTTCACTAACATATCTTCCTCTCAACTTCCTCGCCAGATCACACTTTTCGTAACGCGCCCATCACGCATTCACCAGCTTACTTCTCGACTTAAGCGTGCGTAAAGAAGTTCTACTTATTATTATTGTCTTTAGTTTTGTTCAAAATTCATTTAGATCATTGTAAGGAGTGTAAGAGATTACAATTATGTAAACGTTATTGTGGCCGTGCCGTTTAAATACACAACATGTTGACATTTAACAATGATGCCACAGCATCGGTAACGCACCAGTACCACCGTCATTTCGCACTGCATGATGTGAACAAGTTCAACCCAAAACAAAGTGTATTTTAGTAAAGGGTTAGTATTATGTACCTTCTGCGTAACGAAAACGAAGTCGTTTATAAATTCACCAGCAATGATTTTATCGGCAGGATACGGATTCCGATAACCGCAAATAATTACTATTTTATCAAGTACTTCTCATTTCTGTTTGCTTATCTTTTTTATATTTTAATTAAAATTTAATTTAACATTTAATAAAGTTTTAATGGACTTCGATATTATTGTTAACCTTAGCGACAACTATATTCGATAAGAAAAGAAATGTAAATTAAATAAAGAAATGGAAAACACTAATCAAAAATTTAAAAATATAACAATGATATATGCATATTTTTTACTACCACAAACTTATCTTACTTATATAATCATATTTAACCTATTTCATGACTTAATTAGATAACATTATAAAACATTATCAGAACCAAAGTATTTAATCAGAACATTTATTATCATTGTAACAAAATTAATATGGCGTAAACAGATTACAAAGTGATAAAAATTGAGCAATATTTAATAATACTTATCGCCCACAACTTAGTTCGCATGAAAACTTTGACATATATACTTCATACGAACTGTAGATGTAAGTTATTATTTTTGATGAAATACTTTAGATTTGTAAATAAAATGATTAGAGTAAAAATAATGATTTCCTTGCGCTTTTTACGACACTAAATAGTAAAATTACAAAAAAAAACATGAATACGTGTTTTTAGTTGTATTGTGTATCCATTTTTTATAGATACTTTAACAATAATTTTACTCTTTATAATTGTGTTTGCTCGCAAACGAAAAAAAAACCGACTTCAATTACATCGAAGAGTAATACAACGTAGATCGACGAAAAAATAGTAATACTTTGTTCGTATTCCATATAACGCGACATTATAAAATTGTAGAATTATATAATGTTCTACTGTTATTTCTAACATTTTGTTAGCGATTGTAGGCAGAAATTTCATAAAAGGCCCGTCGTCGATTCGCGCGAAGGGCTGACATCGCATACGGCGGGTTTTTTAGTTGAAGCGGATTTATATTAATTATATTGAATTACGGTTTATGTCTTTTTTATTAAAAATATGTAATGTTCATGTTTTCACACAGCTCCGATGCCACGACTGGAGTTTACCCCTTCAGATCAACTGTCTAAATAGGCACAAAAAGGCTTACTAGTCTAAGAAATATATTATTACTATATCAAATTGTAAATAAATGAATCTATAACGCCATCTATCGGAACCTAATTGCGTTATTAGAAAACGTCTGAACGCCATCTCTAACAAGGTCATTCGTTCAGTAGATTTTACTGTTCAATTTTTTCATTCCGGGGCCTTAAATGAAAATCGATTCTTAAGGAGAAAACTCCAAAAACAGTCAAGTAAATACGCCATATCAGATATAGCTCAAAAAGTTCGAGTCAAATCTCAATTATATTTAAATGGGAACACATGACAAGCACCACCTATCGATTAAAAAAAGAATCATCGATATCGGTCCACCCAGTAAAATAGTAATGAGGTTAATATAACGTTGGTCCACGTAAAATAGCCAAGTAAATACCCAGTATTAGCGATAACTCAAAAATTATAAGCTCAAATATATTTATAACGAATAAACTGCTACTCTCTACTCTAGTGGAATATTGTAATTTGATCGATAGTGAACGAAGTAATTTCGTTAAATTTTGATAGATGGCATTGTGGCAAAGTATTGAACATGACCACAGTCGTCTTAACATCGTCATGTAAATACGTGTCATCAAAGATTACTCAAAAATTGCTCATTATATCTCAATCATATTTAAAACGGACGACATGACAAGTATTAGCTTTTGATTTATACAAAAAAGATCAAAATCAGTGCACCCAGTAAAAAGATATAACGTATAATACAACGTAGGGTGACGAAAAAACCGTCAAGTAAATACGCAATATTAGATATAACTCACAAATTACTAATCAAATCTCAATTAAATTTGAATGGGACCACGTGACGAATAGTAGCTTTTAATTTATATAAGAAACGTCAAAATCGGTGAATCGGTGCACCCAGTAAAAAGTTATGAGGTATAATACAACGTAAGGTGACGAAAATAATGTCAAGTAAATACGCGTTATCAAAGATTAATCAAAAAGTAGTTATCAGATCTCGATAAAATTTATATGTGACCATATGATAAACATCAGCTTTCGATTAAAGTAAAAATTATCAAAATCGATACACCCAGTAAAAAGTTATTGCGGATTTTCAAGAGTTTCTCTCGATTTCTCTGGGATCCCATCATCAGATCCTGGTTTCCTTATCATGGTACCAAACTAGGGATATCCCCTTTCCAACAAAAAAAGAATTATCAAAATCGGTACACCCAGTAGAAAGTTATGTGGTATAATACAACGTAGGTCGACGAAAAAAGCGTCAAGTAAAAACGCATTATTAGATATAATTCGAAAAGTAGTTGTTAGATCTCAAATAAATTTAAATGGGACCAATCGGCACACACCACCTTTCGATTAAAACAAAATTTGTCGAAATCGGTCTACCTGGTCAAAAGTTCTGATGTAACATACATAAAAAAAAAAAAAAAAAAAAAAATACAGTCGAATTGAGAACCTCCTCCTTTTTTGGAAGTCGGTTAAAAAGGCAAAAAAATATTACGCTTCAGCCTGTAATATCCCACTGCTGGGTATAGGCCTCTTTCAAGAGAAGGATCAGAGCTTAATCCACCACGCTAGTCCAATGCGGATTGTCAGATATATTTCCTACAATGCGTAACGATCGCTATCAAGTGTATGTACATTTGGGACCGACAGCTTAACGTGCTCTCCGGGGGACGGTGAGGAGATCTACAAGGACTGCACAAACACCCAGACCACGGCAAACACCTGTATTGCTAATACAAATGATTTCATATACGGCGATCGAACCCGCAACCGCCAGCACCACAAACCAGTGCTGTAATTAAAAAAATATATTATAATATAAAAATATAAATAAAAAATATATTATAATATAAAAAAATATATTTTATCAAAATATTATATTTCAGGCATTTTTTATAATATAAATATTTAGGCAACATTTATATGTATATATTACGAAAAATTTACGCAAGTAGGTGCACAATGTTAAGCTTCTGTATGATTTTACCTATTTAGTTGTGAAAGCTAGAGATATTATTATTAACACCTATTTAGCTAGAATTCTCATACCACTAACATTTTCCGGTAATCGTTGATTCGGGTATTAAATTTATCTTCAAAATGAACATTGTACTCAGCTGTGAAAAGAATCGTCTTCAAAAAACCTGAAGCCAGCTCATACTGGAGTTGGGTAAGTGGAGCACTAGATCAGCTTCTACTTCATTATATCGACAAGTATCACAACTTAACTAAGTAGTAAGTAAATATTACTCAAAAAGTAGTGATCAGATATCAATACAATTTAAAAAGCCACAAAACAAGCATTAGCTTTCGATTAAAACAAGAAATATCAAAATCGGTATTCCCGGTGAAAAGTTATGCGGTATAATACAACGAAAGTCGACGACAAAATAGTCAAGTAAATACGCATTATTGGATATAACTCAAAAAAAATTTGTTGGATCGCAATTAAATTTAAATAGGACCACATGACACAGCATCTTTCGATTAAAACAAAAATCATTGAAATCTGTCCACCCAGTATACACCCAGTACACACCCAGTACAAAAGTACAGTCGAATTGAGAACCTCCTCCTTTTTTGGAAGTCGGTTAAAAAGCGGATCTATCTGAGATGGTAATAGACTTGCTACTATTTAGTAAAAGTACGATTATTATATGCTGTGTGGTTACGGCATGAAAGAATATAGCCACCCCCTCTCTTTCCGTGGGTATCGTAAGAGGCGACTAAGGGATAACACAGTTCCACTACCACCTTGGAACTTAAAAAGCCGACCGATGGTGGCAAAGCCATCCAACTGCTGGCTTTGAAATACACAGGCCGAAGACGGGCAGCAGCGTCTTCGGTGCGACAAAGCCAGCCCTACGGTCACCAACCCACCTGCCCAGCGTGGTGACTATGGGCAAAACACATGAGCTCATGCCATTTTTAGCGTGAACTTGTGGAGGCCTATGTCAAGTAGTGGATAGCGAAAGGCTGATGTGATGATGATGATGTGACGATTATTATAAAAATGGCCACAAAAATAAATATATTATGATAGTAAAACTTCTCGTTTCATGTCTTTATTATTGTAAAAATAATATGGTAAAATGTATTGTATCGTCTTTATTCTTAGTTACTAATCAGTTGTTCTTTTAATCGGATAGATTAATTTTAATATCTTGTATTTATCTAAAAGCGACAAAGGTATAAATAAGGTGTTTTAGTCGAAGAAAGAACCCAGTCACCTTATCAAAATGAAAACAGCAGTGATTCTTTTGTCTTTGGTCGTATACGCTTCCACGGCGACGCTTCCACAAATCTCATATGATTCCTCTCCCTATGGCTACTTAACTAAGTATGGTATTCCCGAGGCTGATAGGATCAGAGAAGCCGAAGAAAAAATCCTAAGTGGAAGCCGAATCACTGGTGGCTCCCCAGCTGCTCTTGGACAATTTAAATACCAGGTTCGTGGCTCAGTTGTTAATTTACTTATTATATTTATATTTAATTACATAACAGACCTGATATCTATCGGAAACAATAACTCATATAAAAAAAAATTAATTTATAGTTTATACGCAGTGTGTTGTTGGTAATACAGGAAAGTCAGATATAATTTTTGGTAATTTATCACTTTTTTATGTAAATACGTATATAAATACGTACGGTTAACCCGATGGTAAACGATTACCGTAGGTTATAGACGTCTGCAACACCAGAAGCATCGCAAACGCGCTGCCAACCACATCCCCAATTCCCCCCAGGATCTCAATTAAAGCATTATATATAACAACCATAGAATAAAACATTTATTATTTTACGCTGCCGTATTAAAATATAATGTCATTTTTTTCCTCAAATTAGGCTGGACTCTTATCTGAAATCATCGGTATCCCATCTGATCGAAGAGGTGTATGTGGTGCGTCCCTCATAAGCGCTAACCGCCTCGTAACAGCAGCTCATTGCTGGTTCGATGGCCGAAACCAAGCCTCTAGATTGACCGTCGTTCTTGGTTCTAACTTCCTCAACTTTGGAGGTACAAGGATTCAGACAAGTGATGTTGTTGTACATCCGCTATGGTTTCCTCTACTGGTTCGCAATGACATTGCTCTCATCCGCCTGGCGAATAATGTACTATTCTCGGGTATGTATGAGTGATATTTTATTACAATAGTTTTATCTATTTTTTACTTACACCCGGAATATAATTAATATTTAAATTAAAATGAACTACAAAAGAACACTTGATAAATATTTAATTTAATACAACTTTTTTATATAAATCACCCGCGACCGTCCCCAGATTCGCACGGGTAGTATAAAATGTTCTGAGCGACGGCGAGGACACGGCGCGGGAATGGTCTTATCAAGCGATTCTACTCATTAGTGTGATCCATTTAAAGTGTAGCCCGTTTTAAGCTCTCATTACTAAAACAAGTGATTTAACCTTATAACCACCATACCATATGACCTTCACAAATTATACAACTAAGACTTCGTTATGAATTACTCTGATTGTTAGTCAAACCTGTCCGAAAATTAGAGAGAGAGACAAACGCAGCAAGAGAATATCTATACAAATAATTGTGTTTGCTGGCAAACGAAAAAAAGCGACTTCAATTACATCGACAATTATTACAACGTAGGTAGACGAAAAAATAGTCAACTAAATACGCATTATCAAAGATTACTCCAAAAGCCTTTTTAAGCCTTTTGTTAACCATAAGAAATTTATAAAACTTTAATTTTCCCCTTCAATTTTCACTAGAGTCCTTTAATTCAAATCTTAAAAATATATACACAAAATATTACAAAATAGAAACAAATTCAACCTAATATTTATTCTAGGGATATGTCTTTAAACATTAAGAAGCAAATTTACATTTACACTACTTTTTGTTACTATCCAAATCTGATCTACTATCAAACTGAACTTATCTCTTAATTAATATGTGCATTACATTTTTGTTTCAAATTTTAACCTGAGTCATTATATTGTAGACACTATTGGACCTATCGCTTTACCTACTGGAGCTCTTACCAGCCAAACATTCGAAGGTGAAGCAGGAGTTGCATCTGGTTTCGGGATCACCGCTGATGGTAAGAAAAAAACAAAATTTGGCTATGATAATTTAAATTAACTTTTTTTTATTCCTGAGAACTGTAGAAGAACAGCTTATGCACGTAATTAAAAAATATATATATATCTTAAGTAAATACTTCTCAATGAATCACAGGTGCTTTTCTAATTACTACTTTTTTGCAATTTTTAATAAACCATGAGATAAATTTTGTTACTTCCTCGATTAGTAATTTTGAGAGACAGTTAAAATAAACCATATTGACATAAAATATATTTTCAGGTGGTGGTATCGCCAACAACCAGTTCTTGAGCTACGTTTCAATGAACATTCTTTCCCATGCTCAATGCGTGCAGGCATTCCCATTGCAGGCATCAACTGCCACGCTTTGTACACAAACCACCGGTGGAACCAGTACCTGCCGAGGTGACTCTGGTGGTCCCCTTGTGGTACAAAGGGATAATAACCCTGTATTGGTTAGTCTTAATTATTTTTTAATTTTTTTCGTTTTCCCACTTTATTGTGCAACACATTACATACGCATCAGCCTGTAATATCCCACTGCTAAGCATTTGCTGTGTGGTTACGGCATTACGAATATAGCCACCCCCTATCTTCCTGTGGGTGTCGTAAGAGGCGACTAAGGGATAACACAGTTCCACTACCACCTTGGAACTTAAAAAGCCGACCGATGGCGGGATAACCATCCAACTGCTGGCTTTGAAATACACAGATCGAAGACGGGCAGCAGCGTCTTCGGTGCGACAAACCCAGCCCTACGGTCACTCCATTTTTGACGCGAACTTATGGAGGCCTATGTCCAGCAGCGGACTGAAAAATGCTGAAATGGTGATCTTGATGATAATGAGCATAGGCCTCTTTCCCCATTTAGGAGAAGGATCCCAATGCGGGTTGGCGGATGTATTCCCTACTATACTTTACTCAACCGTTACTCAACCGATCGATATCAGGTTTACATGATAACAACTGGGACCGACAGCTTAAACTGCTCTCCGAGGCACAGTGGGTAGACCCACAAGGACTGCAGAACACTCAGATCTGTGCAAACGTCGATATGGCCAATTCAAATGTTTCTCATGTGCGGGGATCGAACCCACAACCGCCAGCGCAACAGCCTCAAACCAGTGCTGTGACATACAATACATTACATAATATGCAAAAAAAGGTAAAAAAATTGTAAGAATCCACTATACTAAGAAAATATCAACTAGATTTTAAAGTTGTTTGTAAATTTAATAACCACGAATTTCAGTTTTCTTATAAATCAACTTTAATATAAATAGTGTTCGACTCCTAACTGCGTTCCTTCAAATAGGAGGGTTCAATAGGGCGATTTTAGACAATAGGGGGATTCTGTAGGATTTTACTTTATCTTAATATACGAGCTAATCTTGTAAGGTACTTCTTCATAACCATCCAATAAAATTAAAAAAGGGCTAGAATTTGTTTTTCACGCAGAACGTAATCTATTATACTTACAGGACCCACTTGTAGGAACGCAATTAGGAGTCGAACACCTTACACATAATAAAATTTTAGGGTAATCATATACATATCTATATCAATATAACCACATATATGATGTATGATGACATAAATATATTATGATATTTTTTTCAATTACTGTAACGTATTCCTAACCTAAATAAGAGTTATTTTAAGGACATTCATGTGAACATTCACACGTGTACGAATTTAAAAAAGTTTAATATACACTTGACTTTATTTTCAGGTTGGTATTACTTCGTTCGGAATTGCTTTTGGTTGTACAATTGGCTACCCCGCGGCCTTCGTTAGGGTGACGTCTTACGTAAATTTCATAAACGAAAATTTGTAATTTCTATATAAGTTTTAATAAAATGCCTAATGACTGAACATGTTTTTTTTTTTGTTTTCCTTTAAGGACACACTAAAGTTAAGTATAAACATCCAAACGGTAGAATATGAAATGGAAATCTTTTAGGACCTGTTTCACCACTTGTGAAAAACGTTATTTGACGGATGACAATACAGAAAGACTGATGGCTGGAGGTAGAAGGGAAGGGAAGCGGGAGTAGGACTTGTTTCTTCTCAATTAATTTAATTGCGGTAGGACCTAAAAATATTAATAACACTATATAACAATTTTTACGGCCAAATTCGTACTCACCTAAGCAGTAAAATCATCATTTATTTTTATGCGTGTTACCTTATATCTGCTGTGTGGCTACGGTAGTAAAGAATATAGCCACCCTCACTCTTCCCATGGCTGTCGTAAGAGGCGACTAAGGGATAACACAGTTCCACTACCACCTTGGAACTTAAAAAGCCAACCGATGGCGGGATAACCATCCAACTGCATGCTTTGAAATACACAGGCCGAAGACGAGCAGCAGCGTCTTCGGTGCGGCAAAGCTAGCCCTGCGATTACCAACCCGCCTGCCCAGCGTGGTGACTATGGGCAAAACACATGAGTTTACGCCATTTTTTGGCATGAACTTGTGAAGGCCTATATCCAATAGTGGACTGCGAAAGGCTGTTGTGATTGTGATTGTGATTGTGTAACTAACGCAGTTGATGGTTATTGTGGCTACAGTTACGTTAATGCTACATTTTCAGCCGGGATAAAACCCAGTCTATACTTTGATTAGCTTTGACAATCATCATGTAAACGTTGTTTTTTGGCAGTGTAATTAATTTTTATTGTACTTTCCGCTGCACAACAGCTGTTTTTTTGTCTTCCTAAAATTCGAGAAAGGCTGCACCGATTTGGCTATTTTTAATCTTGAAATTATTGAAAAACTCATTTGATACATCAATAAGATTATGATATTACGTACATATATTATCGGAATATAATATTTAATCCGAAGATTTATTATTATCGTTACAAAAATAATCTTAACTAGATTAGTATTAAAATGTTGTAATGTTTAATTACGTTTTTTTTTTTTTATGAGGAGCTTATATTTTTACTATCGGAATAATATTTTATTGCAAAATTGTTCAAAGAACTATTTGGTTAATAAAAAGTGTGTGCGTAAAATTTTATGAAATTAGGTAGATATATGTAATTAGTAACCTATTTAGATGCCTGATTGATTGATTTTGATTACCTGATAGATTTAGCTAGCAACGTCCCACAGCTGGGCTTAAACCTCTTTTCCCATGGAAGAGAAGACTCCGACCATAATCCAAAACAATAGCTATTTATTTATATTTATCCGTGTTTAAACAACAGCTATCGCTTTTATAATAAACACCTTCTAGAATAAAAACCTGGGATTGATAATTTTGGGAGTTCTATGTGCCTCGGCGGAATACTCACTAGTACAGACATCAAGACCTTTTGACGACATTTTTTGTACAAAATACAAATAAATTCAGGGCGGGAATAGTACCGACGATTACGATACGATTCAGCCTTTAACATCCCTCTGTTTGGCCTCTTTCTCCGTGTATAAGAATGCGGGTTGGGGGATATATTCCCTACTATGAGTAACGATCGCTATCGAGTATTTATACCGACGACTTAAAAGTGCTTTCCGAAACATGGTGGGGAGACCCACAAGGACAAACACCTGAACCACGGTAAACATCCAATCTGGAAAAGGAATATATGTATAAAAACAAATATTTATCTCGAGCGGGAATCGAAACTAGCAATCCGTCGGTGTTTTAGTGCGTGGATATTAATTGGCCGATAGACGGGGGTTGTCATAAACGAGTTTACCGTATACCTTGATTTAGGTGCTAACATGAGCGTAGACATAATGTTGTAAATGGGGCAAAACAAAACATTTAATTACTCGATTAGAGTTAGAATATTAAAAATTCTTTTTACGACAAATTTTTACTTCCTTTACAATCTGCTCTACTTCAATAATAGCTTGCAGAGGTTTTACAGAGTTGTATTCAATCAGGTTGGAGTAACCCCACATTACCCCACTGTGGTGTCGACTTATGTTTTACAGTAAAAAAACATCGTAAACAAAAATCTAAGATCTACTCATATACGTCATTATGCAATGTATCAATACCGAATTAAGCTTCAAGGATTTTCCTTCATTCTTGATGTTTATGCCTTGCAACATAACGTTTCTAAGCTGTTACAGTAAAGTTACGGTATCAAGTAAATGCACAATAATCCACAAAAATATTACACAAGGTATGCCCCAATCTTAAAGTATCTGAGTTCAGATAAAACGATAAATAAACTCCACCCAAATATCTCAAAACAAGACTTATTTACGCAGTAAACAGTTGCAGCGTGTATTTACTTCAACGTTTCTTGTAACAATACAATTTTTAAATTACTTTTTATTTACTAAGTTGCTTTATTTGTCAATTTTATCAACTGTTTTTATAATCTAATAATTGTTTTTGTATCATTTATTTATCTAAAAGTGCCAACGTATGAAAAGGGCGTTTCATTACTAAGAACCCAGTGATACTCTCAAAATGAAGTTTGCTGTGATCTTTTTGTCCTTGGTTGTATATGCTTCCGCTTCGGCCTACTTACAAATCTCACACGAGTTCTCTCCCTACGGATACTTAACTAAGCATGGTATCCCCGAGGCTGAGAGAATTAGAGAAGCTGAAGAGAAAATTTTAAGTGGCAACCGAATTACTGGTGGCTCCCCAGCTCATCTTGGCCAATTTAAATACCAGGTTAGTTCTTTACCTCTTTTATTTTAAGCCAGCAGCCCGACCTCGTTCATGTGTAAATTTTGGTGTCATCCCATATGTTATGGAATCAATAAGCCCATGAGAAACTTGTGGGAAACTCACAATTTATTTGTTTTTCTATATTATATTTATATGTATTACACATAAAGCACTCACACACTACACATATGTAAACTATTAATATATAGATGTATATATTAAACAAGCATATCCGCACGATACTCGTAATATACGGTCGATTTGACATTAACTCTTTCTCTCACGATTTTTATATGATAACAGCTGAATCGGTAAACGTTATTTTGCCATATTTACTATTTCTAGAAAATAAAAATATAAAAATAGTTTAAAAATAGTTTACGACCGATTTTCTCAGTCCTACCAAATATGCACAAAAATTTTCATAACAATCGGTCAAGCCGTTTCGGAGGAGTTTGGCCCCGAACACTGTGACACGAGAATTTTATATATTAGTTTACTAGCTGACCTGACGAACTTCGTATCACCTTATTTTTTTCTGAAATATAATAATAACATAATATATCAAAATAAAATATAGCCTATCTTTTAAGTTGGATCAAACTGCACACGGTGTGCAAATTTGACTAAAATCGGTTAAGTACTTTAGGAGTCCATTGAGGACAAACATTGTGACACGAGATTTATATATATTAAGATTTTGTCATTATAAGGATGATTTAGAAAGCCTTTACCACGCATGATCGAGGTTTTAAACCGGGATTTTATAAGGGTCTCAAAAACAGACTGTCACTTAATTTTAGATACCGATATTAAATAGTTTAAAAAGTTTATGATATGCATAAGCATAAAAATGTGCATTTTTTAAGATAAAAACAGTTTGCAGTTTAGGGATTACAAAATGACTAATTTTTGAAATGATTTCGAAATGATGAATTTTGTAATCCCTAAACTCCCACTATGTAAAAAACATATTGACATGTTACTCTGTGCAGAGAAAAAACACGTCTCCTCACGAAACCGTACATTTTAACTGACTTCAAAAAAAGGAGGAAGTTCTCAATTCGACTGTATTTTTTTCCGAGATACTATTTCACTGTTCCACAGTAACCCTTTTCTGTGCTAAATTTAATTCATTTTCATGCAGCTGTTCTGGAGTAATTGGGTAACAAACATACATATATTCAGACACTGTTTCTAAATTAGCATAAATAAATGTAACTTAAAGTAAAAGTAATAAGTTCTATACTTCTAAATTATGGATCAAGATTAAAGCAACGCAGAAATTTGAGTTAGAGCTCCAGACTGATAACAGGCGTGTCCAAATCCGTGCTTAAGATTCTGTGAAAAGAAACATACATAAAAAGACACAATAATTCGATAAATAATTGTTTTCACTCCTATTTCTCATAGAGAACCCTATAATTTGTTTTAAAAAAATCTATTCGGTGCATAATTTAACAAAGTGAGATATGGATTATGAAATTTTTTTACTTGAAGAATTAAAACATGTAACATTTTTTGACTGCAGCTTAAAAATTTGACTAATAGCTTATCACTAATTTGTTGAATAGGCAGGACTATTATCCGAAATCATCGGTATCCCTAACCAAAGAGGTATATGTGGTGCGTCTCTCGTAAGCCCCAACCGTCTCCTCACAGCAGCTCACTGCTGGTACGATGGCCGTAATCAAGCTTGGAGACTAACAGTCGTTCTTGGCTCACACCTCCTTTACAGTGGAGGTACTAGAATTATGACCAGTGATGTCGTAGTGCATCCAGTCTGGTTCCCGCTACTGGTTCGCAATGATATTGCTGTCATCCGCCTTCCAAGCAATGTGCAATTCTCCGGTACGTATAAGTAATATTTGGTTTGTTTTTTTTTTACGTATAGCGAAACAATTGTGTCTCCAATTGAAAATATGTTACGTATGTGTATATTATGTATGTGTTTAATTCAACGTGTTATTGTATCAAATATTTTCGCTTCAGCCTGTAATATCCCACTACTGGGCATAGGCCCCCATTTAGGAAAAGGATCAGAGCTTAATGCCCCACACCAACCTTATTTATATATCAAATATTTAGTGTATAATAAAACAAAATAAATTCATCATTTATCTCGACTCGTGTCATAAACCTTGCTTTGTGAATAATGTATTAATATGTAACATACCCAATATGTATGATAACATACCCAATGTCTGATAAGTATCAAAATTAATTTGGAATTGGAAAACAAATGCTGTTTGTTTAGACGTTTTTTATACTTTAATTATGTTCCTAGGTTTTTTACCGTAACAATTATTAATTATTATCAAAACTTCAAATATTCAATCTTCAAATATAATTAGATTATCCAATTGGTGTAAAAAATCACCTTCAATTAAAACTTCTGCATACATGCAATGCATTTCATATTTTAATTTAAATCATTATATTATTAGACACTATTGGACCTGTTGCTTTACCTCTTGGAGATCTCAGCACCCAGCTGTTCCAAGGAGAAACAGCAGTTGCATCTGGTTTTGGAATTACCCAAGATGGTAAGAAAAAGAAATGTCAACTTTGGTATAAAATGATTACCCATTATAAAATTTCTGATTCTAGAAGTTCAGCTGAACAACGAATGAAAAAAACAACTTATATGCACATGCTTAAAATAAAAATGAAAAATAATTTCAAATACTTATTTATCAGCTGTTTACAGAACTATTATTATTTTCTAATACTATTGTACTTATCGATCAATTCAGCCTGTAACATCCATGCAAGAGAAGGATCGGATCTTAATCCACCACGCTGATCCACTGCGGGGTGCCGAATATATTACCTAGTATGACTAATGATCGCTATCAGGTGTTTATGATAACAACTGGAACCAACCGCTTAACGTCCTCTCCGAGGCACGGTGAGGAGACCCACAAGGACAGACATCGAAACTGGAAAGAAATATTTGTAGAAATACAAATATCCGTTGTAGGTACTTAGAGTACCTTTTATTTTATAGTAACAATCGATAAATCTAGAATAATCCTTTTTGGAAGTCTTGTTACGTACACCAACTTATTTTTATAAAACCAAACTAATGTAAGATATATTTTCAGGTGGTGGTATCGGTGATGACCACTTCTTGAGCTACGTCTCAATGGATATCCTTTCTCCAACAGAATGCACCCTTGCATTCCCATTACAAGCAAAGTCTGCAACTCTTTGTACTCGAACCACTGGTGGAACCAGTACATGTCGAGGTGACTCTGGTGGCCCCCTTGTGGTTCGAAGAAATGGAAATTCAGTTCTGGTTAGTCTTAATAAATAATTCTATTATCTAAAATAGATTTTTGTAATTGATAATAACGACCATATAACGATATGGTGCAAATTA
The DNA here is from genome assembly GCF_905220565.1 of Melitaea cinxia. NCBI lineage: Eukaryota > Metazoa > Arthropoda > Insecta > Lepidoptera > Nymphalidae > Melitaea > Melitaea cinxia. Next base: position 7,861,007 of record NC_059409.1, read on the forward strand.
AAACTTAATTAATTTTTACAGGTTGGCATTACTTCTTTCGGATTGGCTTTCGGTTGTCAACTTGGCTATCCCGCTGCCTTCATTAGAGTGACGTCATACCTAAATTTCATTAATGAAAATCTATAAATCGAAACATATAACACAAATATTGATAAAACTCTTAATGATTGAAGAAGTTTATTTTTATTTTCCCGCCTGTCCATAAAGACGTAGAAATATCTCCAGTATAACTATAACCTATATTTTATAAAATTAGGAGGAAACTAGGTAATTATTTCATGTGTGACAAAAAAAAATATATAAATATATTTTCTTGGGTTTATTAATATCATCTATTCTTATTATCAATTGTGAGATAAATTATATTTCGAAAAAAAACTATCTACTCCAACACTTTCAAACAATGTGATAAGCGATGCGCTTACTTAGATAATGACACCGATCTGATATAGTGTCGCATTTAAACATGTATCATAAAATCAATAAATAAAATGTTTTTAAATAAGTAATAACTTTGCTTATCTACAACCTATAAGCTTTTTACATTCATTCTGGCCTAAAAATTTACTAAACTCATTTATTACTTCAATATCTTAGCTTCAACCTTAAGTAAGAACTCTATAATTCTTCTCAAACCTACAATAACCTCGGAAACATCGGCAGGTAGATCACAGGCAACAATCTTGGACTACCTAGATTGACTTAGAATAAGCTTATCATTCAGTACATAAATGAAAATCTTTATTGCGTTTTTCCCAAATAGGGATATAACAGAGGTAATTTATCGGAACCGGATTTGGAGTCGAAGTTGGAGTCGAACGCAATTCAGAAGTAGAGGTAGAAAAGGCATGTTCAATGTTTTACTTAAAGACAAATAAAAACGTTATTCAGTCTATATAATTTTAAATAGAAATAAGAAATTTACACAAACTATGTAAATAGAAATTAAGATGTTTCCAATAACAGTTAACAAATTAAATCAAATGAATTGACTCTTAAAGTAGTATATTGTATTTATTTAATGAACAAAACCTTTGAAGCTTTATCTCCGTGCCGGCCAATCTATTTCTTGACGAGTTGTAGATTGGGCCAGCCCCACTAAAAACTTGCTCGCATCCTACCAAATTGATTTAAGGAGCTGGAATTTTGTATTGACATGTATTTTCCTCTACAATAAGGGATCATTTCTGATAGGAATACGTTTTTCTCTATTGGACTCATTCAGTAAACTTCTTATCATAACAAATTTGTCAAGGACTACATATTCTTCGAATACAACCTCCGATTAAAACCTTGGACTCTAAAGTTTCCAAATCGAAAACGAAACCATAAATGTAATATTAATCGAAACTTTCGACTTATTGGAGTCGGAGTTGAAGCTCTGTTGCATTCCTACTCTATAGTAATCCTACTATAGTATACTACTATACTATAGTATCCTACTATAGTATAGTAGTATTCCTACTCTATAGTAAAAATAATATATATATATATAAGCGAAAGGTCACTCACTCATTACGAAATCTCCGAAACTATAACAGCTACAAACTTAAAATTTGGCAGATAGTCTCCTTATCCGCTAAGAACGGATTTTACGAAACTCGACCCCTATGGGGGTAAAACGGGGGTTGGAAGTTTGCATGAAAGTCCTATGTTTTTGAAGTCAGAGACTTGAAATTTAAAATGTATGCTCTATAGATGGTGAGGAGTTGTCCAGATAATGCATCGTAATCTATATATATATATATAAGAGAAAGGTCACTGACTCACTCATGACGAGAACTGAATAACCGCTGAATGGTCCATCCATCCAGGATGGACAAAGATGAAATTTGACAGAATTTGAATGAGACGTCCGCTTATAACGGATTTTGCGATATCATATACAGCAGCTATTAGTTCGCCTGTTAGGTTATTTATACTGCAGCCTGAAAATAAAACTAAAAATGTGGTGTATAGAGAGGTTTTATAAAAATAACTATTAAATTATACTAAATTGTGCCTTTTAAAAAGTTACTTAGTGTAATAAGCATTTCAAGTGACTGAAATAAAAAAATAATTTGCGTTAAAGTAATGCATATCTTCATAACCACGCGAACGTAGTCGCGGGCCTGATGCCCGCGACTACGTTCGCATGTATGAAACAAAGTCCCCAACAGTGTATGTGAGCGATTCCCTCAAAATCTACCGAATGGATTTTCACTCGGTTACAATGAAGAGAGGAAGGTTAACGGAACAACGGTTAAAGGAAGGAAGGTTAACGGACAACGAGGAAGGTTAACGGAAAAGCTAAGCTGATTTTGATGAGAGTTTCACTGGAAGTCTGCCGGGGAAACTTTGTGACATACTGATTTCAACGCGGGCGAAGCCGCGGGCACAGCTAGTTGAGTATAAAATGACTCAATTAGAGTCATGTTGATTTTTGCTAAAATTATTTATACTGTTCATATAAATAACAATTAAGTTTTGTCCTACTAAGATGAAATTCGGTATTTTTATTTCAATATATTTTCTATATTCGTTGCAATAATAATTGACACTCTATTTATCAATTGCTATATTTTCAAGAAGATGAACTAATTTGTTTTAAGATCCATTGAAGTTATCTATATATTAATACGTGAAGCAAAAACTTTGTACCCATTTTCACGAAAATTGCGTGGACGGAGGACGATGAAATATCGTACACTTATACTTCATATAGAAAAGGAGTGCAAATAGCTAATATTTTTTAAAATTGTGCATAATAAATAAATTAAATCGATAAAAAAAAACATTACAGACACTACCATGTATTTGACACACAATCGCATATATACTCTTTTGTAGAAGCTTCAAGAGGAAGGTTTACGGAACAGCTAAGCCAATTTTGATGATAGTTTCACAGGAAGTTTGCCGGGAAAACTTTGTGACACACTGATTTCAACGCGGGCGAAGCCGCGGGCACAGCTAGTAATAATATAATTATAATCTTGACAGCGCTTATTTAATCTCCTTGTATTTTCTATACTGTGACATTGGCATATTTTAAAACTTTGAGCACGATTCATTTAAAGGCTTTGAGCCTTTAAATTAAAATATTGTGAATTAATAAACCTGACCTACGAATATGATATGAATAAGATTGTTCACCGATTCTGCTCACCGATATTTATTACTTAACTAATTTTTTTAATATTTTTTTTTTCTTCATACTAATTAATTTTGAAAGTTTTAACTTATTAATAAGAGTCAGTCAGTCAGTTCACCCTATTGTAATTTGTAGTCCACTGCTGGACATAGGCCTCCCCAAGTTCGCGCCAGGCATCCCTGTTTTCCGCAATTCTTATCCTGCACACATCGGCAATCTTACGTAGATCGTCGGTCAATAATAAATATTAATAACAATTACCGTTTTACTAATATTTTTACAAGTGTAAATAATTATAAATACAAAAATGATTTAATAGAATTTTATTACTTGCATCTATCTATACCTAATAGATTTATTTTACTTATCACAGTTGATTGATAGATAGATAGATAGATAGAATATACTTTATTGCACACCACTCGGAGAAAAAAATACATAAAACAGTTATTTACACATAGAGATAGTAAGTGATACAGATTAAAGCACGAAAGCAATACTTGGCAATTGTGATTTTTAGCACTTTATGACGTCGCTTCGCTAATTACGCGTCGGTGAAGTTTATTTATAAATTCGTTACAACAAAATTTAAATTTTAAGCTAAAAGTAAGTATATTAAAGGTTTTCTTATTCATCTATTTTTACATATAATTAAAACTTATTTTTATTCTTTTTGTACTCTATTTCTTAATTATTTTTACTCTGCAATCGTAATACAATTGACAGAAAACACAGCATGACGGCGTAATATTTTGACACCTTCAAATTCCAATATTATAGTCTGTGAAGTCTGAACATTACTTGTTGTTTCAAGAAATACTAATAAAAATGGAAGAAATCGGCATCATACTGCCTGAAAAGGTTTCTATAATACATGAAAATGATAAAAACAAATTGTGTTTTGCTAAAAACTAAATTGTTTTGTATTTATTTCCTTTTAGGATGACCAAGTCACTGACACAAAAGGGCTATCATTTGCTGGCCCCCAATCATTTGACGAATTGGAATCTGAAGATTTATACACAAAGTATAAGGTAATATAAGAAAATTCAGTAAGAATATAACATCATTTTAATTTTTTTATTATGTGCGAAAGCACGACTGGCAACTCGTTCTACATTTCACGCATTTCTTCGTATAATTTATCTGAATAATTATTTAATATAAAGTTTTATTTTTACTACAGAAACTACAACGTATGTTAGAATTTTTGGAAGTGCAAGAAGAATATATAAAAGATGAACAAAGAAATCTTAAAAAAGAATATCTCCATGCTCAAGAAGAGGTGAAAAGAATCCAATCAGTTCCACTTGTCATAGGACAGTTCCTTGAAGCAGTTGATCAGAACACTGGAATTGGTAAGATAATAATTTTACAAACACTATCTTAATTACTTATTTACAGTACACTACAAAGATAACAATGCCACTAAAGACAAAATTAAATTATTATTCTTTAATTTCATACATGCAAAGTATTAAAAAAAATATTATTTTTTCCAATGATGGTCTTATCTTATTAGATCATAATATTAAAAATTAATGACCTTTTGTGGGAATTCATATGAATGATAAAAAGCATGCCTAAAGTTTTATTGAAATTTGTACCCTCTTATAGTCGTCACAAAATAATAGGCCCGATTGGACATATGTCATCACAATGTAAACAGTGAAGTAACCATACGACTCGGAATTCGATACGATAAATCGATTCAAGTTTGTATTAGTATTTGATAGATTTGATTATGTAATGTAAAGTGCATTAAATTAAAATTTCGAATAGAAAATTTAACTTAAACTTTAATATTAGATAATTTGAAATGATACATACATTCATATAATCACGCCTCTTGCCCGTAGGGGTAGGCAGAGACCACTTATTTCCACTTGCTGTGCTTACATACTTCTTTCGCTTCGTCCACTTTCATTATTCCATTCATACATACTCTTCGGTTTAGGGAAATGATACAATGGTAAAAAAGGTCAATTCGTCTTTATTTTTTGTGACCTTGGGTAATGTAAATTATCCTAAAAACTAATAAAGACCCAATAAACCACGATAAAATCTGAAAAAGCTGTTTCATTAACTTTTTTAGTTACAATAACATTCACTCAATCACAAAATAATTGTGTTTGCTCGCAAATGAAAAAAACCGACTACAATTACATCGACAAGTAATACAACAATGAAAAAATTAACAAACACACGAGTCGTCACTACGATTTTCGAGGGTTTCCCTTGATATCTCTGGGATTCCATTATCAGATCCTGATTTCCTTATCATGGTACCACACCTGGGATATCTCCTTTCCAACAAAAAATTTATCAAAATCGGTTCATAAATGACAAAGTTATCCCCGAACATACATTATATATATATGTCGAATTGAGTACCCTCCTCCTTTTTTGAAGTCAGTTAAAATAAAAAAAAGTGAAAGTGATTGAATGAAGATTCAATCATTTTCATCGAATGATGAGCCAAAATCGTTACTTCAGCTATCATCACCTGTAAATATAATTATTTCATTTTCGATTATATTATCAATGTGGACGTCTCTGTCACAATCAGCCCATTATTGTTTTTCGAATTTTTTCTACCACCTTTGCCCAGTCGTCTTTAGTATTTTGGCACAAGCTTCTTTCAAGCTTTGTATTGTGGTGTGCTGCATATCTTTTGACCTGAGCCCAGATCAATTCAATAGCGTGTTACTCACAGTTGGGTATTCATTTCTTCTTCCTCTTTTTAGGCATATAAATTCTATTATTGTTTCTTACAGTTTCATACCAAGTTACGTTCTAGGGTCTTTTCCTGATGTAAAAACAGGCCTATTATATTGTGATAATTATAATGACAAATCTTCACAGTAGTCACAACATTAGCTTCCACACTAGCTATCGCCAGTTCGATCCCTATTGTTTAAAAATAATTGATTAGACCATACAGAGGTTGTTAAAAATTGAGTTTTGTGTTGTTTTAACCTGCCAATTACTATTAAGTGTGAAGTGTTAATTTATTTTTTCTTTCAGTGGGAAGTACAACTGGCTCCAACTACTATGTACGTATCCTGTCTACGATAGATAGAGAATTGCTAAAGCCCTCAGCATCAGTGGCTCTTCATAAGCATTCTAATGCCCTAGTAGATGTTTTACCTCCAGAAGCTGATAGCTCTATTTCAATGTTACAAGCAGGTATGCTTTGGCTTTCTTATAAATTTTAATTATATTATTAGTTTACTTATAGTAAAAGGAATTTTGAAAATTAACCCTTTTTAATTTTATAATTAACCTTTGTTAATTTAATAAATGACAATAAAAACTGGTAGGCTAATTTTAATAATTATTTTTGCATTAAACTATTTGTTTATTAAGAAATCTTTTTTTATTTATTATTATCTTTATTAGGGACTTTTATACATATGTACATGACAGTCCTATACTAAACTTATCTATTATAAAACTAACAATTTTAACATTTTTAAATAAACTAAATTATAATGCTAAATTATTACTAGATCTTAACTTAATACTACTAATTACAAACTCTAGTATAAATTTGGCACATTGGGAAGTTGGTTCAGACAAGATCTGATTGAACAAGCCGACTTCCAATAAATTCAGGCCTAACTTGGACACCAAGTCTCGTCTGCTCCATTTTGTAACGGATGCATTCCTTCAAAATATGTTGTACGTCTTCTACATATTTACATACTTCGCAATTTGGCGTGTCTACTTTTTTCATTAAATATGCGAATTTATTTAGAGGAATGTGTCCGCACCTTAGTCTTAGTGCCGTTACAACAAGAGTCAGTCTCATATTCGTCTATTAAGAAATCTTATACCTTAATATACTATAAATATTGTGTTACCACTTGAATTAAAGTGAAAACAAGAAAAAAATAATAACTAAGTTAACAATAGATTGAAGTAACAACTATTCATGTAACAATATTAACTCAATTAACTCAATTTATCGGTACACAGATGAGAAGCCAGATGTCCAATACTCAGATATCGGAGGCATGGATACACAAAAGCAGGAAATTCGTGAAGCGGTCGAGCTGCCTCTGACTCATGTAGAGCTCTACAGACAGATTGGTATAGAGCCTCCCCGTGGTGTCCTTATGTATGGCCCACCGGGATGTGGTAAAACCATGTTGGCAAAGGCTGTTGCTCACCATACTACGGGTAAATAATTAATTAAGATTAATTGAATTAGTTACATAAGTTTTAGAATTGCTCTCGGTCTCCGGTCGGGAACCCCACTGTGCTTTGAACACAGATGTCCATGCGGAAAAAGGGTTGATTCTTTCGGAATACACGGCCTTTCCTGCAATAAGAGTTCAGGTAGGTTTTCCCGCCACGGTTCCCTAAATGATACCATAAAAGGAGCTCTTGCCACCATCGACGTTCTTGCTCTTATCGAGCCTACTGGAATTAGTCGCGATGATGGCAAAAGACCTGATGGATTGACGTTGGTTTCCTGGGAAAGGGGACGGGCGCTTTTGTGGGACGCAACGGGGGAAATGCTGCCAGCATTCTTGGCACGATTCCACGCGGACATGAATTGTACCAAAACTATCTGTAAATATTTAGTTCTTAAGTTGTTAATTGTAAAATGTATAATATTTAATTAACTATTGTTATATTATTAGTTACATTGTTACAAAATTAACTGCAACTTATTTATTTACAGAAAATAAAATAGATACAGTTTATGTGATAAACAGTGCAGCAAAATCAATTAGCAGTTTAACAGTGCACTTAAACTTAAGTAGGACTAATGGTCATCTAACTAAACTATCGTGTTAGTTCTAAAATGTTAAAATATCAAAAATGTTGCTAGTAATAAATAGGAAATGAACATACTAGTTTAGAAAAATTTAAAAGTTTATGAATTTCATAACAATCAATAGCTAATTTGTTTATTTTTTCCAGATAGGCTCCAAAAGCACTTTTGAATCTTAATTTAACAAACTAAAATATTTGTTTTTTATAAATTAATTGTAGTTAATGTGACGCCGATGTTTGCAGAGAGGTATATTTCAGTTGAATGTAATAATGTATTTTGTTTCAGCTGCCTTCATACGTGTAGTAGGCTCTGAGTTTGTACAAAAATACTTAGGTGAAGGACCGCGTATGGTACGCGACGTTTTCCGTCTCGCTAAAGAAAACAGTCCTGCTATCATTTTCATTGACGAAATCGACGCCATTGCTACTAAACGGTAAAATAAAATAATAATAATCATTTAATATTATAATATATTTTTTTTTAATTACAAATTGTAAGCTAAAGACGCGTTGACACGTTAGTTATAAGTCATAGAACTGTCTGATGCCCTTGTGGTCGCTGGTTCGACCCCCGCTCATTGCAAATATTTGTATAGGCCATAGAAATGTTTACTTTACTTTGGGACATTTGTGCTTGTGTATTGTGTTTCCAGACCTCCGACACAGGAAAAATTCTCACTGTCACCTGTGGAGGTTTTAAAACTTATTATTAATAAGGTAATTGTTTCAGATTTGACGCCCAAACGGGTGCCGACCGAGAAGTTCAGAGAATCTTATTAGAACTACTTAACCAAATGGACGGTTTTGACCAGACCACTAATGTTAAAGTAAATTAACTTTATCATTTTTAGATAATTATAACTATCAATACTCATTTCGACACCAACAATTTATACTACGCAAACTCGAATTTTCGATAACTTGGTTTTCTTAATGCAACTTGAATAAATGTGTTTCTTTTTTATAATAATAAAAATTGTGAAATTGCAATGAATAAATTAACTATTAAAGATACCAAATTTGAAATAAGTTTCTTAATTAATACAAAAGGTATCACGTTTTTCCCTTTTATAAGCCTCAATTGTAAAGTTCACTTTTATGAGTTAGCTTAGTATAAATTGCTGATGTCGATTTGACTTGACTAAACTCAATAATTTTATGTAATTTTTAGGTAATCATGGCTACTAATCGTGCTGATACTTTGGATCCTGCTCTACTTAGACCAGGTCGTCTTGACAGGAAGATTGAATTTCCTCTGCCTGACAGGTGAAACTTCTTATTAGTTAATACTGCCTCCAGTAAAAAAATATGCTAGTTTAATTTGTACATACTTTATGTCCTAATTTGAATGTACGATTTTTAATTCTGTATAATATTGAAAGTTACTTGTTTATGATTTATTTAAAAACAAATAACCTTCAAGTTTAAAGGTATAGATTAGACCATGAGAAAGTGTGAATAATAAATAATAGTAAGAATTATACTATTTCCTTACTTGTTTTAAATTGCAATTTACTTTAAATAACAAACACAATCTGGGTATCAAAGATTGTAAGATGCTCTCTGATCACCACAGATGATCTAGCAGATAATAGCAGAATGATAACTAATATAACATAAATCAATTAAAAAACTTATTAAACAATGTTCTGTTCATCAGGCGTCAGAAGCGTCTCATCTTCTCGACTATCACGGCTAAGATGAATCTCTCCGAGGAGGTCGACTTGGAAGAGTTTGTGGCGCGGCCCGAACGCGTGTCTGGCGCAGACATTAACGCCATCTGCCAGGAAGCCGGCATGCACGCCGTTAGGGAGAATAGGTATACATAGCTTATATATCAAAACACAAATATATTAAATAACAATGCTCTTAAGTAGAGTTGTGTTCCCGTCGGGAGTAAGGTACCAACAACTCCTGGGGAGGGTCGGCAACGCGCTTGCGACGCTTGGGCTATAGGCTATAGTATCTGCTTACCATCAGGTGGCCCGTACGGTTGTTTATCAACCTAGACGCATAAAAAAATTAAAAATGTTTGATACTAGCTGTGCCCCGCGGGTTCATATGCGTTAATTTGAGGAAAAAATACCCAATAGTAAATGGGCTATCCAACACAAAAAGAATTTTTAAACGCGTTTAAACAAATTGACAAACTTCAGCTTTATAATATTAGTATAGATAGGAACTTCGTCTGTGTCATAATTTGTGTATGTCAAATTATGTAGAATTTATTGAGAAAAGTTTTCAATAAAAATCAAAATGAATGAATTAATGATGAATGGAAAACCTAAATTGATAACAGACGATTCTGAATTTGAGTTACAAATAACACACACTTTCAAGTTACAAATAATAATTTTTTAAATTTTTCTTATGTGTGACGTGAAAACAAATATCAAGAGGAAACCTGCTTCTTATGGAAGAGACATTGTCAAGCTGTTACTGATACTACTTTACAACATTTAATAAAAAATGTATATAATTTTAAAATAAACAATCAATTTTGTTATAGGTACATTGTGCTGCCGAAGGACTTCGAAAAGGGTTACAAGAACAATATCAAAAAAGATGAAAGTGAATATGAATTCTACAAATAAGTTTATAATATAATTGTAATATTTTCTTTGTAATTGAGTTTAAATTAAATTGTATGTTCCAATACTAATCATATGTTTGATTATATATTTTTTGTTTGTTTTGATTTCCTTTTCCAAGTATTGAAACAGATGATATAGGTATTGAAACAGAGATGAGTAACCTATATTCTTTTCTCAATGATTTTAAACGCTCATATATAAATATTAATAGTAGAATATTGGTTATGACTACTAGAATTCTCGTTGTACTAATCCATAATCTGAGAATTATGAGGATGAAATCCCTTAATACGATTTGAAAAAAAATTGTACTATATTTTGGACGAAAAAAAACCCATAAATACTATAAAACTTAAACTTTTTGAAAATGCAATAAAACGTGATCTTTCATTCAATCCAACTTTTCAAAAATTGGCCATGACTTAGTCGCGTCCATATTGAGTCTTTTGAACAGGAGCTACTCGAGGATTCACTTAACATTCCTTCTCATAATCCGACGCGCTAGTCCCCCCCCCCGCATTTTCTATCCCTTCGCCCCGTTTTTTATCTATTCCAACCACGCAAATACGGTAGATTAATATTTTTTCCGTTATCAGAAACACGTAGGTAGGGTGCGTATATGCGTATACTAATATCTGACCCGCTCGAGAATTTCCATGTAACGGTTAAGTTTTTTTTTTTTTTTGAAAACTCGAAACTAAACTTTTTTCTTATTAGAGCCTGTTTTACCGGTGGATAACGCTATTTGACGGATGATTATCCAACAGATAAAAGTTTTTTAATGTATTATTAGCGAAGTCCTTTCGAGACCGGTATTAATCGATGGTTCCCTTCTCGAAGTTGTTCAGGATTATGTTTATATAGGCCATACCATACAACTAGACCAGCCATACTCAACCATTTTTTTATATGGGCCACAAACACGTTTCAGTCATAGCGTCGCGGGCCGCAAGCAAAAACTATTAAAAAAAAAAAAACTATTTAGGTTTCAATTAAAACGTAATTCCAAGTTAATAATGTAGTTACTTTATTAATGAAAAAATAAGCTTTGACAAAGATATATAGATTTTTACGTATTTTAATGCGATTTTTGTATTTATGAACACTTTAAAAGTCTGGTTTAGCACTACATGCTATCCTTATTACATCTTCGAGATGAGAATCTGTAAGTTTCTTTCTATAAATGTCCTTTGTGTATTTCATTTTTGAAAAAGACGATCGCACACATACGTAGATCCAAAAAAATGTTAGTAGGATTTACGCACATCTTTGGACGTTTTTATACTTTTGGTACTCAAAAATTCTACATATTCTCTATTTTTCCTTTTTTTCTTTAAACAAAACTTCAAGATTAGTTTCGTTTTTAAAATCAATGAACTCATCGAACAAGTCAGAGTAATTACAATTTGGATCGTCTTAAATTTTTGATCCGAACGCCCATTTTCTAATGGGCACAAAATTTAAATTGGTTTACGATAAATTGGTAACTTCAGATGGGCTTCGGATGGTAACTTCAGATGGTAACTTCGGATGTAACAACAAGAGCCCGGCGGGCCGCAGTTCGAGTATAGCGGAACTAGACCGAAACAATTTCGAAAATTCCGCAATACTTGAGAACAAAAAACTTCAAGCAATGAGTCCTGTCTGTTTTAACATACGGTGCCGAGACATGGACACTGACGAAAGGACTAGTCCACAAGTTTAATGTCGCTCAACGTGCAATGGAATGAGCTGTGCTTGGGGTCTCTTTCAAAGATAGGTAAAACAGGCCCTTAGCATCTAATCTTCACAATCTAATAGGACCCCACGACGCTCGAGTAAATATACACATTTAACTTACTGACCTCCACTAATATCATTGAGTTTATGAAAATGAAAATAAAATGGGGTAACAAATAAATATTTCTTTTTTTCAAAATCTATATTTTATAACAGTTCTTATTTAACAATGTGATAATACAATATATTTGGCATATACCTTATGAAAATGAATACAAATAATTATGAATAATTAATTAGTCTTCTAATTTGTCACTTGAGAATGATGAAAATATTTTGTGATGAAATACGAAAAACAACTTCCTGATTAAGGTGTGTCTCTAAAGTGATTTATTACCAGCTTTGCAAAAGTTAGTAAAAAATTACTGACTATTTATTTAATGCAACTTGTTAAATTTTGTTTCTTTTTTTAACCCTTTCTGTATTAGATATAAAATGTTTAGCCGCATTTTTTACAAATTATATCAGTTATTTAGAACACAATTTACAGATCAAACAAACATAATGAAAAATAAAAATTTATTGTCAATAATGGGGTATTCTTTTTAATACAATAATACCTTTGAATTGTGTATTTAGAAGTGACTTAAATTTCTTTAATCACATATTAAGGCAACTATATTATTAAATAACAATCAACAGGTGCAATACGTGCTTGCATGAATTTTTTAGGCTTTCTTAAGGCACTTAATTAAATCTACTTAAGGCAACAAATAAAAATGTTCTAAACATACTTGTCAGGACATGAGGTACCTAAATTATAGACGATCAAATGCATACAGCAGGGGTGAACAATCCGCGGCCCGCGGGCCGCATGTGGCCCGAATAGAGATTTTGTGCGGCCCGCCAGAGTTTTCAAATTTTCAAAACTGTCAATTTATTATCATAAGGCACACCAAAATTCAATACTTGTACCGTCAAGTATTTTCCATCATTCTGTGCTTTTTGCACGAATATAAATTATTCAAAATTTCGCGGTCCTCTACTAAAAAAAGGTTGCTCACCCCCGACATACAGTATGGTTGATTTATTTTAAATTATTTTTGTGATATTAGAGAAAAAAATATATATATTATTTTTCGTTGCAGGCGTTATTTAAGGCGGATAGATACTGAATTACGAGTATGCCACATTTAAGTACGAGATAAAAACTAATTAAATTTCTAAATCTAGCTGCTTACTATAACATGCATTCGGTAGATACATTTTAGTAATTAAACGTTTTTCTCAGTAGTTTTTAAGTTCGACCAATGTAAAGTCATTCCTTTGGTTAAGAAAGTAAGAAAAAGTGCACCAAAGGATGATCATTAAACAAATTTTTAACTATTACTAAGATTATATTGATGATTAAGTAGTATATTTTATTCTCTCTCCTTTTATAAAAGAACAGATGCTACTGACACGATTTACATAGACAATTTAAAAGATTTTTTTTTAATCTACTACCATGCTTTAAATCCTCTATAAAATATTCTGAAACAGTTAGCTTATTGCCATCATTAAAACACCCAATGTCCTAATAACCATAATATCATCCAAGAGAATGATATAATGTTGCACTGAATTTCATAATAAGACTCCTTTGTTTTATTTTCGATCCCTCCTGGGCAAAGAGTACTCAACAGAGAGCCCCATTCTTACTGCTTGATGCGTGGTATCTATTAATTTCAAAAAAAGAACATGTGTATGAATTTAAGGAAATAAACTATCATTCCATGCGCGTTTCACTGCCAGAACGCCGCTAAACATTCAGCTGTTATAGAATCTTTTATAGAGGATTAATATTATGGGTGTAGATAAAGTCTTGAATGCAATTGTTGATAATTAGGTAGTAAAACACTCGGCTTCGCCTCATGTGATCAACTCACATTCGTGTTTGATACCTTTTATTATAAAACTGTTGCATAAATAACTAAAATAATATTTATTCATATTAATACAAAGTGTATAGTAATACAAAGTAGTAGGTGTATATTAATACAAAGTGTACGTGGTGGATTAAGCTCTGATCCTTCTCCTACATGGGGAAAGAGGCTAAAGCGTATATGTAAGTTTTATTTCAACAGCATACAACTTAAAATGAACAATAACTATAGTGCTAAACTAATCAGTAATTTTTCTTGGTTACCAAAGAAATGACATCCCAATAAGGTCGAACTATAATAGCCATAGAGGCATAGATTTACAAAAATGAATGTATATAACTTCTATAAATTTACACGATCAAGAAGCTTCTACCATAAAAATGATTTGTCAATAAAATATATATAACATAATTTAGTCAATCGATATAAACGTTAAAAAAGTTCACACAATTATGTAATTATTTTACAATATAACATCAACATGACGTATAACTTTCAATAAAAAGTACTATAAAAACAAAATAAATTTTCGAATTTAATTCACCTTTGTAGTAGATGCTTAAGATTTATTCTAGTTATGGCAAACTTTTCCCAGGTGAAAGAGCTTTGTAATGTTTTGTAAAGTACAATATTTCATGTTTCGAGTGATATTTGTACCACCCCGGCGAGAAATTTATGGGGTTGAGGGAAAGGGGGTGGGAGGGTTAGTGTGGGTTTTGTCCCCCCCCCCCGGACAACTATTTTCGTGTAAACCCCGTTGTTACAGAGATATCGTGGTTGAAGTTTTGAGGTTCAATTTTTAAATCGGAAAAAATTAACCTACCACCTTTAAGGTTAGAGTAACGATTGGCTCCGGCGCTGCGGGAAGTGCAACCCTCCGCGCCTCCGGCTTAAAAAACACTCTAGGGGTGGGGCAGACCAAGACCACGTGGACAGTGGGGTGCTCCAATTCAGTTTTGGGTATTTTTCGAATTTCTATACCTATATTCTAGCACGCAATGTTACTAATTTTATTAGAATATTATGTCTGACGCGTTATTTTGTTTTAAAGTGTCTATTTGTCAGTCGTTAAAGGTCAGTTCGTATCGTATTTTGATCTTGCAGTAAAGATCGTTTTTACGTAAATTTGTTCGAAAATAACGCGTGATAGTCGCAGTACGGAGCATGAGTGCACATCCCGCAGCACCGGAATCAAGGTAGTCAGAAAGAACAAAAATTCCTCCAAAAAAAAATCTACCTATAATGTATATAATAGCCATTT
Organism: Melitaea cinxia; assembly: GCF_905220565.1. Lineage (NCBI taxonomy): Eukaryota > Metazoa > Arthropoda > Insecta > Lepidoptera > Nymphalidae > Melitaea > Melitaea cinxia. Next base: position 7,876,424 of record NC_059409.1, read on the forward strand.
TTAATTTAATTCTGCAAATTAGCTGCCAAATAATGCAACAACTAAAATATGGTAATAATTGTTCAAGAATAATAGAAATTATCAGTCTGTATAAATTATCTTGGAATGTTAGTTTTAAATGAATATTATGTTATTATGTTAGTACGCATTAAAGTAACAAATTAAAATTTATACATTTGCACTAAAGATATTAAAACAATACTCCCAGATACACCACATGATCTTTAAGTATAAATTTATAATTAACATCAAAGATAGTAAATATTCAAACATGAAATAAGTACAAATTCAATTTAGCCAATTTTGATTGGATTTGAATAATACTGATACATTTTTAGTTAGGCACGGATCCGCAGTCATTATATTAAAATTAATTGATCATACGTACAATAATTATAAATAATTAACTTTTTATTCTAAAATTACAATAAAGTTTAAAGTGTAAATTGATTTTTAATAATATATTAAGTTTTGTATACATTGTACTGTAATGTATATCAAATAGTTATGGACGGGGATTGAAAGATATGATTTTTACTATTAATAAGGCAATAAGTTATAGAAAACTGCAAAAATAACAAATAGTTCCTATATAATAACGCTAGCGAAAATTATAATCACTCAAGTTCGTGTGAAATGTAATGGAATGATATAATTAAGAGTTGGAATGATTTTCACTGGGTAAAGTTAATAAGATGATATTTTTAATTTGTTGTATCATGTGTAAAATTTCGCAAACTATAAATAATTTTATAAGAAAGTCCATTATTTATATCAATTTCGAAATACATGCTTGTCAGTTTCGGCATTGACCCAAATTGACGAATACGCCCATTTCCCTGTAAATAGAAAACAATTATATGAAAATATTAGAATATTGTCACGCAAATAACATAAACATTGCACGCAGCCGAGATGAGAATGAACTAACAAAAAATCACAAAAAATAACGAAAATACTAAGATGGATGTGTGGAGTAACGAGGAAAGATCGGATTAGAAATGAGTATATAAGGGGAAGTTTGAAAGTAGCACCCGTGACAGAGAAAATGAGGAGCAATAGGTTAGCGTGGTATGGGCATGTAATGAGGAGGGATGAACGCTTTGTTGGTAAAAGAATGTTAGGGATGAATGTCGAAGGACGAAGAGCGATCGGCAGAACGAAAAAGCGATGGATGTATTGTGTGAGTGAGGATATGAGAAAGAAAGGAGTAAGCGCTGAAGTGACTAATAATAGAGAGGAATGGAAGAGGAAAACATGTGCCGACCCTACATAAGTGGGATGGTGTGGGATAAGGGCAGGAAGATAATTCAAAACCTAAGAAGTAAATATTTACAGATAGTTTTGGTACAAATCATGTTTGCGTGGAATTGTGCTAAGAATGCTCGCAGCATTTCCCCTTTGATTCGCTATGCCGATTCTCTGGGCAAAAAATGCACCAGCCCTTTTGTCATCAGTGGAGGCAATTAGGAGAGTAGTAATCTCATTTATATAACTGCTAAAAAGTAATGTCAATATGTAATTAATTGTAATTATTTTAAGAATTGATTGGAAAAGTTCATTCGTATTGTAAGAGCGTTAACCACTTTAAATTTTTCATTCAAAATACTGTCCGATTGAAGATCTAACATTTCCATTTGCAAATGAACTGGTGCCTGTGAAGCTTCAAAATTGAATAGATTGTTGAAAATTGGGAATTCCATTTCATTCATTTTGTGGAAGTCTTCAAAACGACTGTTGAATTTTGTGATCAGATTTTGCATAAATTGAAAATATTGATCCATTATATTTCGGTTCACCGTGCCAAATGATTTTAAATGAGGGTGTGTGTATTTCAAAAGCTTGAATACGTGAATACATTTGAGTGACAATCAGATTTTTACCCAGTAACTTAACATTCAAATAAGTCAAGTATAGCAATACCTTAACAATTACTGGACTTCAAAATCACTACTTCACAGTACAACTGAATTTACTAAAATCTTTCTCTGACCGTATCGCTTCGATTACTCGATTCAACCGACTCACGTCGTGCCGACACACTCGTTTTTAAGGGAGGTTGTAGTCTAGACTCGAAGCGCGTGGATAATTCTATTGTTCTCAACAAAAATAATAGAGTATTTCCATTTGTTGCTAAGAGATGGTGTTACTGTCTACCTCTCTCGCTTGGTTAAATACGCGCTGCCCTTGAATTTACTTATAAATGTAATGTGCGCATTTTAAAACTTCCGTAGAGGAATCGAGTGAAGTCATGATTCATCTTTCTGTGACATAATGCGATCGCGGGCCGTATTGATACGGCCCGGGGGCCGTAATATTTTCCATTGACCCGGATTGATTCCGGCCCCCGGGCCGTATCAATACGGCCCGCGGACCGGAATCGGTTCGCGGACCGTATTTTTGACATCCCTGGTGTAAATTATAGAGCAGCGGTACTCACAGAGTGCTCAGTGCGCGTCCTGGCGCGGCATGAGCGGCACGAGCAGCGCGGGCGGGCCGGCGCGGCGCAGGAAGGGGTGGTGCAGCAGGCGCGCGGCGGAGTGTATAGTGTACAGTACACGGTACACAGTACACAATGTAGAGCGGCGGTACTCACAGAGTGCTCAGTGCGCGTCCTGGCGCGGCATGAGCGGCACGAGCAGCGCGGGCGGGCCGGCGCGGCGCAGGAAGGGGTGGTGCAGCAGGCGCGCGGCGGAGTGTATAGTGTACAGTACACGGTACACAGTACACAATGTAGAGCGGCGGTACTCACAGAGTGCTCAGTGCGCGTCCTGGCGCGGCATGAGCGGCACGAGCAGCGCGGGCGGGCCGGCGCGGCGCAGGAAGGGGTGGTGCAGCAGGCGCGCGGCGGAGTGTATAGTGTACAGTACACGGTACACAGTACACAATGTAGAGCGGCGGTACTCACAGAGTGCTCAGTGCGCGTCCTGGCGCGGCATGAGCGGCACGAGCAGCGCGGGCGGGCCGGCGCGGCGCAGGAAGGGGTGGTGCAGCAGGCGCGCGGCGGAGTGTATAGTGTACAGTACACGGTACACAGTACACAATGTAGAGCGGCGGTACTCACAGAGTGCTCAGTGCGCGTCCTGGCGCGGCATGAGCGGCACGAGCAGCGCGGGCGGGCCGGCGCGGCGCAGGAAGGGGTGGTGCAGCAGGCGCGCGGCGGAGTGTATAGTGTACAGTACACGGTACACAGTACACAATGTAGAGCGGCGGTACTCACAGAGTGCTCAGTGCGCGTCCTGGCGCGGCATGAGCGGCACGAGCAGCGCGGGCGGGCCGGCGCGGCGCAGGAAGGGGTGGTGCAGCAGGCGCGCGGCGGAGTGTATAGTGTACAGTACACGGTACACAGTACACAATGTAGAGCGGCGGTACTCACAGAGTGCTCAGTGCGCGTCCTGGCGCGGCATGAGCGGCACGAGCAGCGCGGGCGGGCCGGCGCGGCGCAGGAAGGGGTGGTGCAGCAGGCGCGCGGCGGAGTGTATAGTGTACAGTACACGGTACACAGTACACAATGTAGAGCGGCGGTACTCACAGAGTGCTCAGTGCGCGTCCTGGCGCGGCATGAGCGGCACGAGCAGCGCGGGCGGGCCGGCGCGGCGCAGGAAGGGGTGGTGCAGCAGGCGCGCGGCGGAGTGTATAGTGTACAGTACACGGTACACAGTACACAATGTAGAGCGGCGGTACTCACAGAGTGCTCAGTGCGCGTCCTGGCGCGGCATGAGCGGCACGAGCAGCGCGGGCGGGCCGGCGCGGCGCAGGAAGGGGTGGTGCAGCAGGCGCGCGGCGGAGTGTATAGTGTACAGTACACGGTACACAGTACACAATGTAGAGCGGCGGTACTCACAGAGTGCTCAGTGCGCGTCCTGGCGCGGCATGAGCGGCACGAGCAGCGCGGGCGGGCCGGCGCGGCGCAGGAAGGGGTGGTGCAGCAGGCGCGCGGCGGAGTGTATAGTGTACAGTACACGGTACACAGTACACAATGTAGAGCGGCGGTACTCACAGAGTGCTCAGTGCGCGTCCTGGCGCGGCATGAGCGGCACGAGCAGCGCGGGCGGGCCGGCGCGGCGCAGGAAGGGGTGGTGCAGCAGGCGCGCGGCGGAGTGTATAGTGTACAGTACACGGTACACAGTACACAATGTAGAGCGGCGGTACTCACAGAGTGCTCAGTGCGCGTCCTGGCGCGGCATGAGCGGCACGAGCAGCGCGGGCGGGCCGGCGCGGCGCAGGAAGGGGTGGTGCAGCAGGCGCGCGGCGGAGTGTATAGTGTACAGTACACGGTACACAGTACACAATGTAGAGCGGCGGTACTCACAGAGTGCTCAGTGCGCGTCCTGGCGCGGCATGAGCGGCACGAGCAGCGCGGGCGGGCCGGCGCGGCGCAGGAAGGGGTGGTGCAGCAGGCGCGCGGCGGAGTGTATAGTGTACAGTACACGGTACACAGTACACAATGTAGAGCGGCGGTACTCACAGAGTGCTCAGTGCGCGTCCTGGCGCGGCATGAGCGGCACGAGCAGCGCGGGCGGGCCGGCGCGGCGCAGGAAGGGGTGGTGCAGCAGGCGCGCGGCGGAGTGTATAGTGTACAGTACACGGTACACAGTACACAATGTAGAGCGGCGGTACTCACAGAGTGCTCAGTGCGCGTCCTGGCGCGGCATGAGCGGCACGAGCAGCGCGGGCGGGCCGGCGCGGCGCAGGAAGGGGTGGTGCAGCAGGCGCGCGGCGGAGTGCCGCTGCGCGGGGTCACGCACGAGCGCGCACTCCAGGAACGACAGCAGGTCGGGCGGGCAGCGCGCCGCGCCGCGCGGTCTCGGCGGCGGCATGTCGCGGATACGACGCATCGCCTGCACAGAAAACACGTTGATTAAAAACACAAGTACAGTGCTAGATAATAAATGTTAAGTAGTTCAAATGCCGTGGAATCTGCGCGAAAACGTGTTAACATTTCTGTTAGAATACTTATGATAGTCTATTACGTTCGAAAAATAGTACTTAAGCCCTTGCGAAATCCGGCTTGTTCGAGCGACTGGAATTCATCGTACCTACGAGTGAAACAGTTAGTGATGACTCTTACGCTAACGCTTCAGCCTATAATATCCCACTGCTGGGCCTCTTACTAGTGTTAAGAGTTCTTCGACTACGGTGGGAGAACTCACAAGAACTGCACAAAGACTCAGACCATGGCAAACATCTGCATGGCCAATACAAATGTTTGTTATATGCGGGGATCGAACCCGCAACCGCCAGCGCATCAGCCCAACTTATGCAACGCTATATAGAATAGAAAAGATAAACTTATAAACAAAAATTTGGATTAAATTATAATCTACTAACCTGAAGCGGAGGTTCATTGAAGAATGGCGGTTCACCATCAACCATTTCAATTAGCATAATCCCCAGAGACCAAATATCAACTTCAGGACCATATGGCAATCGTAAAACCACTTCTGGGGACATCCAATATGGTGTTCCGACTAATGATTTACGTTTTGGTAGCTCCTGAAATAAATTAATATAACAATTATTTATTATTTTATATATAAATATTTTTTTTTTATATTTCAAATTATGTTTATTTTTTTAATATTTTGTTACCTGTGATACTTGAGCACAGAATCCAAAGTCAGACAATTTGACTCTGCCATCTTCTGTCAAGAGTATTGAATCTGATTTGATATCCCGATGAATGACACCTTGGCTATGTAAGAATGCTAATGCCTAAAAAAAATATTTTGTACATTAAGTACATATTTAGTTTTTTTTTTTTTTTTTAAGTATAAAACAGAACATAAATGATTGTAATAATAACCTATTTTACTTCTTTAGCTTTATTTATTCAGTTAAAACAAAAAAGAATAATAATATATACTTTTATTCTCTGAAAAACATTCTTGCCCGTATGTCATAATAACTTTATTATGTTTGAAAATGATCATAGTACTTTATAGTCAAATTTATTTTCTCTAATGTTAAACTCGATTGCTAGGTGTAACTCCACTACTCACTAACACACTCCATAACTACTTTCCATTGAGATTATATAGTTTTTATAAAGCTAAAAGTTAAAGAGTAATTTGAGTTTTTCGCTATTACTTTTAGTAAAATATACATTCCTAGTCGGTCGATTTGCTTTATCTACAATTAATTTGTTAATGACAAACATAATAATAATTTGTTAAACGACGATGCAAAAATGCTTTTAAAGCCTACTTTAATGTAGAGAAAAGTCTATTTTGATTTTTTGATAAAGTGTAGAAAACAATGAGTAGAAAATTCTAACCAGTGAACTAATAAATTTTAATTTACCTTTAAACATTGTTTGCAGACAGTGGCTATTTGCTCAGGATCCATTCTTGCATGTGTCACTATTTGAGTAAGAGACGCTCCAGCCATATATTCCATAACTACCCACAACTCATCGCCCACCAAATAGGACGCATGTGTCTCTACTATGTTTGGATGTGGATAGTCGCGCATTATCACCTGTTTATGAATAAATATGATAACAGACTGATGATTATGTATGTACATAATTATCACGTGCTCGAAGACTTTTGTCTTCAAGCTTTGCGGAATCTTCGAAGTGAAGGCTCGACGAAGCCTGCCAAACTCCGCCCAGTCTAACCGAACCCTCCTATCGGCTTCCTTCTTGAAGTTGTTTCGGCCTAGTTCATTCAATACTCTACCAATGACTACGTCTGTAGACTCAATCGTGAACAACTTCGTTCGTCACGGAATGACTTCATGGTTAAATATAACTTTCGTTTTGTCCAAATTCATACTGAGACCAACTAACTCCCTCAAGGTCTACATGACAAGATGACGTTATCGTCGGCGAAACGGATGTGAAAGATGTACGTCGTTGACATTGAAGCTTCGTCGCCCCCCCCCCCCCCCCCAAAGACATGCTCAAACGCAGTGGTGAACAGTTTCGATGACAATACAAATAAATATACAAACAAATAAATAAATAAAATACATCCCCCTGTCTTACCCCTTGTCGAAGGAAAACGGTCTTATTTGCTGGTAATGGACATGGACTGACCGTCCATACCGTCTTCGCTTCGTCGTTCATACATCTCATCATTACAGCCTATACAGTCCACTGCTGGACATAGGCCTCCACAAGTTTACGCCAAAAATAACGTGAACTCATGTGTTTTGCCCATAGTCACCACGCTGGGCAGGCGGGTTGGTGACCGCAGTACTGACTCTGTCGCACCGAAGACGCTGCTGCCCGTCTTCGGCCTGTGTATTTCAAAGCCAGCAGTTGGATGGTTATCCCGCCATCGGTCGGCTTCTTAAGTTCCAAGGTGGTTGTGGAACCTTGTTATCCCTTAGTCGCCTCTTACGACACCCACGGGAAGAGAGGGGGTGACTAAATTCTTTAGTGCCGTAGCCACACAGCACATACATCTCAGTTCATACATTTCAGTACCTCGATACGATTCAGTACGTTCCTACGGAAGTAGAACGACTGTCTGGAGTGCAGGATCATAGTGTCCTCGTCCTCTCTCCAGACTTCAGACAACCCCGTATGCTGCCACTTAATGAGACTTAGCTTTACTTTAAGTTCGGAATGGTGATGGTTGTCTCGGTTCCCCTAGTCTATACGTACGTACATGTACCGTTACATGGTCCAGCCACAAAGCACTTCCATTGAAAGTCGTGTAATGTTGGGTGGCAGCCTCCCGTAACCCAGTTATTCGTAGCACCCTTTGCCCTACAGGGAACTGAGACCCGAAATTTCTTCCGTGAACTCATAAAGTTTTGCCCATAGTTACCACGCTGGGCAGACGTCACAGTTGAGGAACTATTTTAACAAAAAAAAAGTTAATCTTTTTCCCACTCACCACTTCGTTAAAGAGTAATTCCCTTCGATGCTGGTTCTTAAGGTTCATCATCTTGACCGCGACTCGTTTTCTTGTCCTTGTATCAGTGGCCGCGCAGACAACGCCAGTGCTACCTTTACCAATTTTACTGAAGCCTGTCAGAGTCTCACGAGGATCACCTTCACTTACCACGAGACGTAGAGCAGCACGAAACTATATGAGAAAATAAATGTGATATAGTTACGACGATTCGGTATGTTAGTTTATGTTTCTTTACTTATATTATTTTAAGATTTCGATTTATATACTGGGGATTTTGGGAGTTACCCGAACGCGTCAGATAATGGGGATTAGCCTTGCACCTTGTGAAATACTCCAACCAGTATGGTATATAGCCATATATACAGATTGAGTCGTCATAAAGTGCACAAAAAAATCTTCAAAAAAATTATATTTGAGTTTTAATGAATATTATAAAAATTTTAATTGCCGCTGCTAGCCCTAGTTAAATAAATCGGTATAACTTTTAAACTAAATGTCTTTTCACGATGGAATAAATTTTATAACGCTTGCTAATAATAGGCTATGCTCATAAAGTAAAAATATCCTAGAAAATTAATGCTATAAATTTAGAAAAAGAATAATTTAATGAAAATCTGTTTTTTTTTTCATCATTTTTACAATAATGTTAAAGTTTCTTAAAACATCGTCCCAATTACCTTACTTTTTTTTATTTTAAGTTATTCTACATGGTATTAGCTTCTAAAAGTAAAAGATGCACATTCATTACTCAAATACAACATTTTAAATCAGCGTTTAAAAAAAGCAGTTAACATAGAGATGAAACGGATATCCGGTAACTATCCGGTATCCGGCCTATCCGGCCTTATTTTCACTATCCGGCCGGATACCGGATAGTAATTCAGTATTCGGCCGGATACCTGATAGTAATTCTGTACCATCATCATTGGCCTTAGTCCGTCTATTGCAGACGATTTAGACAGTGTCAGACAGACACTGTATCGCCTGGGACCCTCTTCAGGAAAACACAGAGTTGCCTAAGCTCCGCGCCACCCTCTCGACCTCACTGGCTAGGTCCACATGAACGACGAGTCGATACGTGTGGAGCCAGTTCGGCTACAGGAGTCTTTTGCATTTTAGAGCTATGCCACGAATGCTTAACGGAGACCCCATTCCGGGTTTCAAATGAAGTTTTCCTGCTCCAGGACCCTGATGATTTTGAGCCAGGTTTATCCCTCGGTCGCCTTTTACGACCCCTACGGAAAGAAAGGCAAGTGTGTTTGTGTGCGATACACCAAACAGCTAAGTCCCGCCGGATATCCGGCGGCCAGATATTCGGCTATTCGGCCACATGGTTGGCCGAATATCCCGTATCCGGTATCCGACCAAACTGCTATCCGTTTCATCACTGGTTAACACAGTGAAACACCGGAGTAGGCATAAAACAAAACTATGTATCTACATAAACCATTTATTATTTTTAGCAAATTAAAATTAAATAGCCTTGTCAATTAAGCTTATCATTTTGACCTAATGCATCAATTGTTCAAAATGACCACCCCGTTGTTACAAACACATTGTAGCGCGAAGCACAATTTGCTGTGTTGCATTTCGGGATCATTTCTGATTTCGTTTGCAACACGCAAAATTCTTTCTTTAAGTTCCACTACGCTGTTTATGGGACTGCTGTACACCCTTTGTTTCATTGTTCCCCACAAAAATAATCTAAATTGGTAAGATCGGGGGAACGCGCCTGCCAACAGGTCCTTGTCGACCGATCCAGCGACGCGAATAATTTTCATTTAGAAAAGACCTGACAATCAGCGCATAATGGACAGGACATCCATCCATTTGGAGGGTCATAATTCGACGGGTTAGCATCGGCACTCCCTCCAACAGCAACGGCAGTTTGTCCTTCAAAAATTCGAGAAATGTCTCTCCAGTTAATGTCCTAGGGAGTATAATTGGACCAATCAAAATGTTGTCAAACATTGCGGCCCACACATTTATTGAAAATTTCACTTAAAATGTTGAAGTCCTTTTCAGCTTAGGGTTTTCACCTTTTGGGCACCACTTATGTAAATTACGACCACTGACGATGCCATCTCTCGTAAACCGAGCTTTATCTGCCCACAGAATAGTTTTCGTGAATTCGGGATTCTCTCTAGTTTTTCTTAAAACCCATGTGGACATGACGTACCTTGAACGCCAATCCATATATTCGTGTATTAATGATATGGATGCAACCCTGCTCGCCTCAAGATACGCCAAACCGATTTTTGGGACACGCCATGTCATAACGCCAAACGTTTCGTACTATAGCTCAGGTTCCGATAAAATTACTTCCGTTATATCCCTACTGTTAATACCTGCTCGAGTATTAACCTTTTTTCTTTTTAGCGTGTAACCTTCCCAATCTACTCCCAAAACGCTCGAGTAAATCCCTATTTAGCTTTTTGACCTCCACTACTATTAGGTATTTATATGTATTATAACAAGCATAATTTAATTTAGTTAAGGTCTTTATTAGAATGTTAGCGCAGTATGCAATGACCTTACTTTCTACTCCGGAGATAGTGGGATAAATTCGTAATATATCTCTTTATTTATATGTATATTAATTGAATAAAAAATAGGATGCTATATCGGTCAACTGTTACCTGTTAAGACAGGCATGTTGTTTACATAAGGAACAGACAGTGTGTCTGTATATTAAAAATAATTAATACTATTTTTTCCTGACTTAAAGAAAGGAAGAAGTACTCAACTCGACTGTATTTATTTATGTGATATTTCATAACGTTTTACTGAGTAAACTGATTTTGAAGATATTTTTTTTAATCGAAAATAGGTGCTATGCCGATTAATACGTAGTATTCTCCATTCTACGTGACATTGGCGAAAACACCTGTGCTCATTTGGCACTATTCAATAGTCAATAGCCATTATCCTTAAAGAAGAAGAAGAATAATGTGTATTGAATGTTATATGCTATAAATATAATATAATACCTACGCCGTATTACTTTGCGATATAATTGAAGTCGGTTTTTTCGTTTATGAACAAACACAATTATTTTATTTAAAGTCTGCCTCTGATGACTTGAGTATGTATAAAAAAATATTTTCGTAACAAGCACACATTTGAATTATTAGCAAAAGAACTTCCTTAGCACATAATTTATAAGGACGCTATCACATTTTTCCACAAATATCAGTGTTTTTCAGGTACCATTTTAATTAATTAGGAGTCACACTGCGAGGATATCTTGGTTTCAAATGAAAGATAATATATTCATCTCCGAGTGACACCATAAAAATTCTATAGCCCCATACAATCTTTTCACATAAATACGGTTTAAACATCACAGAAATCGCAAAAAATTAAAAAAGGCGGGTCTGAATAGGAACCAATATAGCTAAATACACTGCACTAAGAAAAATAACTACATTAAGAAATTGCTGCTTATTTAGTCTTCTGTTCGTGTCGCTAAATATTTTATATAAAAATAAATAATATTTCCATTTATGAGAAAAATAAGAAACGCTCTCAAATTTCTTCATACATTTTTTACTCGTGAACCATCGTCATTCGTCATTTCACGCCGAAACGCGCTCATGGAAGCACGGCTGTATCGCTTCTGCGTAAATAATAATTAAGTAAAAAATGAGTTCCTTGTGTATACTGTGCTTGGACGAAGTTGATACTTTACAAATTCCCACGCAATCCATAACTCTGCAACTCAAGATCTTCACAATCGATTGTCTTTGCCTATGCATCTGATTTATATAAATAAAGTAATCTTCGAAATTTGTTGTCTTTCTTTGTTTTTTTCAGGTAGGTTAAGGGTTTTTATAATTAATTTTGTATCATAATGTATAAAGAAAAATTATATAATAAAATATTTGTTTTTTTTTTCAGAGCACCACATTGTATAATTTTCCGATTCCAATTTTAAGTAATAAACTAATGTCATATATATATATATCGAATTGAATAACCTCCTTCTTTTTTGAAGTCGGTTAATAACCTTAACTTTTTGGAGAATATAAATTTTTTTGATGTAGCCTAATGACGTTTGACATAGAATTGACAGAAGATTGATAATAACACTTTTTTTTTAATATTTTTTCTACCAATTCGAATTCAATATTCATAGTTAAGACTCGACAACGTCTGTCAGGTCAGCTAGTTTATTTTATACTAGATGTGCCCGCGACTTCGACCGCGTGAAATTTAACAAAAAGTCATTGTTCCGTTTGCAGAGTTATAAAATAAATAAATTTGTAAAATAAAAGTAGCCTAAATTACCCCATATTGCATCAGCTATCTGCCAGTGAAAGTACCGTCAAAATCGGTCCACCCGTTTCAGAGATTAGCCTCAATTCTATTCTTCTTCTCTAATTTTCAAATAAAAAAATAAGTTTCTAGAACATAAACAAAAACCATCGAAACTAGTAACTTAAGGATCAACGAGGTCACGAGCCGTAGCCGCCAGACACGGAGTTCATTTCAAAGACGAGATGAAGAATTAACAAGATTCTAAGTAGGGATTCTAAGGTAGTAGGCATATGTCCTAGTTTATTTCAACATTTCCGTCCTTTTTATATATCCTACAGAAAACTAGCCCTGTTTTACGTATTACATATATATTTATATCTACGTATTCGTAATATAAAATGGCATATTCCGCCTATAAACAAAAAGGAACGCAAAGGAATTTGTCAAATAACTATTTTTCGTCACTGTTTTATATTAAGTTGTGTTGTAGTTCAAAGTTCTTATGTCCAATGTATATTACATTTTATCATGAACAAGTCATTATCAAATGGGTTAAATGTTTTTATATTGTAATACCCATTTATTTTATTTAATTTAAAGATAAATATCTAATTAAAAAAGATATAGTCACAAACAAGTCACATAATGACACAATTAATAAATACCTAATGGCATCATTCATCCTACTTAACATATACTATAGATAAACTATTAAATATATCATACTTAACCTAAATCTTATCTAAGAAAGAGATAAATTTTATTAAAAATATTTGAAGATTTGTAGCTAATCTCTAGAAATACTGATCCAATTTTAAAAGTTCTTTCATCAGTATAAATTAGGTATATTTTGTTGTTTCATTCGCTTATGTTGACATAGTGGTAAGTGATACGCCAACTAAGCTACAGGTTTTCTAAATAATATTGAAGTTAAACTAAGTTAAGAAAAGCATCATTACCTGTTCGTGAGTTAAACGCAACTCATGTTTGGATTCGGTGATCGGTATATGTGGGGTTGCTAACGGTCCAGACTGTTGATGTCGTATCGTATTTGGATATGTATCACCTGAAATAATTAAAAATAATGCTTAGTTATATTACAATCCACGTTTCACTACAGTCTTTCTTGAAAACTAAAACCACGGGACATATTTGTCATCGATTTAGATGATGTTAAAAATTATAAACAATGCATATACATTTTATAAGACTAAATTAAGGGGTTTATTATTGCTATTATCGGTTTTTGAGTTATTTTGATGAAAAATATATACAACCGCTTTGGTGTAATGGTGTCTGCCGTGTCGGCGGCGTCTAAACACAGACAGTCGCGGGTTCGATTTCTGCTCGGAATGGATATTAGTGTTTATACAAATATTTATTTCCGGTCTGGATGTAAGTCCTTGTGCATCTCCCCACCGTGCTCCGGAGAGCACGTTAAGCCGTCGGTCCCGGTTGTTATCATGTACACGTAATAGCGAAAATAACTCATAGTGGGGAATATATCCGCCAACCCGCATTGGAGCAGCCTGGTGGATTAAGCACTCATTCTTCTCGTGCATGGGGAAAGAAGCCTATGCCCAGCAGTGCATATTGAAGCGGAGGCGGATATACTGGCCATAAATACTGTTACAATTAAAAATAAACAAAATATTACTTTTGAATTTAAAATCTGTCATTTTTATATGATTGTTCATTGTGTTTTCTCATTTTCACGCCAATACATTGTAAAATATTCATTTTTCGTGCTACATAAATTAAAAGTATATTGCGGTAGATGTCCAATAAGAACAGGTTTTAAAAAAAAGTGTGCTTCTGTACACACGTAAGAAGTTATACTTCATTGGCTAACTAACTTCACGTTGCTAACTTCTTCGTTGACTACCTACCTAACTTCAGATGACAGTGTGCGCGCGCATTCATTGGCTAGCTAACTTCAGGGTGTCGGTTTTTTTCGAGACGGTGTGCGCGCGCATCGTAAAAATTTACTCTAATAATTTTTACATAACGCGCCTAAAGAAATATTACTTCAAAAATTATACCACTAAGGACGTCAAATAGGGGTTGAAAGTTTGTATTTGTCATAAAATACGTCCGTCATGATTTTTTAATAAGAAACATGAAATTAATTTTTGCACTTTTGATTAAAAATGAATAAATATTTCATATAAATATGCATTAGTGGACAATCTACCCTTAAAGGGATGAAATAGGAATTGAAAGTTGAAATGAGAAATTCGTCATTTTTGAAATTAATTTTGTTCTGGACTAGATACTAATTAAATACAAGTAAACAAGTGTGTCATTTTTTGTGAAAATTCTAAACTTAAATGGGTGAAATAGAGGATGAAATTTGTATGGAAATCCGACTTCAAACACAAACTCACAAACTTCTTACTATTTCTAGAGTAAGAAGTTTTAAACTTTTTTATAGGCTTTTGATCATTATTTTTGAAATTGAGGAAAAAATCAATCCCTCACATCAAAATTAATGACGTTTCTTATAAGAGTGCGTTTTAATTTGCATTAATATTATTTTACACTTTATTTTTAGATCCGGTTAGGTATTAGATATATATAAATAAATAAATAATCAAATGTATTTTTTTTTAGTTTTTATGTAATTTTTACGCCTCCATTTATCTTAAATATTTTCCTGTATCCTGAATCGGAAGTAGTCAGAAGCATGAAATTTTATTTTATTTAATATCCCAGCGTTTACGGAAATTCTGTATAAGAATAAGAAATAAGAAATTATTTTATATTACTGAAATTACTTAAAAATGGCTTGAGGAACCTAAGAGAAGACTGTTAATCGTACTAATGTTCCATGTGGCGTGATTGAGAGCGAGCTTTGTGAGCAGTTTGGTAGTTCTAACGCACGAAAGGTGAACCATAATTGTGATACTAAGAGATGATCACTTCAGCCTATCGCAGTAAACAGCTGCACATAGGCCTGCATAAGTTCGCGCTAAAAATAGCGTGAACTCATGTGTGTTGCTCATAGTCACCACGCTCGGCAGGCGGGTTGGTGACCGCAGGGCTTTCTTTGTCGCACCGAAGACGCTGCTGCCCGTCTTTGGTCTATGTATTTCAAAGCAGCAAGCAGTTGGATGATTATCTCATCATCGGTCGGCTTTTTAAGTTCCAAGGTAGTAGTGGAACTGTATTATCCCTTAGTTGCCTCTTACAACACCCACGAGAAGAGAGGGGGGTGGCTATATTCTTTACTTTCGTAACCACACAGCGAACTAAGAGGTCATGAATTGTTGTAATATAATGATTATACACTACTTTAACTTCTCTCTGTAAATATTATCAATTTCTATATAATCGAAGCCGTGGGCAACTGCTAGTATAAAATATAGTTTTAGCAGTTAAATTAGTAACAAGCAAAAAATTAGAAAGAAAAAAAAGCTTAATTGTACTGTTGTAGAACTGATTACCTTTTTTGAAACCTGATGAGCATATTCTGTGAGTCACAACAAATCATTTACATATTTTAAAGATATAAATTAATAGCAACAGTGTGAGGCATTTATATTTAAACCATGTGCCTTACGGTTTCACCCGCATTCATTTGAGGAAAATACGTCCTAAAATAATACCTATATATCCATCCTAAAATATAGCCTATAGCTTGTGTCGGTAAATAGATTATCGAATGCAAAAAATGTTTTTTCAATTAGAACCAGTAGTTCATAAATTAAGCTTGTTCAAAGAAACACGCCGCCGTAAACGCCGGAAACGGACGCCGCGTTGGCGCAACTGTTACAGCCATGGATTGTACCTGTTGCGTTGGCGGTTGTGGGTTTGATCCCCGCTCATGACAAACATTTGTATTGGCCATACAGGTGTTTGCCGTGGTCTGGGTGTTTGTGCAGTCCTTGTGGGTCTCCTCGCCGTGCCTCGGAGAGCACGTCAAGTCGTCGGTCCCGGTTGTTATCATGTACACCTGATAGCGATCGTTACTCGTAGTAGGGAATATATCCGTCAACCCGCATTGGAGCAGTGTGGTGGATTAAGCTTTGATCCTTCTCCTACGTGGGGAAAGAGGCCTATACCCAGTAGTGGGATATTACAGGCTTAAGCGTAAGCGTAAAGAAACAAACAAACTCTTCAGTTTTATAATATTACACAGCTTTATAATATTTCAGCTTTATTATTATACTTAGCTAAAATAGAAATAATCCTTGTTTATTTAATGATATTCTTTTCATCAATTTTTTTTAGAATATGATAAAAATATAATTTTTACTCACCAACATTGTTATTTCCATTAACACCGTGCTGCATACCTTGAACCATTTGAGGTTGAGGGTGATTGTGTTGGTATGGTACATTAGCACTCTGTATGTTTTGGTATGTCATTGCTGCGAGCTGGTTGTCATTTATTTCTGTAACGGATCGAACTGTTGCTTCATGAGAGTGAGACCACTCAACAGGCGAGTCTGATACTGGTTTATTTAAAGTATAATTACTCTGCTCTCTTCGTAATGTCGGATACTGTGGAGCTGGTGGGACGGGAGGTGACTCTTCTGGCACTGATGGTGGAATATTTGGCTGATTACGTAGATCTCTTCTGATTCTCGGAGGGCTCATACTTCTGAGAGAATTGGATCTTGCAACATTAGAGGTTTTTGGTAAAACAACCCCATTCTGCACTGGCTGCGTCAAAGGATTTGCTGATACAGGTCTAGACAAAGCAGCAACCGAGGAAGATCTATGTTCACCTCTCACTACAGTCTTCAAGTCTAAAATCTCGGTGGGAGTAATCTCTGAGGGATCGACCAAGGGCAATGGCCTATTTGTTGATTTTAATATCTAGAACAAAGAAAAACAACAATGATCAAAGAATTTCAATTGAGACATAAATTTGTTATAAGATAAAATTCTCATTTTGTCTTATATTTACTTCAATGAACTACTTTACTGTACTAATTAACCAATATTATGTTGTTAGTTTTATTTTGTGTCTCTTCTTTCATGTGATATATGCTATTATTTTGAACACAATTTTATACTTGTATTTTAGTTTATTAAGAACCTTACTTTCTAGCTTTTTACCTGATTATTGCCAACAAGAGAGGCCCATTGTAGCGGCAGTCCAACAAACTTTCCTTCTCTTTTATCAAAACCCGTATGTACTCTATGCTCAAAATTGCTTGGGGGAGAAATAAGTGGCTTTTTCTTTTTCTTGGAAAACATAATGCAAACAATTTGTCTGCAAGAAAAAAAAATTAAAGATTTTATTGAAACTTTGGATGTATAATTATTGTAAATTTATCTTATTACTTGTCTTATGTCTAATTTTTTAATATCTGCAAACAAAAATCAAACTATAAAAAGTAATACGAAAGGGAAGTGAATTTAGAAAAAAAACAAGTACAAAAAACAATCATTGGAATGAAGTTGTTTACGCATAACTCGCTTAATAGAAAGCTTTACATAAAAACTACACGAGTACACAAACCACTAAATAGTTACCTTACACTGCACCAAACACACCTTGTTAATTTAATTTCACTTCTATGAAATTCTTAGCAGCCATACCCAAATATACAATTTTTCAAATAAATCCAATTACTAATGGTATTTGCATCAGTTGTCAAAAACTTTCACTAAATACGACTTAAAAGCATACACAATTTGCTCGACTTAATTTTAAGTTTTGTTTTACAAACACATCGTCTCACTTATATGAATGCTATTGAATACTATACAAAACTATTCATAAATGCGTTCGAACTTCGAGAACAGCATACTAAAATATCGTAAATTCGACACTACAATAATCTTTAATCTAGATAGTCAATTAGTGATTTTATTGTGGTACATTGGTACCATCTACGGTCGTAGTACCATAAAATAAAAGATGTGTCACACTCGACAAAGGTATTCCTTCGTCACATATAAGCCGTTTATGACTTTAAGAGTTACTTTAACTTTAAGCGGTCGCTATTGATAGTGCAATAGACCTTTAATTTTGTTGCTATCTGTAGTTTTGACATTCTTTTAAATGACTAAGAGTAACTTTAAGCGGTCACTATTGATAGTGCAAAAAGACCTTTAATTTTGTTGCTATCTGTAGTTTTACAAACAATTTTGACATTCTTTTATAATTTTGCCGATATATGCCAATACCAAGAAATGACCAAGAAGCTTAAACAAAACACCAATACCTACCTTTAGAATTACACACTCTCTTACATACATACTCTTTGGTATTTTGGTTTTAGGTAGAGCCGTAAAGAATACTTTTATTATAGGTACGTTTAGTAGGTACTCTTTGGTAATAAATTGTGGAAATCTTGACAATACTATCAGTGAAAATTGTGGTTGTGGTGAAGCAAAGTGGAGTAAAACAAGAACTATAAAATTATATGACAGACTCTTGAGAATTAAGTTAAAGAATATAACAATAAAAAAACAAATAAAACTTACATTTCAATAAAAATGAAAGAAAAACGACACAAAAAACAGCATAAAATATCTTCAAAACATGGGAGTAGTGTCAAAAAATCAACTCGAAGACGGAGTGTAAGTATATTACAATCAACTTGATATTTACATAACCGGTGATTAATTTATGGGGGGGTTAAGTTTTTCTTATTTCTGACTCTACCTTAATTCGAATTGCACTCATGCTCTGTTCCGCGACTAAGTATCAGAATTTTTTTGAGTTAAATCAATTTGAGTAAATATTTCGGAATTTTACAATATTATACATATTTACAATTCACAACTTAAAAACTTAATATTTACCAATACTCAAGGTTAATATCATGCCCACGTGGAATAGTGCCAAGAATATTGGTAGCACATCCTTGTTGAATTGCTATGCTAATTTAAATATATTATTATTTTTAAAATTACATCATGATATCTGAACTAAGATACGATTATGATTTGTTTTATCTAATGAACACATCTTTATGACAGTCTTCAGAAAGCTCAAATTCATCATCAGAATGGGTAGAAAAAGAAGAAACTTCAAAAAAGTCACTAGGTAATCGTGAGGAATGGATGTCATTGACTGGAATGTTAAGAACATATACAAAAGATGATGTTAAGCCAAAAAAAGATTTAAGAGACAAGAAGCACATTGATTCATACAACCCAGCTAAAAGTAGTAGAGAACTCAATCCTTATTGGAAAGATGGTGGTTCAGGTGTACCTCAAACAGCTGAGGACGTTCGAAAATCCAAAGAATTTCTAAAGCCCGTTGGTGAAGATGATTATTATTCACAATCTACTTCATATAGTTCAAGGAACACTTCAGAAAAATATAATTCTTATAGGTCAAATAAATCATCTAATTGGCGTAAAGAATCAAAGGAAAAATTTACAAGTCATGCCAGTGAATCTTACACTGTTTACTCAGACAAAATTAAACCAGATTCTCCTAAACCTCCTGCTAAAAGTAAAGATACTTTGTACCTTTCTGATGAAAAAATGAATAAATTGGCTGCAAAAATTGTAAAAGCAGAAATACTAGGTGATATGAAGGTAGTAGAAGAATTAAAAGCTAAATTGGAAGCAGCAAGGGAGTACAGGAGGAATAATCCTGATCCTTCAGAGGCAGACGATGATGACAGAATTCTTTTGATGTCAACAACCAGCAGTGGGAATAGTAGACCATTAGTGAGCAATCCAGGAGATCCTCGAAGTAAATGTGGCAAACGCAAGGTGGAAACACATGACTCTTCTGGAAGAATTAAATACTTCGGAAATGATGATAAATATGATTTAGCACAAATGGTAAGACTAATGTAACTTATAAATATATATAAATTATATTTTTACTATCTTAATAACTCTAATATTAAATGTGAATTTTATTATTTTCAGTTTCAACAAGAAAAATATGATTCTAATTATGACCAAGAAGCAGAATTGGCAAGAGTTGCAGGTAAAAATAAGAATCCAAATGATGATCTGGAGGATATATTCTTAGATGATATATCAAAGAACAAAAGTTCATGTAAGGAAAGTGAAAAGGAGAAACATCGTGCCATTAATCAGAATAAGAAATTAGAGAGATCTTTAGAAGGATGCAATTATTGCTTCGACTCTAAAAACATGTTAAAACATCTCATAGTCAGTTGTGGGAGTAAAATATATATGGCATTACCTGCTACAAAATCTCTTGTTAAGGGACATTGTATTTTAAGCACTATTCAGCACTCAATATGTGTGACAGCTTTGGATGAAGATATATGGACAGAAATACTGGTAAGATGGAGTATTATTGAATTACATCCTGCAGAGATAATAATTTTCTTAATAAACGTGTTTGACACTTATTATTGCTTTGTTATAGAATTACAGAAAAATGATAACTCAGTTTTTCAACAATCAAAATAAGGATGTGGTATTTTATGAAACCGCTACCAGATTGCATAGATATCCCCATATGGTTATAAATTGTATACCATTACCTAGAGATGTTGGAGATATGGCATCTATTTATTTTAAGAAAGCTCTATTGGAATGTGAAGCAGAATGGTCAATGAACAAGAAAGTAGTAGATTTAAAGGGAAAAGATATTAGAAAAGGTATTCCAAGGGGTTTACCTTATTTTTGGATCGATTTTGGAATGGATCCAGGCTTTGCTCATGTTATTGAAGATCAACAACTTTTCCCAAAAACATTTGCTGAGGTAAACAAAAATATTTTATACTAGCTGCCCGGACAGACTTCGTTCTATCACAAGTTAATAGTAATTTTTTTTTTTTTTTTGTGTTAAAACCTTTCATGGACCTTAAGAGCCATTTCACAATTTTACGCTCTGCAAGTTTAGGTAAATTTGGTCGCATCGCGCGAGTCGTACGAGCCGCGCGATCTTTGTGCTAGTACGTATAGTGTGACAACCAAAAGACCATCGTAATCATTTTCTGATGTATAATAAAAATTATAACTATGGTATAAAATGTTTTTTACATAATTAATTTGTTAAAAATTTCAAGTATGTTATATAACAACAGTCAATAAATTTAAAATAAAATTAAAAAAATCAATTTTATGAAACAATTTTTTTAAATTGATTTAGTTTTTTTAGTTTACGAATGAATCTAATATTTACGATATGAATAAAAAAGCATTTAATGACATCGACACCGACAAACATATTAATTAACAAATAAGAAGACAAACAGATTGAAATGCCTATTTGTATTGATAGTGTGAGAAAAGAAAATTAAATTATACATTTCTTTACAGAAATTATCATTATATTATTTTACAGTCATTTTCGTAATATGTTTATTTTATTTATATTTTATTATGAAAGTATCAAATGCGTTTTATCCGCTATAACAACAGGCGCTTGGCGCGTGTGAGCGAAAGAGACGGCTGCGCAGAATTTGGCGTGGACCTTACCTCTAAGAGCGCTAGCGCTCGACTGATTTACCGGGCTTGATGCGTGGCAATATATACTATCTTTTTATTATTTAATATAAAATGTATTAAAAATAATTACATCTTTTAATTATTTTTTTTGTATTCCTTAACGATGTAAGTTTACTTTGATGAAGATAGTTCGTTAAAATTTCTTAGTTTTCTAAGAGAAATATCGCTTTTAAAATTGTACTTATTTGGAAAATATTCGTAACTTTAAATTTTTTTTTATCGTTTAATAGAGATACAAATGGAATAAAAATCTATGATAGTGGACAACAAAATTATATTCCACATATTATGATATTTTTTTAAAATGGTTTCAACGTAGAGGTTATTGAAAAGTAGGACTTCAAAGTAGAGATGAAACGGATATCCGGTAACTATCCGGTATCCGGCCTATCCGGCCCTGTTTTCACTATCCGGCCGGATACCGGATAGTAATTCAGTATTCGGCCGGATACCGGATAGTAATTCAGTATCATTATCATTAGCCTTAGTCCATCCATTTCAGACGATTTAGATAGTGTCAGACTGTATCGCCTAGGACACTCTTCAGAAAAACACAGAGTTGCCTAAGTGTTCTGCGCTACCTTCTCGACCTCACTGACTAGGCCCGCAGGAACGACGAGTTGATACGTGTGGAGCCAGTTCGGCTGAAGGGGTCTTACGCATTTAGAGCTATGCCAGGAATGCTTGACGGAGACCCCATTCCGGGTTTCAAATGAAGGTTTCCTTCCCCAGGACCCTGATAATTTTGAGCTAAGTTTATCCCTCGCTCGCCTTTTACGACCCCACGGGAAGAACGGCAAGTGTGTGTGTGTGCGATACACCAAATATCTAAGTTCTGCCGGATATCCGGCGGCCGGATATTCGGATATTCGCCACATGGCCGAATATCCGGTATCCGGTATCCGGCCAAACTGCTATCCGTTTCATCACTGCTTCAAAGTATACATTGCGACCGTTTACCCAGGGAGGAGGCTGATGAAAAGGTTAATAATTTTATACACATAATATAAATCAAAATTCTGATCTGACTATGGACTACAACAAAGGTTGCTCTATTATATTTCAAGAATATAAATTACATTATTGCATCCAACACTGAGATTAACGACGTCAAAATATTACAATTTCGCGGATTGTTACCGATTTTTGTGAAATGGCTCTTAAGGAACATATACAAAAATAAATTAGCAAAATTGGTCCAGCCATTCTCGAGTTATGCTCTTAGCAACATTCATTTTTATTTATATAGATATCTTTTAGTATAGACAGTAACAATACAGTTTTTATATAATAAAAAAAAATGAGAACCTATATACCTAGTTTTCATTGCTAAATCGAATTACATTAATTTAAAATGATGTAAAAGAATTTGTTTAAAATTGTACATTTATTTTCAGGAAATCATTGGGGGTATGTTGGATTTGGATCATACTTTGTGGAATAATCCTCATAGAGAATATGGAGATGTGCAAAGAAAAAAAGTTATAGAATTTGTAAATGATTGGAAACCTTTTGAACAGTCATTCAAAAATTAAAATTCATTAATGTCATATAAGAAATGTAAATATTAAGGCTATCAGGAAATGACTAAAGGTTTTTTTTTTTTTAAATAATGATACTTAATATATTATTATATATCTGCGGATGTGTGTTGTTTCATAATGCTGTTCAATCAAAAGACCAAATAAAAATAAAAGTTTATAATTTATTAATCTCCTTGCTGGTCTTCCTTCATCATTTCTTCTATTAATCTTTGTCTTTCAGCAGCCTGTCTCATTTTTGTCAAAACCATTGATTCATAATCTCTGTCTGTCACTAAAGAACTCACATTACTAGCCTTTTTTGTAGATAATATTGGTCTTTCATTGAGCCACTTTAATGTTAGGGGATTATCAGGAAGACCTGAAACAAATAATTATAAGATTACTTGTTATATGTATACATGTATTAATTGACACGACATATTCATTTTTTTTTCTATATATTTAAAGATATAACCACAGGCTTATAATGCCAATGCTTTTGTTATTCCAATTTTTATTTTTGTTAGTAATCTTTACTCGGTACCTACACTACTGCAGCTTACATTAAGAAAACCAATTATTCTATCTTAGTGTCCCTCATGCAGACATGAGTCCACCGACCAAAATCACACTATTTTAATTGATATCTTACATGCAAACGGATATAGAAAAAAATTTTTTTTTGCTTTTTTTTAAATATTGTTATTTCATCTTATTTTTTTATTATTATATTGCACCTTACCTTAATTATTATAGTCATTATTACTATTATGATCTAAGTTTATATATACACTTACTTGCTAACTATAATATACGAGCCGACCCGTGCCCACTTCATTGGGCGTTAATTATTATTATATTAACCAAATAACATACTTTAAAGAACAAATTTTATAGCACTTAAATAAATAATATGTTGCTCCCGTGTATTTTTTATTTTAAATTACAGAACCAAATAACATACTTTAAAGAACAAATTTTATAGCACTTATATAAAATAATATGTTGCTCCAACGCCATCTATCAAAAATCGAGAAAACGTCGTCGATAGACTAAAATAAGACTTAAATTAATAACGTCGAAAGATTAATAAATTGTTTTCTAATAGCGATAGATGGCGCTAGTTTATTTACCATTTTGATATTATATTTTTATCTTTTTTTATTTACTGATTTTTTTCTTCAATTACAATAAAATATAGCCTATGTCACTCCTGAATAGTGTAGCTTTCTGTTAGTGAAAGAATTTTCATGATCGGATCAGTATTTGCGAAGATTACCCCCTACATACAAACAAAGTTATAAACTTTACCTCTTTATAATATTAGTATAGATGTACACTTATTTTCTAGTTACCGTATATGTACACTTATGACCTACTTGGCCTACTTACAATATACACTTCACCTATGTTATTATTAGTAAGTTATTTTTTTTTTTTTTTTTATCCTTAGTCCTATTTTTATAAGAGTCTTATCATTCACATTAAATTGTGATTACATTACACTGTGATTACAATTTACTCATAAAAATATGTGCTACAATTTATTATAATATATTAATTATGTAGTGTTGTCTTCACAACCCAACACTTTTCAACATTTCGTGCACACTCTCAATGACGGCGGCATCCCTGTTGTGAATCGCCATCTTAAGGCTGTGCTCGAGGATGCCTTTTTTAGAAGTTTCCAGTGCCTTCGCCACAAAGCGACCAATTGCATCGTCACGGTCATCGGTGTAATAGACACAGGTGTTGATGTGTCTAGTCACCGCGACTACAGCGTGCGAGGCTCTGTCGTTGACCGGACCCATATCCCTGGTCAATCAGCAATCTCTTCTCCTCTTGCGTAAAGACCAGGTACAAGGTCCGGTCCCTTTCTACAGGAATGCGCGCGCCCGTGAGGCTCTCCACTTGCAAAGATCGGATCTTTGTGCTTGAGTTGTACACGGTCTTGTAAACCTCACTGATGGCAAAGGCGACGTCTTTAGGGTTACATGCGTGCATAACAACTCACATGAGATGGTTGTTAACAGGGTTGGTCTGCAGTACCGCATTTCGAAGAGGTTGTCCCTGTCGATATACGGCAGCTGATTTATATCTCCAATGAGGACTAACTTCTCTGCTCCCGATAGTCGGGCGGCCATTACTATGGCTCCGAAATGGTTCATGAGGGCTTCGTCCACCGTTAGGCGTTTGATTTTTGAGCCCTCACGGAAACTATTTACCAGCATAGATGCCATAGTGCACACCTTTTACTTGGCTTTGTTGCCATAGCGGTGCGCCAGTTTTTCCTTTAGGTCTTTGGCCGCCTCAACTGTGGTGGTAATCACGACCTCCGTGTCCTCATCGAAGTCCCTGACTATGCGAGTTGTCTTGCCGCATCCTAGTACACCGTTTATCCACTCCAGCGATGGTAGCCCCCAGGTCACGGACGGTAACACCAGGCTTTCCGGTCGCCCGAGATGGTTTTCGCCATCCGCAGCATCCAGTCCCCCAGCATTACGGCGCCTGGTACGCGTGGCCACCGGCATAGAATAGTGCCACCCCCATCTCATCCCGTGGGTATCGTAAGAAGCGATAGAGGGAAAACCACTAGAGGGCAGGTAGCTGTGCCTTCTAAACACATGGTCACAACTGCGATCGTCAACTTGCCTGGCAAGCGTGGCGATTACGCCAAATCCCCCCAAACGGTCTTAAATGATAAGACAGAATATAAAAGATATAGATGATTGTAGCCAAATAATACTGCCCTGAAGTAGTGTTGTATTGCCGTGGTCTGGGTGTTTGTGCAGTCTTTGTGGGCCTCCCCACCTTTATCACATTAAGCCGTTGTTCCCAGTTGTTATCATGTACACCTGATAGTGATCATTACTCATAGTACAGAATATATCTGCCAATCCGCATTGGAGCAGTGTGGTGAATTAAACTCTGATCCTTCTCCTACATGGGGAAAGAGGCCTATGCCCAGCAGTGAGATATTACAGGCTGAAGCAAATTTACTTTCCTCGGCGCCCTGGTATGCTCGCAACTCGGAAATTCACGAGTATCTAGAAATCCCAACCATTGGATGAAGCTAAACGATATTCAGCCAACTACAAGGACTGGTTGACAACCCATCCTAACCCGTTATCCCAGATGCTTTTGCAACCAAATCCAATTAGAAGACTCAAGAGAGCCGATGTGCTGCCTTACTAAGGGGAGATGGAGCAGTGGCTCTATCTCTCCAAACACTAATCTCTTGCAATACACCTGATTATAGTCTAGGTGACTGATCGCAGGCCTAAAATAAAACTAAAAAAAAACAACTTCAACCTACCGCAGTCCACTACTGGACATAGGCCTCCAAAAGTTTGCACCAAAAATGGCATGAACTCCTGTGTTGCCCATAGTCACCACGCATGGCAGGCGCGCTGGTGACCGCAAGGGTATATATATAATGTAGTTGAAATTTATACACTTTAATTTTAAAAAATAAACCAGCTCAGTAACAGCAATCATTTTCCAACAAAAAATTGCAAAAACTAATTTTTTGGGCTGTCAACTAGGTGTAACCCCTTAAAGACCAACAAATTACTGAGTTACTAGTATTTATGTATCAAATGATTTAAATTGATTAATATAATGTATTATATCATATACCACACCTTTTTCTAATTCTAGAGCCATTTCGGAAGCCTCTTTATTTGAAAACTCTACTAAAGCACTGCCTTTCTTCTTAGGAGACATAATTAATGCTGTTATATTGCCATACTTTTTAAGAAATCTTTTCAAGTTAGATTCATCATACCCTCCATTGGTAGGATCATTTTTTTCAGCCTTCCAAGTTATTTTTATCCTGTTCAGACTAGAATCCCATACCGGTTCACTGATGTTTCTCATAGTCTTTTGTATTTCATCTTTCATTCTCTGTTGTTCCTCTTGTAAAAGTCTACTACCTTCTTTTTGCAATCTTTGAATTTCAGCAGCGAGTTTTTGTTCATCTGTTAAACCTGTGTTTCTTCCACCAGACAGCCCATCACGTTCTCTCCGTTCTAAATCTTCTTTAAGTTTACGTCGTTTACTGTCTAGTTCCTGATGTCGTAGTTTCGCAGCTGCTTTGGCTTTTAAAACTTTGTCGTACGCGACTCGTGCTGCACTGTCCGTCAAAATTTCTAATGCCCGCGACAACTCGTGGAATGTCTCTGCAGCTTTTGGATTGTCGGGATTCTTATCTGGATGGCATAGTAGAGCCTTTTTTCTATATGCTTTTTTTATCTGTAAATAAATGATACATTGAAATATGAGAAGGAAATTCGTATAAGCAAAAGTGGAATATTATAAAAACAATAATAATGCAAAAAAATTTACAAGCACCTTACCTCAGATTCTGTCGCCGTTATCTGAATATCCAATAATTCATATAGATCCGTATCTTCTATATTTGTCTTAGCCATTTTCTTTAAAAACTATTAACTGAAACGGAAATTAACACAATATTATGAAAGTATAGAATTACTGAATATTTTAAGAATATTATGACGATTGACATCCCATTAGCGTTAGGCGTTATTTAACGTAATCGGTTTCAGTAACTAGTTACGAAGCGAATAACCATGTACGTAGTTTCGCCGATACGAATGTAACGATTACTTTACGTACGCAGTTTTATCAAAAACTTGACACAACGACCGGCGCATAAGCGTTTTGCCTAATAACGTAACACAATACGCAGATACGCTTACGCGTAGGATAAAAAGAGATGGCTATAAGTACTATAGGTGCATCTTTGTTTTCGAATATGCTCATGCGATTTTGTACGCAATTACTATGAGCTTAAGTTTATTTTAATATGTACAGTTTTTTAAAGAAATTTTAATTTCGGTCGTGTTTATTTTTAAATATTTTCGAATTTACTATTTAGATTAAGACAGTTGACGAGTGATCAATTATTAACGATTAATGTTATTGTCTCGCGTTAAAGGATATACTAAAAACTGTGGGTTTTTTGTTGTATTTTTAATTATAATGTATGTATCTCGAAAAATAATTAAAAGCTGTACATAAAATCAAATGAACTTCTAAATACGCCTGCATCGACTATTATGTCTATAAAAAAATCAAACAATTAATTTAAATCATAGATAAATTTAAATAATATGTTTTGCAGCCAGTCGTAAGCCTGGATAAACTATGAAGGGAAATTAATTTTATTATACTATTCATCAATATTAACGTACGTAACGGCATTCGAATTTATAACATATAACTACTTCATAACCATAATACCAAAGAGCAACACGGGGGGAGTAGCCATGTACAGGCGTTCCCCTTTGTCAAGGTATAAGGCCAAATGGCCATATGCATTCAATGGAACTAGTTGCAGCTGCACTGCTCACTAGACTAAATCTAGTTGCGCGATTGAATTAACGTCCTTCAAAAAATGCCAAATTGTTCTGTTTTTTGCTGCAAAAAGAGATCTGCCACGTCAAATTTACTAAAACACGGCGTTACCTTTCATACGTAAGTCTTTTTTAATCACATTATTACTTGTATACTACGTTTAAACCTCTTTTAAACTTAAATATTACAAATATTACCGGTCGTGTTGACTCGATTTGTTTACCAACACAGGCCGCTCGCCCTCATACAATATGCGGATCGGTCGAGTGACTAATCGGAGCCTATTTCCGAGAAGTCACTGTCGCCGAGCATTGTTACCGGTTTGTTTGTAGATAGTTATCGATAAAAACGGCAAAGGCAAAAGAGGAGACAGACATTTTTGAGATTTTGATTTATTTAAAATATTATATTGCGAACTTTTTTTAATAAACGTAGTTATATAATAAAATTGCATTAAATTAAATATAATACACTTATTATGAATATTAATACATTTTACTAGAATTACTTGATGATGTGAACTTCGACCATACTGTTTTATATAAAAACTAGCTGTGCCCGCGGCTTCGCCCGCGTTGAAATTAGTGTGTCACAAAGTTTTCTTAGCAAACTTACAGTGAAACTCTCATCAAAAATGGCTTAGCCGTTCCATAAACCTTCCTCTTGCCAATGGTGAAGCCCTCTCTCCAATGATGAAACCGCATGAAAATCTGTTCAGTAAATTTTGAGCGAATCGATCACATACAATTTTGGGGACTTTGATAATACAATTACTGTTGCCCGCGACTACGTCCTCGTGGTTATGAAGATATGCATTACTATTAAGATGTTTAACGCAAATTATTTTTTTATTTCAGTCACTTGAAATGCTTATCAAACTGAGTAACTTTTTAAAAGGCACAATTTAGTATAATTTAATAGTTATTTTTATAAAATCTCTCTATACACCACATTTTTGGTTTTATTTTCAGGCTTTGTATGTTTCATAAAAACTACTAACCCCAATTAAACCCCTTAGCGATGGAATATCGTAAAATCCGTTCTTAGCGGACGTCTGCTAACTATAATCTGCCTCCCTGCCAAACTTTATCTTTGTCCAACCTGGATGGATAGACCATCCAGCGGTTTTTGAGTTCTCGTGATGAGTGCGTCAGTGACCTTTCTCTTTTATATATATAGATTACGATGCATTATATTTGGGCACCTTCTCACCATCTAATGAGCGTACATTTTAAATTTCATGTCTCTTACTTCAAAAACATAGGACTTTCATACAAACTTCCAACCCCCATTTTACACCCTTAGGGGTCGAATTTCGTAAAATCCGTTCTTATCGAATGTTTACACCCTAAAAGGGCCTTTCTGCCAAATTTCAAGTTTGTAGGTGTTATAGTTTCGGAGATTTCGTGATGAGTGAGTCAACCTACCATCCCCCGTTTTAACCCCAAAAGGGAGTTGATTTCTAAAGACACATTATTTGGGTACCTTCTCATCATCTATAAGGCATACATTTTAAATTTCAAGTCTCTTCAAAAACATGGGACTTTCACACAAACTTCCAATCCCCGTTTTACCCCCTTAGGGGTCGAGTTTCGTAAAATCCGTTCTTAGCGGATGCCTGCGTCTTATAAGGAACCTATCTGCCAAATTTCAAGTTTGTAGGTGTTATAGTTTCGGAGATTTCGTGATGAGTGAGTCAGCCTACCATCCCCCGTTTTAACCCCAAAAGGGAGTTAATTTCTAAAGATACATTATTTGGACACCTTTTCACCATCTATAGAGCTTACATTTTAAATTTCAAGTCTCTTACTTCAAAAACATAGGACTTTCATACAAACTTCCAACCCCCGTTTTACCCCCTTAGGGGTCGAGTTTCGTAAAATCCGTTCTTAGCGGATGCCTGCGTCTTATAAGGAACCTACCTGCCAAATTTCAAGTTTGTAGGTGTTATAGTTTCAGAGATTTCGTGATGAGTGAGTGACCTTTCGCTTTTATATATATTATAGATTATAGATTTGGCAGGTTTTCTAAAAATCCAAATTTAAGGGATACATGGAAAAAAATTGTAATAACAGACTAACCTGGACGCCCACAAAAAATAGTGTAATTTGTTCAGATCATATTAATACCACTAACTTTCAAGTGTTGGCGAACAATAGAAGGAAATTAGTCGAGGGCACCAAACCAACACTAACACCACACTGTTTTTGTCCCGTCAGTTTTTTTTTGTCTCATGTACAAGGTAATCAAGATATGGTTCACCTTAGTCATAGTAGTGAAATGAAGCTTAGATTTATCAACTTTGAAAATGAACAATGTCCATCCTTTCAGAGTCATCAACAAATCATTCAATCTAGCAGATGACTAGCGATCTTATGATGACATTAGTGCTACGCTCCCTATTCCCGATTCATTGACATCATCGTGTACATTATCAACTCCTCAAAATGTATGTTAACTTTAAATCGTTTATTGTAGACTGGCATTGTTTGGCACAACAACGTTGCACCAAACGTATTGTGACATATTTATGATAGTTAGACATATGCTATCGCGATACTTTTTAACCGACTTCCAAAAAGGGAGGAGGTTCTCAATTCGACTGTATTTTTTTTAATGTATGTTACTTCAGAACTTTTGACTGGGTGAACCGATTTTGATGATTTTTAATTTAACAGAAAGCTGATGTTTACCATGTAGTTGCGTTCAAATTTCATCGAGATCTGATAACAACTTTTTGAGTAACCTTTGATAACGCGTATATATTACGTATATCGTATTACTTGTCGATGTAATTGAAGTCGGTTTTTTTTTTCGTTTGTGAGCAAATACAATTATTGTGGATAATAATGTATTCTAAAAAGTCTTACTACATTATATATTTCTATTATCATTATTTTTTGCAGCGCACGCAATGTAAGGCATTTTTTAGGTTATTTTTTTATCCCTTGGGTTACATTATTGGAGTTTTAGTAAGGATCACAAATATTTTTGAAAATATAGTATAACCTATGTCGCTCAAGGATAGCGTAGCTTCTCAACGGTGAAATAATTTTTTGAATCGGTCCAGTAGTTTCGGAGCCTATTCAATGCTAACAAACAAAAAATCAAATCTTTACTCTTTATCGTTTATTTTACATGAAGATCTTTGATTTGTAGTATATAATAAATTAAGTCTATTTTATAATAACATCTTACCTTTGTATCACTTTAAAAACCTTATTTCCCTAACCGAGTACTTGAATTTATCGATAATGCATATCGACAGTTGTTACAACCACGGCTGTAAGCAACTTGTTAGTGTAGTTGCGGCGTGTCATTATACTGTAATGACACAGAATGTATCTATGTGTGTGTGAAAAATGTAAGTGGGATTTTAATTTAGTATGTGTGAGTTTCGTAGTTCGTCGTCGCGACAGACGATTATTTTTGTGTGGGGAATTAGATAAAGTGTGCATGTGTGTAATTTCCCCCCGCAAAAAATGACAGACAGTTTTGTATCGGTAACAAACGCAATGGCTACTCCCCTCCGTGTTGATCTATGCCATAATACAAACTAAAGTAATATAACGTAGTAACTGATGCTGTGTACAGAAATAACTAGTTACGAAAAATAAGCAGTTTCGAAACTAGTTACGCGTATCCGCGAAACTACGTATAACCGATTACACATAAAAGACGTTACGACCCACGACTACATCCCATTGTCTCATGTACCCTATATTCACAAAGCATAGTAATACTTACAGAAACCTATATTACATTAATTACGGTCTATGGTCTCATGAAGTTATGACTCGTAAGTCGTCTCGGACTAAGATCAAAGGTAAGTCGTATTCGTATAAGAATTTGACATTGACATGATTTGTACCAAAACTATCTGTATATTATATTTCTTTGGAATAGTCTTAAGTTGTTGAACTTTGTACTACTCAGCATCGCTTTTTGTGTTTTTTTTTAAATAATTACTTTCGTAAAAAGACAGTAAGAAATCGGTGAAGAAGAATGTTGACAAAGTTTTCCATTTTTGAATGAAGGTGTACAACAAGGAATGTCTTTGGCATTAAGTTCGTTTTTTAAGAAACAGTAATAAACTATTATTTATTCGTAAATATTGGACATCCCTATTCGTTAAGTGACATTTCAGTTCTGTCAATTATCATGTGGTACCTGTAAATCTAACTGGCATACACACAGTGAATTTACATTTTGTTATTTTAAGTGAAATTCGTGAAAATATTTATACATTATGATTCGGAGGTATAAATGTAAGTAAAGTAGCAATTTGTTTCTTTTATTATGATGAGATTATTTCTCAACATAATATTCTATAATTTCAGTTCTTCCTTTGAGGAATGGTATTACATTCTGCCGTAATAATTCAACAGCTACTCAGCCTGAACAAGTTGAGTCTGCTGTACAAGAAAGTAAGTTTTCTATATTATACTAATATGTAAAATAAAATTACAATGTCAGAAACTTTTTCTATATACTTTGTGATATTTTTGAATATTATTAAGTTAAAAAACTTGTTAATATACGAGTTATTAGTACAAAAATTAGCAATTGAATATTACAAACTTTTTTATTAATTTAAATTGTTTATGTCATTCCAGGCAACACATCAAAAAGTCCTCTAAACCATCCGGATTATTTTCAAGTACATAACCTGTTCACTGTCAAAGATTTATTTGATGCAAGAGTTCATTTCGGACATAAAGAAGGATCACTAAATGAATTTATGACTCCTTACATTTATGGTTCAAGACAGGGCCATTTAATATTTGATTTAGATATTACAGCAGAACATTTACGTAAGGCACTTAATTTTACAGCACATATTGCATACAGAGGTGGTATCATTTGTTTCTTTAATAGAAATGCTTTGAATGCTCATTTGGTTGAGAAAACAGCTTTAGAATGTGGCGAGTATGCTCATACAAGGTTTTGGAGAGGAGGTATTTTTACAAATGCGAATCATCAATTTGGTGCAGTCACAAGATTACCTGATCTCTGTATATTTTTAAACACCCAAAATAATATTCTCAATCAACACACTGCAGTTAGAGATAGTGCCAAAATGTTAATACCTACTATAGGTATAGTTGATTCTAACTGTAATCCAAATTTGATTACCTACCCTGTTCCTGGAAATGATGATACTCCAGTAGCAGTTGAATTGTATTGTAAACTATTCAAAGCAGCCATTACCAGAGGAAAAGAGGCAAGGATGAAATTTTTACAAGAAAACAACTGAATATAATAATTTTTATAAAACATTTAATTTTAAAAATTATAGCAACATTTAGATTAGGAAAAATATTTGTTTTGTAAACTATAACAATAGATATATTCTTAATTTACTTACATGGTTTAATTTATTTATTTTATATGGTCCTTTATATCATATTTTATGTAAAATGACTATACAAGATGATACATGTTTTTAAATACAATATTACATAAAACAAAAAAGTTGACTATAAAATAGGTAATGCATTGGAATATTATGCAATAAATTTATTATCAATTTAACAAATTATGCTGATTAGTTTAGCCCAAAAGAACCTTACTCAACAAATGAGGAGTTGCATTGCTGTCTATTTCGCGACTTTCCCAACTGCCTGTGATACATTTAGAGCTGCATAGATATTGTAGAAGTGGAATTCGGTATTTACCGCAAAAGTCCACAAACTTGATATGTTCAACACGGTTGTCAAAAAATACACCTAAAAGTAAACAAAAATAAAAGTAATAAACATATTATTGTGATTCATGATGGTGTTTTTAATACTAAACTAGCCACTGCCCGCGACGTCGTCTGCGTGAACGCTATACAGCACCAAAAATACCTACGATTATACCTTTAAAAATAACATTCATTTACCCGTTTTTTCTTTAAAATTCATATCTACAGAAAAATCTCATAGATGGCGCTGCTTTAAAATTGTCTTGTCTACTTATATTCATTTAATTATGTTCATCGGCTTAGTTACTTATATTGCGTAATTTTTATAGTGTGAAGCTAGCTTATATAGCATGGTTATTAACATAATAACAACAACATTCAAATATGCGTCGTTAGATTACACGTTGTTACAGAATGCGTTGAGGAAATAAAAGGTTCACTGCTCGTTCCCGGTAGGTGATAGCATGGTGATAGCATGATAATATGTAGCCTAAATATTGACCCGACTTCTTAATAATATTCGTGCCAAATTTGAAGTAAATCCATGCGGCGCTTTATGAGTGAGTGAGAAACAGACAAAAATTCTAAATACTATATTTTTGGCTTCAGTACCGACTGTAGATCACACCCCAAGTATTCTTTTAAAAAAATATTCAATGTACAGTTTTGACTTTCCTACCATTTTTTATATGTATAGATAATAATATTATGAAATTCTCATTGTGTATATAAAATAAAGGTCATTAAATGTTTTGGTGATTTTTTTTTATGTAAGTATGTTTACAGTTCTCGTATAGCTGTGTGATCAATCCTTTAATAGTGACATCATGATCATGGGTTTGATTCTTGATAAAATATTTATTTCTGCTCTGTACTCTTGAGTTTCTCGTTATCGGTCCCACCATATATTTGTCGTCAGTGGGACTTTGAGGTGTAATGTAGAGCATATAAATTCATGGGTCCTAATTGTTATCTTAAACACTTAATAACTGTTACATTTCTTATCCCTATTTCCCGCTCAGGACAAGCGTCGCGTATTAGGTTTCAAGTCTTCTACAAAAGAAGAGGATACCTTCGACCAGCAATTAAGATACAGGCTGAAATTTTTTTTTTTTGCTTTTAATTTATTTACCTTTGCACTTTGGGTTGACACAACACTGAGCTGCTTTTAAATATCTATTCAATGTTGTAGGAATATCACCTGGTTGAATCGGAATATTGTAAAGTTTGATAGTTCGAGCAGCTAATTCAAGCAAAGAAGCTGGCTGCAAAGTCATATCTCTTACAAATCTCACCACGAGAGGGTTGTCTCGAAGACTTAACTGAAAAAATAAAAACGTAAATATATATATAGGCAATAATAGTAACAAAACGTTATGTTGGTGTTGTGTATGGGATGTTGTAACGTATGTTATGTAAGGATAATATAGATAAGTATATTTTGTGCCACTCATCATCAGATTAGATCGTAAAGTTTGGCGAGATGATCATTAGTTAATCGATACAACTCGTTCCACCCTTGTGCTACATTTATAGCACTAAGCAGACAAAAAAAAAATGGTTTTTGAGCTGGAAAAACAATGATTAGAATTAACATTTTTATCGCCAACTTACTCGGACTCATGGCCAAGGAATAAATTAATGATTAAACAGATGTAAGGCAAAAAAATAATGGTTATACTCGTATACCTATAATATTTTAATCCTAACTAGATCGATTTGTCGCCCCCCCAATGCACTGCATGTATATATATGGATAAAAAATTATCGTGTCACAATGTTTGTCACCATACTCGTCCGAAATGGCTGGACCGATTTTTATGATAACAATTTTATGTCAACACAGGCAGGACGCATGCTCGAAGATTTTTGTCTTAAAGCATTGCGGAATTTTCGAAGTACACTTGATGAAGACTTGATGAAGCCGCTCAGTTAAACCGAATTTTCCTATCGGCTTCTTTCTCAAAGTTGTTGCGGCCAAGTTGGATGGTATGACCTGGATAGACATGATCCTAAACAACTTCGAGAAGTTGGTATAACTTGGTTGTTAAACATAACTTTCGTTGTGTCCAAGTTCATACCGAGATCGACTCATCGGGAGAACTCGTTTAGGCCACACAGAATATAGCCTAGCTTCTCCAACGTCTCTGCAAAGATAACGATATCGTCGGCGAAACGAAGGTGCGAGATGTATTTGCTGTTGACGTTGATGTTTTGTCTCCCCTCCTCCCAATCCAACGTCTTAAAGACATCCTCCAGCGCAGTGGTAAACAGTTTCGTACGGTCATCGTCGCCGCGTCATACATACACCTCAGTACCTCGATATATCATCGCCAGTCGATTTGACATCTCTGCAGAGTATCCAGGACAGCTCAAGTCTCGAATTAAAGTCAAAGGTTTCTCGTAAAAATATGCAACAAATGCCATACAAGGCGGCTGATTATACTGTTGATTTTGGGGTTTCAGTTGGAACTACTCGGAACTACATGTTTTGTATTTGGGGCAGCGTAGATTGGAGAATTGCTGTGTGGCTACGGTAATAAAGAATATAGCTACCCCCCTCTCTTCCCGTGGGTGTCATAAGAGGCGACTAAAGGATTCACTACCACCTTGGAACTTAAAAAGCCGATCGATGGCAGGATAACCATCCTACTGCTGGCTTTCAAATACACAGGCCGAAGACGGGCAGCAGTGTCTTCGGTGCGATAAAGCTAGCCCTGCGGTCACCAACCCGCCTGCCCAGCGTTGTGACTATGGGCAACACACATGAGTTCACGCCATTTTTGGTGCGAGCTTGTGGAGGTATGTGAGTATTGGTATGTCCAGCAGTGGACTGCGATAGGCTGAAATGATGATGATGAATGATGATAAGGTCGGAGAAGAGATTTCATCAAGGGGTTTTAGGGGTTACTCCCAGCGTTGAAGTCTCCTATATCAACGTTATAAAATGCCGAAGTAGTCTAATGTTTGACTTTTGATATATCCTTCAGACAAGATTGCGACCTTAACGTCCGATAGCGTGCCGAGGTCAGCGCATATACCTGTATTACTTGCAGGAAGTACTTGTCAGTAAGTTTAAGTGCAAGATACGCTACCGATCGATACACTGCTGGCTTCCACAACGTTGCTAATGAGTTCTTGTGTACCAGAAAACCGACGCCACCTTGGGAAAACCCATCACCTTCACGTAAGTAGAACTATTGCCCAGAGCCCAGTCTCAGCGTGTCCTCGCCCTCTCTTCGGATTTCAAACAACCGCTGTATGCTCTACCTTAATGTGACTCAGTTCTACTCACAGTGCCCGTGGGCGCTCTATGGACGAAGGCCCGCGGACATGGCGGGCCAACCATTGGGACGTCGCGGTAGCATGCGAAAGCGATCCCGTGGCGCCCCGCTATGTTCATGAGGGCACCGCTAGGTTTTAGTAGGTAGTCTGGGTTTTTCACCGGGCCAGGAGCCCCACATTCCCACCGGCCTCGTCAGCGGGGTGCGTAAAAGCATTTCCCCGCAAAAAAAAATGTTGTAGTATTGGGTAGCAGCCTACCGTAACCTAATGATTCCTAGCACCCTCCTCAGTAGCCGGGAATAGTGGGGCTGCCGGGAACTGAGGGGCGGAGATTTCTGCCGCGAATTCATAAAGGTTTTGGCCACATAGTCACCACGGTGTGCAGGTAGATTGGTGACCACAGGGCTGACTTTATAGCACCGAATACTGCCCGTCTTCGGTCTGTGTATTTAAAAATCCAGCTGTAGGATGGTTATTGTGAGTTAACATTTTTCAATAAAGGTAAAGTTTAATAAAAATTAACAAAAATGTATAAATTGTTGAACAGTTTGAACTGAATTTAAGTTAATAACTATACATAAGTACATATTTAAACTTACCTCTGTTAAGCATTTTAATTTTATGATTTGAGTTGGCAACGTTTTCAATTTGTTTTTATGCAGTAGCAGTGATCTTAATTGTTTGAGATTGGCGATGCTAGGTGGTAGTTGCTCTATTTGATTATTACTTAGAACCAAAGCTTGAAGAGATATCAAAGCTCCCACAGAATCAGGTACTTCTGATATTTGGTTGGCACCTATCGATAAAATTTGTAAGCTGAAAATAAAGAAAAACACTTTTATAAATATGTTAAACTAGCTTCTGCGCGCGACTTCGTCCGCGTGGAACAGAGGCGCGCGCAAAACTTAGGTAATCATTATTTTACTGCGATGTTATTTTAAAACTGCGATATCTCCTGAGTTACTCATTAAAATCGAATTATGTAAATGGTAATTTTGTTTTAAATTAAATACTTGTGATGAATAACGTATTTATTTAGATAAGGATTAATATCATGTTTATAAAAACATCTTCGCAAATAATGCATTATTTTAGAACAAACTTGGTTAGCATAAAAAACGTTATAGTGAGCCAACCTTAAAAGATAGATATATGCTGTCGCGGACTTTTTTTAGAACTTTTAAAGAGGATCAATTCTGTCATACATGATTTTTGCGAAACTTTAACTGTTTTCACAGCGCACGCAGCGGAAGCTCTCAAAAGGAAAAAAGAACCCCCGATTTTGAAACATTTTCTTTGGTTCTCAGCTCTTTTTGGTCTGAGCGTAATGATATATAGCTTATAACCTACCTCGATAAATGGACTATCTAACACTAAAAGAATTTTTCAAATCGGACCAGTAGTTTCTGAGATTAGCGCGTTCAAACAAACAAACAAACAAACAAACTCTTCAGCTTTATAATATTAGTATAGATGTCTTTCGTTATCTAGTAAAGAAATAATCATTATTAAACTTTAAATTAAAATTTAAATTTTCAGATAGTTTTGACTGTATAAACTTATGTGCCACAGTCAACTGAGTAATCAATATAAAAGTAATTTTATTTAACATCAAGCTCATTTACCGAAACTATGAAAAGTAGATGTAAAAAAAATGTTAACTTTATTGAGGTAGGGCACATCAGGTAATATCTTCCGTAAATTTGGAGCAGCCCGACAGAGAAAGCACCTCAACTTTACAGTCGATCACGGATAAATAACACTGCTCGCGAGTAGTGTTTTGTTACTGTGGTGAGTAAGGTACTCATAGTTCCTGGGAAGGATCCGCAACGCACTGGCAATGCGTCTGGTGTTGTTAATATCCATAAGCTTGTGGATGAAATGTGCTTTACACCACACGACTAAAGTAAAACTTCTTTAGTTGCCTCTACAGTAATATACGAAACGTTACTCTCTCTCTTTTTGTCTTCACTAACTTATATCTCCCTCTCAACTTCCGTTCTCTTTGCCTGATCACACCTTTCGTCACGCATTCATCAGCTTACTACCTAAGTCAAGCGTGGTTAAAGAAGTTTTACTTCAAAAATATAACTAGCCTACGAGCTGAATACAACGTTTTAAAATATTCACAGCTAATAGATAACGACGGTTGTCAATTTTTATATTTATGCATAAAGATAGCCTGACGAGCAAACGTGCGTTGTAATGGTTGAAAGTGCGTCAAACAGGATAGTGTATCTTAAAGGTAGGTTACGTTTACGTGGGTATCTTAGACGCTATATTATATTTTCGATCATCCATCACAACGCCGTGATGAGAAATTTAGGCACAAATCAACACGAGAGAAACGAATGACAATCGAAATGACACAGCAAATGACGAACAAAGGACGATTTAGATAACAGATCCATAAAGGGCTATTGCCGATAAGCTTTATATAAAAACTAGCTGTGCCCACGACTTCGTCTGCGTAGAATGTAAAAAAAAAAATGTTGTTCAGTTTGCAAAGTAACAAAGTAAAGAAATTTGTACAATAAAAGTAGTTAAGTACTCTTAGTACTCTAGTACTAAGTTACTCCTTGTTACATTAGCTATCTGCTAGGGAAAATCCCGTCAAAATCAGTCCAGCCGTTTCAGAGATTAGCCGGAACAAACAGACAGACAAAATTGTAAAAAATGTTATTCGGGTATATGTACCGTGTATACATTCATATGCATTTAGTAAAAAGCGGTTATTTTAATATTACAAACAGACACTCCAGTTTTATTTATTTATTGTTATATTGTATTGATGAATAGATTATCGTATACAGTATACAAGGATACCTTTATAATAAACCCATATTGCAACTAATGCATTTTTTTTATTAACCTAATTAAACTTAATAATATTATATATACTACTATATTATATATATTATATATACTTATAACCTAATTAAACTTAATAATAAACCTTTTTGATAATAAGTACATGAGTAAATAAAACATTCTGGGTACTATATGGGTTACGTGTTGATGAGTTTATGTGTTGTTATATATATAAATGAATGTTTGTCGGTATGTCCTTTATAGAATCGTAAACTATGCATTTGATCATGTTATGATCTTCAGCAGTGTTGTGCATGAGCCCACAAAGATTTCTCAGTTGTTAGGACCAAAAAAAGCGTAGCAATGCGCGCAGGTTACCTACAGCTAGTTGTGTATATAATTTTTTAAAAATTATTCACGAATACAAAACTTACTTCATCTATTTCACGAAAACAGGAATAATTAAAACATTAAACTATCATTTTATTCAACAAAACGCCGCGTTGGCGCAGCGGTCACAGCCATGGATTGTACCTGTTGCGCTGGCGGTTGCGGGTTCGATCCCCGCACATGACAAAGATTTGTATTGGCCATACAAGTGTTTGCCGTGGTCTGGGTGTTTGTGCAGTCCTTGTGGGTCTCCCCACCGTGGATCGGAGAGCACGTTAAGCCGTCGGTCCCGGTTGTCATCATGTACACCTGATAGCGATCGTTACTCATAGTAGGGAATATATCCGCCAACCCGCATTGGAGCAGCGTGGTGGATTATGCTCTGATCCTTCTCCTAGATGGGAAAAGAGGCCTATGCCCAGTAGTGGGATATTACAGGCTGAAGCGATTCAACAAAAGCATGTTAATTAATATTTACGGTGTGAGACCAAATAAATTATACTTTTATAGGAATTGTATTGTATACCAATAAGATAAAGTTACCCGCTCGCCTGCTTTGATTTTTAAATGACTTTATAAAAGGAGGAGGATCTCATTTCAACTGTATTTTTAACCGACTTCCAAACAAGGAGGAGGTTCTCAACTCGACTGTATTTTTTTTATTTTATTTTTATATATGTTACATCAGAACTTTTGACCGGGTGGACCGATTTCGACAATTTTTTTTTAATCGAAAGGTGGTATGTGTCAATTGGTCCCATTTAAATTTGTTTGAGATCACAAATTATGTATTGTGCTCCCGTTGTTGCACGTTTTGTTCACGTGATTTGTAGCCTAAGTTAATTCTGGATAATATAGTTTTCTAAGGATAAAAAAATGAATAATATCTGTGCAGTAGCTTGAGAGTTTGCTAATTACTTTCAACAATTAACACGCCATTGGGATTTTTTTTTTTGGTATCGCAGGGGAACCCATTTACGGGTGATATCCAGGATGCCCGGGTAGGCATTCCTAGACCGTATGTCGGCTTCAGCACTTAGGGATGCAATACCGACCAAAACCCCTACGAGAGCCTTCAGCCGCATTAATTGGACGGTCCCGGATCTGCAGGCAACAGGATCCCTCCAGTGACCGGCTGGCCTCGGCGAAAAGGCCAGACTTCTCCTCCATGGGGACTGTCCGGCTCACCTCTGAACAATCCCGACGACGCCATGTCTAGCAGGCCAGGATCCCAGCCCGGTCCGACACGAGCACAGGGGCGTTACTGGAGACGCATTAAGTAGCGCCTCCTAAGCACCCCCGTTCGTCGCCTGCGGACGGAGGGCTCGTCGGTGGCCTCCTCTCTCATCCGCTCGTCGTTCTCCTTCGGGACATTCTCGTCTCGCAGAAGGAGATCATTGCCGTCCAGGACTCGTCGTCGCCGAGCATCGCGGTGATGACGCTAGGCAGTGACAAGTCTTCTCTAAGGACTGTCGTCAGATCACGACGCAGCGCCGCCCATCTCGGGTACACCTCGAGGGTGTGCTGGGCAGAGTTCACCGCCGCGCCACAATCGTGACATCCAGTCGTCGGCTCCCTTTGGGCCATCCGACACAAGTATTCACCAATCAGCCGTGCCCGGTGAGAAACACCATTGGGATAATAGGAATAAAACAGTGACTAAATTGATAGAAAAAAAAGGATATTAGCGCATTTTAGTTTACGTCGTATCTCGTTCTTTTTTATGAGATTATCCTGAATAGATGTAACCCCTTCATTAGAACAAACAAAAATAAGAGTGTGTCGTCAATATGGACTTTAATAATTCATTATTAAAATAATAGCTTATCTCATTCGGAGAAATAATGTACCTGTACAAATAGAGTAGTAGCATTTTGATAATTTTCAATAAAGCTCGTGTAATTTCTCAACACGTTTCTTTCGATTCTCAAGTTATCCAAACCAGATAATATAATCAGTTTATTTTTAAAATTACGATAAGCGCACGCGTACGGTTTTATTTGCTTT
This sequence comes from Melitaea cinxia, assembly GCF_905220565.1. Taxonomy (NCBI): domain Eukaryota; kingdom Metazoa; phylum Arthropoda; class Insecta; order Lepidoptera; family Nymphalidae; genus Melitaea; species Melitaea cinxia. The sequence continues at coordinate 7,919,050 of NC_059409.1, forward strand.
AATCGTTACAAAGAAATAAAGATAATTTAATATATAGAATCATATTTCAAAATCAATAAATTTAAATTATCTTTTCGTTCATCGTATCGTTTTAATACCAACCTATTTAACTTCCATATATCCTTTGGTATATTGACGATGTTGTTGCCTCCTAAATAAAGATATTTAAGTGACTTTAATTGTAATACTTGTTCTGGAAAGTAATTGAGCTTATTTCCACTGAGGTTGAATTCTCTTAATGTATTTTTCGTTGAATAGAAACACTTTGGTAAGGACTCATTGGTTAATTCATTATGCTTAGCTATTAATGATGTAAGTGGACAGTTTCTTAATACATCAGGGAGTGAAGTTAGTCTATTGTTGCTGACATCCAAGATCTTAAGGTTGCAAAACTTATTAATAGCATCCGGCAAAGACTTGATTCGATTGCTGTAAAGTAGCAGTATTTCGTAATTATTACTATCTGCACAATCCTTCTCGTCTATTAAGCTCTTCAATTCCGATGATACGGTCCTGCAGTCCAATGAACGATTTGAGAGGTCGAGTGTTTTTTGTTCTCTGCTATCGCTGTCGCAACTATCAGACGTATAGCACTCCATCTTTGTTCTGATGAGACTGACGGGTATTTAAAATAGTGAATTTGGAAAAAAAAATGTTCTACAGCTTACATGTTCGGGTAAACTATAAACTACAAACGGGCCACCGACCCGTTTCGCGGTGCACGCGCAACTAATGTGATTTTTAATGCCTCCTTGTGAAACGATAACTTGCTGTTGTTAAACACAAAGAAAATACGGCTGTACGTACAATCACACACACTGTGAAGCGATAACAGAATTTTCTACTGCGTAGATACAGTATCTATGTCATATACTTTAGCATCTTAAATTCTTAATTAACTAGGACTTTTATTTTCAAATCTTTATTAAGTTTCTGCTCTATGCTTTTTTATAGTTTTCAATCAAACAAATTATTTAGTCATCGGATACTTTTTTTTATCTAGGTCGGCAAACAAGCGTACGGCTCACCTAGAGTAAGGTAAGTTATTACCGTAGACGCCTGCAACACCAGAAGCATCGCAAGCGCGTTGCCGACCATATCCCTAATCTCCCCCCCCCCCCCAGGAGCTCTGGTCACCTTTACTCACCAACAGGAACATAATACTACTTGAAAACAGTAACATTTAGCTGTGGTCTTCTGTAAGGTCGACGTACTACTCCAGTCGGGCTGTTCCATATTTTAAGCAGGAAATTATTGCTGTGCCCTACTTCCTTACTAAGATGTATTTAATAATACATATTAATAGTGCTACTATAGAGCTAAGTAGCTGTACCTGATTTTTTTATAAATAATTGTGATTGCAATCAAACGTAAAAAACTGACTTCAATTAGGTACATCGACAAATAATATAACGTACACATTATCCGAAATAACTCAAAAAGTACTTGTTAAATTATGGTCAAAGTTAAATTAGACCAAAGGACACTCACAAGTTTTCGAATAAAAAAGATCATCAATATCGGTGTACTCAGTAAAGTACTGAGAAAAAAAAACCAACATAAAAATACAATCGAATTGAGAATCTACTTCCTCCGTTCATATTAATTGTATTTCTGTGGGTACAATACAACCATTTTAAACCATTATTTTATTTTTAACCGACTTCAAAAAAAGGAGGTTTTTCAATTCAACCGTATATCTTCTATCTTCTATTCTTCTTTACATATATAAAAGCGAAAGGTCACTCACTCATCATGAAATCTCCGAAACTATAACACCTACAAACTTGAAATTTGGCAGGTTGGCTATGCATGATGTTCAGGCCATCCACCAAAAACAAATCCTTATAAGACGTAGGCATCCGCTAAGAACGGATTTTACGAAACTCGTACCCTAAGGGGGTAAAACGGGGGTTGAAAGTTTGTAAGAAAGTCCTATGTTTTTGAAGTAAGAGACTTCAAATTTAAAATGTAAGCTCTATAGATGGTGAGAAGGTGTCCAAATAATGTATCTTTAGAAATCAACTCTCTTTTGGGGTTAAAATGGGGGATGGTAGGTTGACTCATTCATCGCGAAATCTCCGAAACTCTAACAGCTACAAACTTGAAATTTGGCAGGTAGGTTCTTTATAGGGCGTAGGCATTTGTTAAGAACGGATTTTATGAAACTCGACCCCTAAGGGGATAAAACGGGGGTTGGAAAATTTATATAAAAGTCCTATGTTTTTGAAGTAAGAGACTTGAAATGTAAAATGTATGATCTATAGATGGTGAGGAGGTGTCCAAATAATGCATCGTAATCTAAAAATATAAAAGGGAGATGCCACTAACTCACTCATCACATGAACTCAAAAACCGCTGGATGGTCCATCCATTCAGGATGGACAATGTTGAAATTTGGCAGGGAGGTAGATTATAGTTAGTAGAAGTCCGCTAAGAACGGATTTTGCGATATTCTACCGCTAAGGGGGTTTAATTGGGGTTGATAGTTTGTATGAAACATATACAACAGGGTCGGTTTAAAGGAAAATAGCCGCGTTTGCAACCTTAAGTGTTCAAGAAACATTTATATTGATCACTTATAAGTAGAACAAAAAAATATATTTTATACAATATCTAACCTTTACGTTACTAGGATAATATATTACTAGGATATTTTATATACCCCTGTCGTCACGGAGTCACGGAGGAGCGTGCGTTACGCTATTCCGTGGCATATATTTACGTAGAACCATATTAAAAACTAAATTGCATGCAGTATATTTTAAACATATTTACACTACAATACTATATTATTACTACATTATTTTATACCACAGTTCTGATGAATTCAACAAACCATTTTGTTCGACGCGACGCGCTCTTCACGCGGACGTAGTCGCGGGCAACAGTTAGTGTATTATAAAACAAAGACCCCAAAAATGTATGTGATCGATTCCCTCAAAATCTACTGAACGGATTTTCGTGCGGTTTCACCAATGTAGAGAGGGTTCTAGAGGAAGGTTTACGGAACGGTTAAGCCGATTTTGATGAGAGTTTCACTGGAAGTTTGCTGGGAAAACTTTGTGACACACTGATTTCAACGCGGGCGTAGCCGCGGACACAGCTAGTATATATATACTGTCTGTGTATATATATATATTATTTTTTATTTTTTTATGTATGTTCGGGGATAACTTCGTCGTTTATAAATCAATTTTGATAATTCTTTTTTGTTGGAAAGGAGATATCCCTTGTGTGGTACTATGATAAGGAAAAAATCGAGGGAAACTCAAAAATCCGCATAACTTTTTACTGGGTGTACCGATTTTGATAATTTTTAATTTAATCGAAATCCGATGTTTATCATGATACTTTTACATTTGATCGAGATCTGATTACAACTTTTGGAGTAATCTTATAATGCGTATTTAATTGACTAATTTTTCGTCTACTTACGTTGTATCGTTTGCCTGCAAACACAATTATATTTCAAATGAATAATGTTATTATTATCTGTAATTATATCTGTTTTATCGACATTTAAATTTGATATTTTAAAATAGATGGTGCTTATGTGCATCAGTTTCATAAAATTGTGATGTCATTTTTTTCGTTCCTATTCTAGCAATTTAAATATATTGTTAAAATTATTTTTAGAATTATGTCAAATCAAGTTAATAAAAGATAAGTTAAGAATATATTTCTAATACTTAAATTTTCGTTATATGCAATTAATGTCAGTGACAATAAATATTTCTTATTTTTTCTTCTGTATTGGCATGAATAATTTACTATTTCCATTTCAATAGTTAAAACAAAATATCAGCGTTTTTTTTTCTGTATTAGCTTCGGAAATGCCGGTAAAATAAATTTTAATAAATTTCGTATTAAAGAACTTTGCATCAAAAGAAACGTTGGCTATTACGTCACTGATCGAAGGTCCGAAGAAGATCCGAACGAAAACCGAAATTAGCCGAACGAACGAGCGAGCATAAAGTCTGTGAAGTCCAATGAAACTAAAAATTCGTCGTTCACATTATTGATGTAAAATTAAAAAATCCAACAAAATGAACTTGTAAAGCGTTATAAAGACAATTTTATTGTTATTTAAACAATATCGTAGTGATATAGTTTTGACTATTGAATCCTTAACTTTGTATTTCGTCGGCAAAGTGAGAGAGTTCAGTGCGAGTGCAAGGGTGGTAACAAGAAATGTGAAGTAGTATCTATGAAGTTCAGGATTCGGTCGTTTATTTTATACCTATAATAATGAGCGGACGCCCTAGGACCACGTCATTCGCCGAGGGCAGCAAATCCGTTCGAAAAACATTTGAAAATCAACCACCAAAACCATTAGGAGGCGTAAAAATTAGCAGTGAGTACCACCTAACCATTCTTTGTCGGCCATCGTGATTTCTTAGTGTGACATTTCTCTGTACCTGACACTTAATTGAGGCTGGTCTTAAATCGACGTAAACTTTATTAAACCTGTAATGTTTTAACGAAATCGATAGCGATGTCTTAATGTCCATCGAAAATGTCGAAGTTTAAAATGGCTACAAGTTTTGGATTAGGTTTGCCACATAAGCCCTAGTTGTTAAGTGACATATCATGTCAAAATAATATGACCATAAAAGAATTGAATAATCTTTCTGAATACGTCATTTTTTACATTCTATATCCCATAAGTAAATAATCAAATAATTTTACTATGCGTTACGTTTTGTATATACTCAATAAATTGTTTTTGAGGTTACTTTTTAATGACGTAATTAAAGATAGGACCACTGATTGTAATTTTTAGTACACATTTTTTAAATTAAAAAGTACATACTGCAGTAATTGTAATTTGTTGGCAGTTTTTTCAATTATAACGTAGTATTTATTAAATTTTTATTCTTTTTTACTCACAACCACAACACCTTAACATTATGATCTATTAATTTTATTGCTATATTGTCTTCCAAAATGTTTTAAGGTATATTATCAATTATTTAATTTTTTTAAAACAAAACACGTAACTGCTTTATACTGGAGTTAAAAGAAAAAATACATATAATCCTTTCATTTCAATAAGAATAAAAAAATAAACATATTATTTAAAATATGTTTATCACAGTGTTTTTTTATTACATTTATATAAGTAGGTTGTCAATGTTATATTTACTAAACCTAACTTTAGAAATAATTATATATGTTAATTTATTCTTACATAAATTCAGTACTTACCGTTCTTTCAAAACGTTGGCTATAAGACATTTACAGTACATTACTATGGGTGTCGTAAGAGGCGACTAAGGGATAACACAATTCCACTACCACCTAAGAACTTAAAAAGCCGACCAATGATGGGATAACCATCCAACTGGTGGCTTTGAAATACACAGGTCGAAGACGGGCAGCAGCATCTTTGGCGCGACAAAGCCAGCCCTGCGGTCACCAACCCGCCTGCCCAGCGTGGTGACTATGGGCAAAACACATGAGTTCACTCCATTTTTGCGCGAACTTGTGGAGGCATATGTCCAGCAGTGGACAGTAATAGGCTGAAATGATGATGATGATGAAGACATTTACATGAGAATAGGTTAGTTGTACTTTTATAGCCTATTTACCTTAAGCCTTTTGTTCCTAATGGTACTTATAAGTAAATTTTCCTTTTTCGGTGGATTTATTATAAAAGAAAACAATTCATATTTATATTACATGACAATCCATGAGAGTACTGTTTGTGAATAAAAATTGACACAGCATTGATTGATTTGCCACGAAGAGCTAGTTAGTAATTTGTATAGCAAGTGCACCTTGCATTATAATGTTTTTGTAAAAAAAATTATAAAGATCATCATCATCAGTTTTCATAAACTTTTATTTCAAAAAATTTAAATCATGTGTTTATTACTTCATTTGATATGAGTAATTTACATAAGCTTATGTAGACTAAAAAGTACCATCAGGCATTTTCGGTTTTGTAAGTAAAGTTTTTTATGAATTATTTTCATGATAGTTATTCAAAATACACGATAAATCAGGTATTTTCTTCCTATTTCAAGAGCTAATTATTTATTGTTATTATTGTTTTATTACTGGCTTCATATTATTTTAGGTTAAATATACAAATATAATTTTATTGTCCTAAGTAAAAAATATCAAAGAAACAAGTACAAAAATTATAGATATAATAAATGACTATCACTGACATCATCTTAATTATTTTTGTTTTATTATAATTTCCATAACTAGTGTGGTCGACGTCCTCATCCATGTGATGCAGATCATATATGTATTACATGCCTCCGAGGAGGCTGTGTTTTACTCTCACATAATAAAAATATGCAAATCGTTTACTCTAAAACCTCTATATTTTATTATTGGTATACTATAAAATACACACTTTTAATACAGAATGCACATAAAACTATAAATTAAATATCATTTGAAGTCTTTTTTATACAATTATAGTAAAAAGTATCATTAGTAAGTTAAATAACCTGGCAGAATGTCGCTAATGGCGATCGTATGCCAAAAATAAAAGAAGAAGAAGAAGAAGTTAAATAACTGTGCGACCCGCCCCGGCTTCGCACGGGTGCAATGCTTTTACTAAATATACTACAGAATGTCTTTATTTATAGTGTGAATGAAATATACATTGGTTGGGCCGTAGCCATAATATGTAATATCTTTGGCGTTTAAAGGTTAATCATATTTGAAAAAATTGTAATTACTAGTTAATTTTAGATTATTAGAATAGTGCTATTGTTCTAAGTCCCATGCTAATTATTTGATTTATTAATATGATTTCATACATCTTGTTTTGCCTCTAATAATTTAGGCTTTCCAATAGCAATGTTCTTTTCATGGTCCTTAGCAACCAACATAAAATTCCATAGCAATCACTTGAGTAGCAAACTACGAGAATATACAGATTGAGATCTTAAATAAAATTAAAAGTATTTTTTCGATAAAAGAATGTAGACAGTGCTCCAGCATGCTGACATGAATATTTGGCTAAGGAGATTTTTTTGTATTTTGTATATTATAATTAATAATTTAGGTATTACTAACTTCATACAATGAGAGGGTTTCGTATGTATATCTTTTGTATTTTGCTGGTAACCAATATTGCAATATCTTTTTTTGCTTGAAAAGATCGACAGTAGAAAAATTATCTTAGAGATAAATTTGATTCAATTGTTTAGTGGGATTCTTATTCGTCATCTCAGACTAGGAAATTTGGAACATTGATAGTGTTCAATTAGTATATTTTAGTTATTTCCATATTGTTATGTTTAACAGATTGTTATTATGGGGTAAAGCCAGTTATTTAGATTATATTTATCCTAAAGCTGTTCCACTAATATTGCTGAATTTATGATCTTAGACCACGATAAGGATAATATATATATACTTGCAATTGCATACAGGCATATAAATATCAATTGCTTAAAAATGTAACAATTTTGGTAAAAACACACAGAAGAATCAAATTGTAAGTCCCAAGTTTCTGACTTAGCAAAGTTAATGTTTCATTTCTAGGTGAAGGTACTTGCACATAATATAAATAAATCCCACAAATAATTTTAGAATTGCCAATAAATAAAAAAAGTTTATGTTAATGCTTTAAATATATACTTATGTGTTATATAGATATAGACTTATAGATATAGATAGATAACTATCTATACTTATAAAGAGAAAAAGTTTTTTGTTTGAACATGCTAATCTCAGGATTGACTTGATCAAACTAAAAATTATTTTTGTTTCTGACAGTCCCTTAACCGAGGAAAGCTATAGGCTATATAATATTTTAGTATGTTTTTTCCTTAAATTATTGCGGGTGTAACCACAGGGCACAGCCAGTAATATAATATTTAAGCCTTTATAGCTAATGGATATTATTTGGTACAAGATTCATATCATCATTACTTCATCATCATCATCATCACTTCATCATCATCATCACTTCATCATCATCATCACTTTATCATCATCATCGCTTCATCATCATCATCATCATCACTTCAGCCTATTGCAGTCCACTGTTGGACATAGGCCTCCCCAAGTTCACACAAAAAAAGTCGCGTTCGCGTTCGACATTCGAAAAAGTCGCGTTTGACAGTGTATCTCAATACTACCAAAAAAAAAAAGAAAATAATTTTTCTCTCTGTCTATGTTTTTAACTAGGATCAACTGATCAAGTATGCTACTAGGATACTTGATCCTAGGTTTTTAATTTTTCGGCTCACTGAATTTAGCCCCACTTTTTGATTTTTGAACTTTTTTACTTTTAATTTTAATTGCTTGTTCGTCGCTTGTTCGTTAACGTTCGAATGTAAAAATTGTTTGTTCGTCTTTTATTTATTTATAATTAATTTAACAAATGTTCACCCTTAAGTTGGCCCCCCTAACTAGATATCTTGATTTTTGTCGGTTAAGTCCTCATCATCACTCATCATCACTTCAGCCTGATACACTCCACTGCTGGACATAGGCCTCCACAAGTTCGTGCCAAAAACGGTGTGAAATCACGTTTGTTGCTCATAGTCACCACTCTGGGCAGGCGGGTTGGTGACCGCAGGGCTGGCTTTGTCGCACCGAAGACGCTGCTGCCTGTCTTCGACCTGTGTGTTTCAAAGCCAGTATTTGGATGGTTATCCCACCATCGGTCGGCTTTTTAAGTTCCAAGGTCGTAGTGGAACTGTCTTATCCCTTAATCGCCTCTTACGACACCCACGGGAAGAGAGGGGTAGCTATATTCTTTATTACCGTAGCCACACAGCAAAAAACAAGAAATATCACTGAATTTATACCACTATAAATGTGACCAAAATATTAAAGATTTTTAAAAGTGTTACTGTTGAGTTTCTTGCATGTTCTTTGCAGCACAATCTACTTTCTGAATTGGTGTTAGCTTGACAATAACGATTCAAATTAACAAATTTTTTTAGTGACAATTCAAAACAGCTTTCAAATCTACTTGCCTAAAGAAATTTTCGATTTTGACTATTACTTTTTCCATAAATCCGGATACACTAACATGTGATAATTTTCCGATTTGCTAAGCGGATTTTCGTAATTCTTTTTATTTAAAAGAAGATACTTCCTGAATCTCCTGGGAATAAGGTGATGATCTAAGAAGTAATCCTAAGGCCTATTTTTTAAGTAGGCTTTTTAAAATGGACTTACTATTCTGTGAAACTCTCTTTTATAATATTTAAGATTGTTTTGTCTGTTACGTTGCCTAGGCAAGTGAAGAAGGATAATAATGTAAAAACAGTTTGTGCTTATGAAGCCGTATAAAAGGGCACCTATAAGCTGATGTGTTCACGAAATAAATTAAAATGTGATTGTTATCGATCATCAAACAATTACTCAAAAAAATCAATGCTTGTCACTATAGAGTTGTTCCTAATACGCATATATTATATATATTATACATTCTTTATTGCACTTAAAAAAAACATAATTAAAAGTCATTTTTACTAAGCACGTTGGCAAGGGCGAACTTATCTCCACCAGTCTACCCATGGTGGTGAGAAATGATGTTACCGCGGGACTCATAAGCGCAATTGAGATTTAGTGAAAAAAAAAACTGAACAAGAGGGTTAAAAATAATAAAAAAGCCTTTTTATAGAAAGTTTACTTAATATGTTTTTTAAAACTGTTGATATCATAAAAATCGTATGAACAATATTTATCTGCATTATAAGGTAGAGGTAAGATTTTCTATTAAATATTTTATTATTATTATTATTTTATTTCGTTTTAAATAAATGAAAGTGAATAAATTCGTTTATAAATAATTCACTGCCTAAACTTCCATATCGGTCAACACCTTGCGGGGGCGAGGTTTAAATTTTTGATAAAGTTGCAACGCAACCTTGGCGCCAACGAGTCATGGTTTACTAATGAGGTTGTTACAACTCCGGTAAATATTTTCAACGTGGCAATTGATATTAATATTCGTACTCGAAATTTTGCTAATCACAACCAACAAAATTTAAAATACCTATAAACTTATAATACTTCGCGGATTTTGCGGTTTCACTAATTTTTGGTTTTACTGCGTTTACTATATTGAAAACAAAACTTTTATACAAAATTCGTACTTGAGAAAACAATTGTATGAACAGTCTTTTTCAACCTTAAGTCAAAGTTTGAACAGGCAATGAATTGTTGAAAGGATCTCCCTACTTGTATGATTTTAAATAGATTATTATAGACCATATTCAATATAACATTCTCATACTATTGAATTATAACTGATTAGTCTTCTATTACGATTGACAGAAAATGATCGGCGCTAGTTACTAATAGTGGTTAACTCGACCATTTGTCAACGTTTATCGGGTGCGTTATCAGTGAGTGTCGTCGATCTCACTATCTCGCGGTCGAGGCAAGAGCGCTCCATCCTGTCATTCGCGTCATAACTGTGCCAACGTACTCTCCGGTTTTCGCCTTTCGCTTAGGCAACCGTTCAAACTTGCGTCGCGGACGTGGTCGCCACAGGTGGTGCATGTTGCTACTTCACGGATTTTTCAGTAGTATATTTTAGTTCGTGATTATTTTTATACCATGTAACATTGTAATGATGCACTCATTTCATTAGCATTACTCGATGCGTTCATTGATTTGTGAGTGATGTTACTTATACATACGTATAATTCAATATATCCAACCGTACTGATTTTTACAAATTGTGAATGAACATGATTAAATACCTGGTGAGCGTGAGTGGTTTAATGTTTTGTAGCAATTGTCGAATTTGCATTAAAGATGTTGCGGCGTCGAGGTACTTATACAGTGAATGCCGAATCTGACATACGTCATGGACTTACGAAGACTTCCGAGTCAACAACAGTTGTATCTAAAAAAACTGGTACGTTTTTTTACGTTTTAGTAAAATGTAAGAAAAATAGCCTCGATATTAGTTACGAGGTTTATTTAGAGATCCCTTAATTACGTAATGTGATTTTATCACAACAAAAATTTCGTTCTTACGATTTCACATTTATTTATTCACAGTGCTTAACACATAATGTAGTGTTGCTTTTACTTTGCATTTATTTATTTAAAGTTAATAAAACACGTACGTTGTCTTTTATTTATATAAATGTAACTTACCCCCTTTAACCTTTGAATATTTTAGTCTTACTGGTCTTTAGATTGGAATATAAGTGTTTTGAGTTAGTTGAAATTGAAAAGAATTTATGTAGATAAATATCTATAAGAGTTTAATAACATTTTAACGGATAGTGCACTAATACGATAAAACCATTGTCATCACAGTTTTATGACTGATATTCTAAATTATGCGATAACGTTTTTGTAATCTGATAAGATCGGATATGTTGTCAATAAAATATAAGATAAAATCACTTTGCCGATTCAATAATTCATCGTTATATAGATCACCAATTCGCGCACATTAAAATGTTTGACATAATTAAGTGCCCTGATCATAAATTGACTTCATAACGCCGCTTTTATTTTATTAATAATTTTTTTTTATAACAAATTTTAACTTTATTTTTATTAGTTGACTAGCTGTGCTTGGAATTTAACTAAATATTTATTGTGCACGCAGCTATAAAAAAAAAAAAAAACAAAAATACACATCATTTATTATTACATCAGCTATCTGCTAGTGAAAGTCCCATCAAAATCGGTCTAGCCGTTTCAGAGATTAGCCGGAACAAACACAGACAGACATAAATTATAAAAAAATCTTATTATGGTATAGGATTTAGTAAAATATTACAAAGAGACAATCCAATTTTATTTATTTGTATAGATTATTGAATATAAAATTAATGACATAAAACACTGTTTTTTTTCAAACTTGTTTTTTTGGATGTTAGCAGTTTTAAAAAGATGTTATTGTAACGGACACCTAAGTTCAAGTATCAATTGTGGTTGAAGACTTGAAACAAGTACCAAAAGTGGGTGACAGTACTAAAAAGGTGACAACTTGAAACCAACACCTATTTAGTATAGATAAAAAATCAATTTTTTACGTGTACAATGTTATCATGTTATTAATTTCAGTTGTTCGCTTTTTAATATGCAGTGGAACTTTTTTTACTGAGTCTTCCATGTGAACATTATTGAAATTACAGAATTACGCAACTATTTTTTTATGCACTTGGAAATACAAAAAAAAAGTTGATATCCTAACAAATAAGCAGTAGGAGTACAACTAGTATACCTATAGAATCTGTAAAGAAGATCTGCTGTGTAAATACGGATTACGATGCTACTTGTTTTCCGAAAAAAAAGTTTTTTTTTGTAATGTACCTACAATATTTCCTGGCGTTTTAGCCCTAACCTTTATAACTGTTTTTTAACCGACTTCAAAAAAGGAGGAGGTTACTCATTTCGACCGTATCTATTATATAAAATTCTCGTGTCGCGGTGTTTGTAGTTAAACTCCTCCGAAACGGCTTGACCGATTCTCATGAAATTTTGTGTGCATATTGGGTAGGTCTGAGAATCGAACAACATCCGTTTTTCATCCCCCTAAATGTTAAGGGTAGTCCAACCTTATTTTTTTTTTCATCATCATTACAGCCTATACATTCCACTGCTGGACATAGGCCTCCACAAGTTTACGCCAAAAATAACGTGAACTCATGTGTTTTGCCCATAGTCACCACGCTGGGCAGGCGGGTTGGTGACCGCAGTACTGGCTTTGTCGCACCGCAGACGCTGCTGCCCGTCTTCGGCCTGTGTATTTCAAAGCCAGCAGTTGGATGGTTATCCCGCCACCGGTCGGCTTTTTAAGTTCCAAGGTGGTAGCGGAACTGTGTTAATCCTTAGTCGCCTCTTACGACACCCAAAGTTTTTTTTTAATTTTTAGATAAATTATTTATACATATAATCACGCCTCTTTCCCGTAGGGGTAGGCAGAGACCACTTCTTTCCACTTGCTACGATCCTTACATACTTCTTTCGCTTCGTCAACTTTCATTATTCCCTTCATACATGCTCTTCGGTTTAGGGTACTCATGACCTGGCCTTTTTTCAAGACGTCCCTTATTTGGTCTCGGAACGTCCGCCTTTTTTTTACGCTGGAAAATGCATTTACGTACTAACCCCGCCGCCGAACTGGGCAGCGGAGTGTGGGGCTCCTGGCGGTAGGTGCAATGCCGGACTACCCACTAAAAACCAGCGGTGCCCTCGTCGTCCTAGTGGGCGCCACGGGGTCACTTTAGTATGCAACCGCGACGCCCCGACGGATGGCCGCAAGTGCTGTGCCGCCTTCACTTTTAGAGGCCGGCCTCCGCCACAGCCTTCGCGGCAGGGATCGGACACCTTAGTATAGAAGCGCCTATCCTTCCAGCCATTATTTCGCCAGTTTTGATGGCGCCGACATCGCATTTGCTTGTCTTGGTTGCCGCCTCGTCCACCATTTGTTTAGTGACGAAGTTACAAGTATATAATGCATATGTTGTAAAGATTACGAATGCAGCACTGTGACTCGTGTAACGGAACCCCAAATCCAATGCAGATATAATTAAGGTCAAACCATCCTTGAAATTGTCTTTGCTGTTGCCTTGTCAATAATCCACTGGGAATTTCCAACGTTTTCCCCTGTTGTATAGATTCGTTCAACCACCTACCCGCGGTTATTTACCATTACATTTAAGGGGCTACACTACCTCAGCTCGAATTCAGATTTCACCCGTACTAGCACACATGACAATTGAGAGCGCTTGGTTGCTCATCGCGCGAGTTATATGTATTTTCTCCCCACAAATATTACTAATAGTTATTTTAAAAAAAAACGCAACATATAAAATGTTTTTCATACTTATTTCAATTACCATGCTTAATCTCAAGTCTATATATTTACTGAGATATTAAGGTTTTAATACAAAAATAGAGGTAACTTTGCGATTTTTTTGTATCGAGAAAATTTTATGTAATCGTGTTTTCGAAACATATAAAAGATAGTTTATGTCCTGAACTTTACCATACATAAATTTCAAACTTAAATATTCAGTAGTTTGGAAGATATGGACATCCTGCCGAGTGGAAAATAAGCAATTTGGGGTAGCATACACTCTTAATATGTGGAAAAATAACCAGATACTTTAAAATGTGCTGTTCTTTAAATAGATAATATCTAGTCTTTTGTTATTTACGAAAATGCAATATCTTCATCTTAATAAATATTATAAATAATATATAGACGTTTTTGATAGTATAATCTCTCATCACGCATTTCAAGGATAGGATGTTAGGTTAGGACTCTTGATAAGATCGAAAACTGCTTTTTAACACAAATAATAAGAAAAAAGATTCGATAATAGTGCATCTATTTCAACTTATAAACTTTGAACGTTTATAATCGTGTAATACTGTTGTATAATACTCTGTAATACTTATTGTATCCATTAATTGCGCCTAAACCTTAGCCACCAATGGTCATCGATGAAAATGTGCCAGCTGAAGTGAGCAATTGCAAAATTTTGTTATTTTTACACTACGTATTTTAAATAATTTTGCATACTTTTGACCATCTCTATTCGTCGTGATCTTAATTTTAATTTGTCGTGATAGAGCGTTAAATAGTGCATCTAGTGACGTAGGGGATGCGTCAGAGACGTGACCGGTTTCTCTATTATACGGGGATAGTGTTTCGACAACATCGCCTTCGTTATATTAATAAGCGACTAGCGTGTGCCATGCTGCATGCAGGCTACGCCTACGTGTCACCTTACATTAATAATGGATGTGCCACGGACTATGACTAGGAAATGAACTAGTCTCCTTAAAACGTTCTATTAAATATCTTATACTATCTGTGTATTTTCCTTTCAACTAGTAAGAATTAAAATATTTTTGTATACAATTTTTTATAAGAATCAATTTAATAGTTTCCACACAGACACAACAAGACAATAGTTTCAGCAGCTACAACATACGTTAAGAGATGAATTTTGATTAACCAGGGAGCCATAGATACTGCGTAGCCACATATAAATCAATACTCAGCTAGAAAACGAAAGCGTATCGTATTCTCGTGGATTATCGCGTGCAGAGAATCCTTCCAACTTCGCCAAAAGTTAAAATCCAATTGTCTATGTTTTACCTACAGCAACAAACAATGCTTCTTTTTATCATTCAATATTTACGCAATCATGTTTTGAATTAATTATGTTACAAATAAAATATACTTATCGACCGCTGGCGCTGTTAGAATGCATTCCCGACACATGTTATTAACGATTATAATTAATAAATAGTACTTATGGTACTAGAGCTGCTATACTCAAACTGCGGCCCGCCGGGCTTTTGTTGTTGGCCCACCTGAAGTTATCAATTTATTGTAAGCCAATTTAAATTTTGTTCCCATTAGAAAACCGGCGTTCTGATCAAAAATTTTTGGATATTTGGTTTTTTTTTTGGATCTACGTATGTGTGCGAATCGGCTTTTTCAAAAATGAAATATACAAAGAACGTTTATAGAAATACACTTACAGATTCTCATCTGGAAGATCTAATAAAGATAGCACGTAGCGCTAAGCCAGATCTTGCAAAAGTTTTAAAAAGTGTTCATAAATACAAAAATCGCATCAAAATACGAATTACATTGTTCTGTAAATTTCGACTTCGAAACAATATTATTTAGTCATATTTTGTTATTCGCCATCATATGACACGTTGATAAGACTGATTAGAAAACATTATTTTTTATGTTTAGTTTTAGCTTGATAAGAAAAAAAACCATCTTTATCAAAATAAACATCTTGCTTTGCTAAAAAAATGTTACTTTTTAACATCTCTTGATTAGTTGTATAGACTGGTCACTTATACCACCTGTAGTATTTAACAATACAATTCTGAACTACAGCAAGAATGTTAAGAATTTGAGAGTAACTCTAGATCAGTTTCTCTCCTGGTCACCTCAATTAACTGAACTTAGTAGAAAGATATTTGCAGCCGTCGGGTCACTTCGTCGTCTTCAGTTCTTTCTTCCTTTGCCTACTAAAATTGCACTAGCCCAATCACTCCTTTTGCCGATTCTTGACTATGCAGATGCATGTTTCTTAGATCTTACAGAGGAGCAACTGAATAAGCTTGAGCGACTCCAGAATCTTTGTATAAGATTCGTATTTAGGCTTCGCAAATACGACCACGTCTCCGATTTCCGCAAGAAACTCAAGTGGCTCCCGATTCGTTTTCGCAAGAATACTCATGTACTTTCCCTACTTTACTGTGTACTTTTCAATCCTGATGCCCCTCAATATCTTAAAGAACGGTTCACGTATCTTTGCAATTCCCATGAACGTTTCCTTTAGATCTGTTTACAATTTACTTCTAAAAGTTCCTTCCCATAAATCCTCCTTCTATTCTAATTCCTTCACTGCTAAAGCTGTCCGCCTTTGGAATTCTCTTCCGCTTTCAATAAGACGTTCTTCTACTCCAGCCTGTTTTAAGCAACGTCTAAAGAAGTACTATATGTCCCTTAACATATAATAATATTCAGATTTTAACATGCATATTTTATATTATCAATATATATTTTACATTTATACACGTATATTAATACTATTTTGATTATTTATGTATGGATATTTGTACTTATATGTGTATTTGTATGAATTAATGAATCTATCATACACTATTTTTATTCATCCTTAAGGATATTGTACACTTCCTATCCGTCACTACTATATCATGTCCTGTGCCCAAAGGTTATCTGGAAGAAATCGCTCTTCAGCGATAAGATCGCCTCTGTACATCTTTTTTTTTGTAATTACTACTGTTTGTTTATATTTTGGTGTACAATAAAGAATATATTATTATTATCTCTTAATAGTCCAACTATAATTTATAAATCGTTGTAAAAGTATACATTGGCTTTGCTATAGTGATCACTATTAGGAGCTTAATATACCTTTTGTATTGTTATAGATCAGGCATTTAATAACATATTGTTATTTTTATTTTATTTTTTATTTAAGAAAATTGTGTTTGATGGTTATATCACACACACACACGCTTCAGCCTATCGCAGTCCACTGCTGGACATAAACCTCCAAAGGTTCGCGCCAAAACTGGTGCTCACTCATGTTTTTTGCCCAGAGTCACCACGCTGGTCGGGCGGGTTGGTAACCGCAAGGCTGCTTTGTCGCACCGAAGACACTGCTGCCCGTCTTCGGCCTGTGTATTTGAAAACCAGCAGTTGGATCGTTATCCCGCAATCGCTCGGCTTTTTAAGTTCCAAGGTGGTAGTGGAACTGTGTTATCCCTTCGTCGCCTCTGACGCCACCCGGAATAAGAACCACGGAAGAGAGTACTCTTTATTGTCGTAACCACACACACACACACACACACATATATATACAGCACACACATATATATATATACAGCGCACACATATATAGGGTATATTGTAGTTTTGTATTTTTTGTTGTAGCCTATATTAAAAAACGAATTGACGAATTGCAAACCCACATTATTTTTAATTATGTATGAGAAATCTTCCTTTCTAATACTAACCTCTTTCTCCAATAAAGTAACAATAATAATGATTTTCTTTTATTTTCAACCGACTTCAAAAAAGGAGGAGGTTAGGTATATATTTTCGGGGATAACTCCGACGTTTATGAACCGATTTTGATAATTCTTGTTTCGTTGGAAAGGAGATATCCCTAGTTTGGTACCATGATAAGGAAACCAGGATCTGATGATGGGATCCCAGAGAAATCGAGGGAAACTCTCGAAAAGCCGCATAACTTTTTACTGGGTGTACCGATTTTGATGATTTTTAATTTAATCGAAAGCCGATGTTTATCATGTGGTCACATTTAAATTTCATCGAGATCTGATTACAACTTTTGGAGTGATCTTTGATAATGCGTATTTACTCGACATTTTTTTTGTCTACCTACGTTGTATTACTTGTCGATATAATTGAAGGCGGTTTTTCTTCGTTTGCCTGGAAACACAGTTATGTTAACTTCTGTGCCGTTTTTGGCACTGCCACAGGAAATGTGGTTTCTAATTTTTTTTTTGGTGAACCAGTTTTTTTTTTTTTTTTAAGAACTGCAGCCAAAATTTAAACTGCTCTAATCCTAGTATTTTGTTTTAAAGTTAAAGCATGTAAACAGAATAAACGTCGAGTCGTCTCGAAAGAAACTAGAGATCGTGAAAACTGAAATTAATAGTTTACTTTTACTTATTAAAATGTATTCAGTAAGTGGACAAGTGGAGAGTACTTTAAATTACTCCGAATACCAACTCTTACATTGTAGTTTAGCGTTATAATTTTACATGTAGTTATGATATTTGGTACATATTTTCTTAAGTTGATAGTAAGGAAACGTTAAATAATTGAAAAGTTAGAGTATGGTTTACGATCAGCTTTAAACAGGTCGGGTTTATAAATTTGCAGAATTTGCTACAACATTTTAACCTTCTAGTAAACAGTAATAAAGGTACACTGTTATATAAGTATATTAAGCTTTAGTAAAAAGATGGATTACTTAGTAACTATTGAATATTTAAGTAATACATTTATGTATATTATTATGTGACTACATATATAGCATTAGCATGACGTAAGCTATCACCTAAACCCCTACAATACAATAATTATACTTGTAAGCCATGCGTAAGAATCTTGCTTGCATGGTTTACATTACTATGGGATCTTTTTGTGTTCGGTATTACATTTGTTCTTTAAAAGCGTTATTATTTAGCTTAAAAAAACAAGGTTACGGCAAATATTTAATGTATTTAAAAGCAATGGGCTATTTTACAATGTGAAAAATAAAGTGTAAATTACTGTTATCAGTATATATTACGAATTTCAAAATGGTTATTCAATAATGTAAGTTGAAAGAAAATAATTAATTAATTTAAAAATCAATAAATACAAATTCATTTTTTAAGTGTACGTGACACAGAACGTTCCTGATTAGTCGGGTTTATGATGGCGCCACTTGCTTGTAACCGCATTTATCTGCTTGTTGTTTATATGCTTTCGAATTTGTTTTAAAAGATTATCCTATATTATCCATTGTTTTTGTGTGATTTATTTGGAATATTTTACAAATTCTGTCAACTTTATCATGGATAACGATTTTGTAAAAGCAGACAGCAGAAACCTACCCAACTCGACGCAATCATGGTCAGATTATTTTTTTAAAATAATTTCGATTTCTTTGCTTCGGAATTAAATAATTGTGTTTGCTCGCAAACGAAAAAATACCGACTCCAATTACATCGACAAGTTGTAGTAGTGTGTCGTAAAACGTAAGTAGACAAAAAAATTAACAAACGCACTAGGCGTCCCTACTATTTTCGAGGGTTTCTCTCGATTTCTCTGGGATTTATACATCATCATATTATAGTTTCCTTATCACGGTACCACACTTGGGATATCTCCTTTCCAACAAACCAACAAAAAAAGAATTATAAAAAACGGTTATCAGTTATCGAAATAGCAAAGTAAGTATGATGACAGTTCAGCGGTAACTTAAATTATATCATAAAAAGGTAAAATAATGATGAACTTCACCGCAAGCAATAACTTTTATAGGTTGTATTATAAATGATGATAGAATCTTTTTATAAAATTTTGAACGACTTTTTTTTGTTCTCAGGAACAAAAAAAAAGTTTTTTGAGGTTTATTCACCGAACGGAATAGTTTTATTTAAAACTCGCAAATATAAATTAATTAAAACAAACAGTCCAAAATTATCTTCATGTTCAGAAAAAGTACCATTTAATTTAATTTTTTTCAAGCATATTAATATATGTTCATGTGCTATTTGGGTGTGTTTATGTATTAAATGAACCAAAAAATAGCAGTCAACAGGGATTCTAATAAACATCATTGGCTTCTTTTACTATTAAGCGCAAAATACTCTGCAAACATTGCATTTAATCAACATCTTCATTTGTGCGTGCAATGCTCATACTGGATTCAGTATGAGCATTGTAAGGAAGAATCTTCTTGTAAAGGATTTTCTTTATATAAAGATACATCACTGTCTGATTTTTCGTCATCCATGAAGTTGATCCTTTTCTTTATGTTAATAGCACCAGATTGCAGATGGCTTTTTATGGAAAAAGCATGAATTAATTTACAATGGAGAAGTATAACTATACAAAACAGTAGGTTTGAGAGGAGAAATAGCTGTATCTCTTGTTAGGGACTTAGTTTGTTTCTCTTGCTTCTTATACGGACTTTATTTAAAAAATGTCACTGGACTGATTTTTCAACTGTTACAACAGGTTCTGTTAACGTACTTTTCTCACATTTTTAGGAAAATTCTGAAATAAAAAAGGATTTAGTAATTTATCAATAATTTAGAAATTATCTGATATTACTGTCTTAGTTAACTGGTATAAAACTCTGGAAGCGTAGAAATAATTTCAGTATGATGTAGAGACTACTTTTGCACACTTTTTGTAGCTTTGACTGCAGTAGCAGTAGGCTCATCATTGTTTATTGTAGGTTTTTGAATATCTTCACTTTATTTAACAAGTTCCATTCTTTGCCGTTTGACAATTGCAGATATGGAAGTACCAGCATCATGCATTCTTTTAATGTGATCTGGTTGGCAATGAAATTTAGAAGGCAAAACTTTATCTTTTAAAATTATATACTGGCTGAAACCCATTTTGTACTGGTAGTACTTTGCCATGTCATTTTCCACCTGTGACAAACAAACAAGTTTGGCGGGACCTTTAAGTATAATGCTTTTTGAAATCATAAGTATGTTACAATTCGTAATTAATATTATTGAAAACAGCAGAAATATTGTAGCAGTGAAGTGTTGCAAGAGACATTCTGTTAAAAACATTAGTGGTGTTATAACCTCAAATCAATACAAATTATTTACATTCAATATTATGTTTACTTACATCGAAATGGTCTTCACAGGAGAAAATATTTATACTATTCGCTATGTAATGATCCCTCCGAGAAAGTTGCAACTACTTTTGGCGCACTTTTACTGTCTTTGGAACACTTACGAATAGTTTTTATGGAGTTTTTATCGACGTATTCGTACCTTTTGGAACTGCACACCATTTGTAACTCATTTTATTACATAAATCACTGTTATAATAACACTCGTTTTTTGTTTGCAACAAATGTATGTAAATGACAGGTGCCACAGATCAAACTACAGGCAAGTGACGTCACCGACCCCGTTGCAGCGCCATTTTGTCAAAATAGCGTATTGGCGAGCTATTTAAGGGGTTACACTACCTCAGCTCGAATTCAGATTTCACCCGTACACACACATGAGAATGGTGAGCGCTTGGTTGTTCATCGCGCGAGTTATATGTATTTTCTCCACACAAACATTACCAATAGTTATTTAAAAAAAAACGCAACATATAAAATGTTTTTCATACTTATTTAAATTACCATGCTTAATCTCAAATCCATAACTTCTATATTTACTGAGATATTAAGGTTGTAATACAAAAATAGAGGTAACTTTGCGATTTTTTTGTATCGAGAAAATTTTATGGAATCGTGTTTTCGAAACATATAAAAGATAGTTTATGTCCTGAACTTTACCATACATAAATTTCAAACTTAAATATTCAGTAGTTTGGAAGATATGGACATCCTGCCGAGTGGAAAATAAGCGATTTGGGGTAGCGTACACTCTTAAATGTTGTACTTTTCGTTTGATATTTTTCAGCAAATATGTACAAGAATTAAAAAAAAAACTATTACTGGGTTTTTTAATCTCTACTAAATAATATAAAATGGATTTTGAAAACCAGTCAAATAGCCTATTCTGTGTTTATAAAAATATCACTAGGTTGTTATACTTAAATTTGAATTATTAAAAATATGTATCACATAGTCATCATAAACAACCGCCATCATAACACTACATGAGTGGTTTGGTAGTGTCATTCAAACTAGGTATTAGCTTTAGACATTCAATTTATAAACAAATAATAAAAACAAGTCTTTGGATTATATTTCTTATAATATCTATTCTTAAATATTTAACTGTAGGGTAGTGCTCCATGAAATGGAATTCATTAACTTTTAATTCGATTGAAAACAGTTTGTGTTTGGATATATTTTATGCGTTTCTAAATACTTTGACATTTAGGCTGTGTCCGATATGCACTGCGATCACTGTTCAGTGCTCTTAATGGGGAAAAATTCGTTCCGTTATGGACTGACATTACACTGTCACCCCAATGGCGTGTTAATTGTTGAAAGTAATTAACAAACTCTCAAGCTACTGCACAGATATTATTCATTTTTTTATCCTTAGAAAACTATATTATCCAGAATTAACTTAGGCTACAAATCACGTGAACAAAACGTGAAACAACGGGAGCACAATACATAATTTGTGATCTCAAACAAATTTAAATGGGACCAATTGACACATACCACCTTTCGATTAAAAAAAATTGTCGAAATCGGTCCAACCGGTCAAAAGTTCTGATGTAACATACATAAAAAAAAATAAAAAAAAAATACAGTCGAGTTGAGAACCTCCTCCTTTTTTGGAAGTCGGTTAAAAATACAGTTGAAATGAGATTCTCCTCCTTTTATAAAGTCATTTAAAAATCAAAGCAGGCGAGCGGTTAACTTTATCTTATTGGTATACAATACAATTCCTATAAAAGTATAATTTATTTTGTCTCACACCGTAAATATTAATTAAAATGCTTTTGTTGAATCGCTTCAGCCTGTAATATCCCACTACTGGGCATAGGCCTCTTTCCCCATCTAGGAGAAGGATCAGAGCATAATCCACCACGCTGCTCCAATGCGGGTTGACGGATATATTCCCTACTATGAGTAACGATTGCTATCAGAATGTACATGATAACTGGTACCGACGTCTTAACGTGCTCTCCGAGGCTCGGTGGGGAGACCCACAAAGACTGCACAAACACCCAGACCACGGCAAATATCTATGGCTAATACGCATGTTTGTCATGTGCGAGGATCGAACCCGCAACCGCCAGCGCAACAGCCACAAACCAGTGCTGTGATCGTTGCCCCAACGCGTAATATAAATGAGGTAATAAATCGTTGACATTTTCTTAATGTAAGCACCGGTATTTTCGAGGTAAGGTGGTCTCAGTGCTTTGACGTATTTATCAGCACAACACCACAAACGCAAAAAGCAATTTTGAGTCTTCTAATAATGAATTGGAAAATCGATACTGCTCAACTTTTATCAATCTTTAATAAGTGGCTACTTTATGGATTTAACGATTTTCATAGTAAATCTGTAAGGCCACATCCTTCAAGACATTTCTAATTTTTAGTATAAAAAATGTTACATATGTAGATCTAGTGAGTAAACATCCTTTAAAGTAGTTTATGTTGGTTTAAAGTAGATTTTGACGCCTAGCTGGCAGTAAATTTTTGTGTGTGACTTAAAAATATGACGTCACATGACTAAATTATCAGTGACAGTATAAAGAGATGAACACGCGCGCATGCATTGTGATACTGATCAGACTCGATATATTACGTAACATACGTACATAATATGACGTCTTAAATATATATATACATATATTGTGTCATTTCGTTATTTTATTTAGTTACATAGCCTTAAAAAAAAAAAAACAAGATAATTATGTTCTTAAAAATGTTCAATTGGATTAAACTTAATATGGATGTTTTTTTTGTATTTGACGTCTAGACTCGATAAGAAATACATACCTATATCAGATAATTAGATAAATCTAAATTATGAAAATATTTTTATATTTTTTATTATTATTAAATAAATTATTAAAATATATTATTGTTTATTTCCTCATGACACTTAACTAAAACCACCACCTTAATTTTTTCTAATCACATCTTGGGTGAAGATATCGTCTGTTTTCCATTGGTATAAACGTCTATATATCTATACGTTTTTCTATAAAAATGTCCTTTTTTAATGTGATCGAGCTTATACCGCCTACATGAATTTACATTACGTCGCATCTGAAGACAAAAATTTAAAAATGTTCGTCTTAATGTCCTTTTTTATTTTTCTCGTTTTAGCAGCTTTATTTTTTTTTTGTCGGCGCAATTCTTTAAATCCTTTGGGATACAGTGTTTACACCTGTTGTTGTAGTGGCTTATCGTCCTATCTCATTTACAGCCATGTAAAGTTTTTCTTGGACGACAAAGAGAGGTAGTTAGTGCACAACATCTGGGGGCACGGTAGTGCCCCCACCAAGACGAGCCAAAAAAAAAAAACAAAAAGCACTACCTATCTTTTCTCGAAGCGCTTCGTCGTTTTTTTGAACCCTCATAACTTGGGTTTGGATTATACCAGATAAACAAAATTCTCGGGATATGATGTCAATAGTGGACTTATTAATGAAATAAAGTTTCAATTGCATAGCTTATTGATATCTAAAAAACCCCGATTTCGTCACGCACTGATCATCAAAATTCTAAGAGTACTTCCTGAAGTCTCAGAAAGCTGAAATTTTGCATGTAAGCTAGTATTAGTGCACAAACAACAAAAAAATTCTAAAACTTGGAACTTTTACCCCCCAACCCCTTAAACTAGGGGCTGGAAGTTTGTATGAGACTTCTGCAAATTTTGATGCTATAGGTCTGAAAATTGATGTAGGGACTCCTTGTTACTCCTTGTTATAAATAATAATAATAAAATACATAAAAAATAAAAATCGTATCGTCATTTTGTAATTTTGGTATTTAAGTTTTGGCGGAGGTCACCGTTTGCATATCAGTTCAACATAAAATCAAAAACAGCGTGCTTAAACCGAATATGGTGAAAATTGGATGATATTTATGGTATAAAATGTGTCGGAGGTAAAATGCAGCTATCTGCAGGGAAACTGCCATCCAGCTGACTGGGATGAAAAGTTGTGGACGTTCCTCCTGTTAATTATGAAAACCACATTCCTAAGCCTAACATTGCACTTTATTTCATTGAAATCCGACTGTCTGTTCAGAAGTAATTACCACATTAGGGAAAGACGGCGCCTCTGCCATGCAAAAAGATTAAGGGAACCCCTTGAGGAAATTCGTGAAATTTTAAACACGTCCCTTCAGCTTATGATTTGAAGGTCTCGACGAATTCTGTTCAAAAATAGTTACTTATAGTTGTATATCTCCATTACTTACAGAAATATACGTGAAAAATTTTTCACATGACATCCTGTAAAAATTTATGAAATCTTTAAAATCTAATCAACTTAGCAGACATCGAGTCCTCTCGACAAATATTTTGGACAATTTTTTTTTAAATTGTATTTTTTTTTTAATGAAAGATTAACAGTATTTTTTATTTTATTTAAGGGTAAATAAATTTACCTACGTGTAGTGTAGAGCAGCAAAATTTAAAGTTTCAACCCTAATGGTAAAATACCAGAAGTACGATTCTTAAATAGTTAGTAGTCGTATCACTAGCGAGAATCGAGTTTCGCGGGGCGGGGTGTCGATGTCGCACTGTTTACTGGCAGTTTGCAACGACACGCGGGCGCGTGCGATCCTACGTCAAACTGGAGTGTCCCGGCGGTCCAGTATGTTTGGACACTTTAAAAGTTTCCGACGGCCCCGCTGCTATGGCTCTACGGCCCGTCAGCGAAGTAGCTGCTCGCTCCGAAACTTCACTGCTGCGTTTACTTGACAGCGACAAAAGTGGCCAATTGAGTCGCGCACGTGATCGTCTTTCTTCTTTTTGTAAGAAATTGCGACGCACTATCAGTGAGTTTCGTTATAACTGTTAAAACTAAAGCTGCTTATAAGCCAGTCAGTTTTCGTTTCACCAATCAGGTTTACTGTGTTATCCCGTTATCATATTAATTGTACTATTTCATACATTGATGTCCATTTCAGTGTTCTAATGTTGCTTTTGTATTTTCGCGGCACACAGGCGACGTGGATACTCCTAAAAAGACCGAGCTGGCTTCGGATAAGAAAACTGCCTCCTCGCATCGTAAGTGCTAGATGTGGCGCACAAATTAGCTCGGCTGTAGTTTTAGTTTTGTCACATTTTCATACAACTTTCCAATCTTTTTCAATCATAACCGTAATAATCCTCCAAATATTAAAAATTTATACATACATAAATTATTTGAGGATTGTTACCTGAATGGGTTATTATCATCGTCATAATAAATTATATTTTTATAATACGTGTGTGTTTCTGTGGTAGATAGTAGATCTTTTATGTTATGTTTTTATCATTAAAGTTAAGATAACACACAATAACTTAAAAAGTCACATTAGAAATAGTAGGATAAACGAACTAGAGACGAACGTACTGCTTAATGGATAAAAATTAATTTATTTTAGTATATTAGAAAAATAATCGCGAAAATTTGACTCAAAATGCCTGGCCAGGCTATATTTAATTCAGAATTATTTTATTCAAAAATGCACATACGAGTTTAAAGAATAAATTTAATACCTTCCGGTGGTATGAAGCCTGTAGAAAATGCAAACGTTAGGTTGTCTATAATTTTCTTGGCTGGGTTAATTACTGGGTTGTTGGTATAATTATTATTATTTATTTTATTCTTTATTGTGCACCACATAGAGTAATTTAATACAGAATTGTAAAGAGAAAAAAAGAAGTATAATGCACAATGAGGCGGCCTGGCCTTATCGCTCGATAGCGATTTCTTCCAGGCAACCTTAGGGTTAGGATTAGGGGAAAAAAAGAAGTCGGTGGTGTAAAATAAACGTACATCAAACAAAATAAAATACAAATAATATAAATAAATTATATATAATAAACTATTCAATATATTCCTATAGGTATAAATATACACGTACATAACAATATATAATATAATATAGCCTGGCCGGGACAGGATTTTATTCATTAAGCAGATGGGTCAAGATCATGTCTATTTCGTTTCTTAGACTAAAAGTAAATCCTTTCGTATTGCATCGCTGGTTTTAGCGTTTTTATTTTGATTTGTCCACTATAAAATAACTAGCTTTTTGAGAATGTGTTTTATTTAGCGTATTAACTATCACAAAACCATCATTTAATTCTCTTCATGATATGTACAATCAACTAAGGTTGATAGATATTTATTAGATATTTTTTTTCCAAATCATCAACATATTTAATTTGTTTTCCTTTATGAGTTGCAAATAGTGTCACTAATACTATAAGATTTATTTATTTCCACCAGAAAGTTACTTTGTAGTAGATATGTGTCACTTTAGTGATCTGTTTGTCGTCGTTATTTTGTAGTCACTATAAGAATAGTTTTGTATTTTTTTTTTATTCCGATTGGACAAAATTTTACTTTTTTTGTATTTAATTCTTTTGAGTCCTCTAATCTAGTCGTTTATTGTGCTGTTGGTTTATATATGTACTCGCTGCCCGGACAGACTTCGTTCTGTCAAAACTTGTAGTAAAAATTTAATTTTTTAAAACTTTTTTTAGTATTAAAATCTTCCGTGGGCCTGAAGGAGCATACAAAAAAAAAACAAATTAGCCGATTTGGTCCAGCCATTCTCGAGTTATGCGCTTAGCAACATTCATTTTTATTTATATAGATATATACCCTATACTGAGTGTTTGATTCCCTAACTGTTCCTTCAAATGATTCTGTAGATGAAATGGATCACGTTCCACGTGTTAAAAATGGTGTCATCACCATGATGGTGATGACACCATTTTTGTGTAAGTGGTGATGAAAAATGGTGTACACTGCTGTTACTGCTATTTATATCAAAACAATCAATATTATTGTGAAGTTAGTATAAAAAAAGAAGTACTATCCATGCTCGATAAATATGATTTCCATTATTCAAAAGTTTTTTTTTTTGTTTTCAAATAGGATTTACTAGAACATGGTAGGTGCAAAAAAAAGTTATAGATTTATAAATATTTGTATCGACGACAGCGAAAAAGTATAAAGATTTGTATGTCAGTAATAATTTTTTGTTATCGGTAAAATAAATGTTTATTTGTTAACAATCAAGATAAAAGGTAATTTGTAGTGAAATTACGTACCTATGTGTACGAATAAAATCGATATGCAATAAACACTCAATGACTAATTTAACGTGTTTAGCAGTTTGTTACATTTAAAAGGCCAGGTGGGAAACAGTTCTCTTTTTTTCGAAATATGAGTTTCATTGATTAATATAGCTCGTAACGAGTACTATTATGTGATATAGAATGCAAGAAAATGCTGTATAGCCACCTAAAATCCCGGTTTCAAAATAGAGTCAAAGAGATAATATGAGTGATTTATTTTGTAGTTGACTTTATATATTATTTGTTGTTTGGTTCTTACTAATGTAATTTTTATGAAGTTTTAATGTAAAAAAACTAATAAGTTTAACCTTAAAATAGGTCTTCTGAAAAGTTTAGTTAAAGTGACTTAACCCCCTTTCCCCTGTCCCTTCGCTTACTTCTTTATTGTTTTGAAGATTTTTGTTTTATTTCGATATATAATGCAGGGTTTAAATATAATCCAGTGTATACGAAAATGAATTTAATTAAGCTCAATTTATGGTGTAAGTTATGGGTCTATTTCAAAGCAATATCTACAATTCTACATATTTCACGCTCTAGTAGCAGCGTAAAATTTACTTTTATGTTTTATCTAATGATATATTCTTTGTAACTTATTAAATATATATTAAATTAGTTAGTCACCTGGTGCTTTAAAATTATTTTTGGGAATGTTTTATAGGTCAATTGTGACTTCCAAATAATATAGCTTTGAAAAGATACACATACAACAAATGTTATAAAAACGTTGTTAATGCTTTATCCGCTGTGCCTGCAATTATTTTTTTAAATGTTTTGTAAAAGTCAATAAAAGTAATAATTTTTAAAACCGTCTAATATTTGTAAAGTTTTCTTTAGTGTGTCTCGGTTTGTTCATGTCTCGTTAACTTGAGGGCATTAGTATCCATCAAAGTCAAATTGAAAGACTCCGTAGCCACACCCTTGTAACTATTGACGCAAGCCCAACCGTTCTACACCCTTGTTTATCGTCATATTTATCTAATATAGTTTATTCTCTTTATGGCGACATGGAAAGGTTACCTGTACTTATTTCAGTTTCTTGAGTGTATTCTCCATAAGAATAGGTGGTTTCGTGTAAAATACTTTTACATAGCTATCATAATTTAACCACATTGATTGTAGAAGTTTGTTTTGTTTGGATTATTAAAATCGACATAAATTTTGATTGGAGCTACTAAACTCTGTTTTAGACGATCTAATCATTTTGTATCCGTCATTTTAAAAATGGCAAATAATACCTTTCTTATTTATTAGTTTTTTTTAAAGTAACTGTAAAGTCTATATTCCTATAAAATTTATATACCTATCAAATTGGGATGCGACGATTTGCGCATCATTGAATGAGTTATGTAAACGTTTTGTCGACTTACCATTCATATCGGACACAGTCATATCGGGTTGCGAAGTAAATCGTATAATTTTGACAAGAGAATTTATACCTACCTAATTTATTTCCGTGCTTCAGTGGTTTTTACCGCCAGGGGTCCACCGAAAATTTGCCACCCTTCCTAATTAATTTTTTTAACCGACTTCCAAAAAAGGAGGACGTTCTCAATTCGACTGTATTTTTTTTTTAATGTATGTTACTTCAGAACTTTTGACTGAGTGCACCGATTTCGACAAAAAAAAAATTTAATTGAAAGGTGGTGTATGTCATTCGGTCTCATTTAAATTTATTTGAGATCTAACAACTACTTTTCGAGTTATATCTAATAATGCGTTTTTACTTGACGCTTTTTTCGTCGACGTACGTTGTATTATACCGCATAACTTTTTACTGGGTGTATCGATTTTGATAATTCTTTTTTTTGTTAGAAATGAGATATCTCTTGTTTGGTAACATGATAAGGAAACCAGGATCTGATGATGGGATCCCAGAGAAATCGAGGAAAACTCTCGAAAATCCGCATAACTTTTTATTGGGTGTACCGATTTTGATAATTTTTAATTTAATCGAAAGCTGATGTTTGTCATGTCATCATCACCATCATCATGATGTTTGTCATGTGGTCACATTTAAATTTTATCGAGATCTGATAACTACTTTTTTAGTAATCTTTGATAACGCGTAGTTACTTGACTTACTTGTCGATGTAATTGAAGTCGGTTTTTTTTTTCGTTTGCCTGCAAACACAATTATTCACTTAATTAATTTAACTCTCATGTATTTTTTTAAAAATACTAAAATTAAAATTTTCCAGAATCCGTGGCAGGAGCAATAGAGAGGTGTATAAAAAAGATTTTTATATTTATCAAATTTCAAAGGAATCGGTAAAGTAGATCATGACAACCACCTCAAAAAAGTAGTTTTGAGAAAACGTGTTTGAAGTTTGATAAACAATTCCAATAGAATAACTCCGATAATAATATTCAATGCTCACTGAATAATCGGCGATCCAACATCTATACATTGGGCTTTCTTCTTTCTTTTTCATAATTTAATGTCTTGCGAAGTTCTTTCTATTAAATATTGGCTAAATATTAATTTGTTTTGATGTGAATATTGTTCTTTCTGAAGATTTAATTTGATAGATATGCAGTTGTTAAATTAATCATTTACTAAATAGATTATTAAGAATGGTGTGCCTTTTTATGTAATGGCATTTATAAATATAAATGGTTTTTTTTTATATTGAGTATATTCTCTCATATAGTAAAGGTAAATTTTATCGTATGGCAACAATTGAGTGTTTATATTAGACTAACTTCCAGTCGGGCTTTAAATAGTGTACCACTAACATAAACATTCAAACCGATTTTCATAACGAGAATATGCTGTAAATAATTATTTTAGTTTTGCCTTTTGTCTAATTTGGACGAGTGCAAAATTCAATGTTTTTTGTTTTGGGAATAGTTCCATATGTGACAATTTCTTACAAATATGAAGCGAACATCATAATATTATACTCGTTACGTTTTCTAACATACTAGTGACCCGCCCCGGCTTCGCGCGGGTGCAACTGGACTTTGTTTTATGTAGTTATTACTATGTAGTGATTTACGTTTATAATGTTATGACTCCTAATATAATCTTTTGTGGTAAATATTATTCCGTGACTAAAATAGTAGTGAGATTCCGTAATCCCGGTTTATATATTTTTTTCGTAGTTGTTGGTACATTTTTTCAGAATCGCTTTCACCATCAACTTTAGTTAGGTACATTATCTAGAGAAAAAAAAAACGGTCAAGTGCGATTTGGACTCGCACACAGAGGGTTCCGTACAAACAAAATTTTTTAAAATATATTATATGATGAAACTAAAATGCTTTATGCGTTTCGCAAATTTTTCTTCTCTTATCTGTGCTATAAGACGTTATTTCGCACCCAATTTCAAGATTCTGAGTTCACAAGAAGTAACATTGATAATTGAGTATTGAATTGAATTGAGTATTTGATATGAATTTCAGCTTGATACCTCCACAACGCCTTTCTGAGAAAAAGAGTTGACAGACGGAGAACAAAGAGTGATCCTATAAGGGTTCCGTTTTTTCCTTTTGAGGTACGGAACCTTAAACCATATATTATTTTTAAAGGTTGTTATGTAGATTAAATGCTTAATATGGTGGAAAATTTAAGTTTAGCTTACAATATCGATCCTTTATTTTCGTCCCTAACTAATTGACCGCTGCTCCGTGAACAAACGTGCATTTTACCACCGAGTGCACGTTCTAACTAATAAATAAAATGTTATTTATTGGTTTCCGTTTTACTAAAATTAATTTCATCAGGAATATATATACGCTTACCTTTCGTTTTAATTCTCTTTAAGGACACTATTTTTAAAGTAAAAGAATATCTTTAATTATTAAACTAGGAAAACAAATACAATGCTTTTGTTTGCAACGTATTGTTTATCATTCTAATAAAAAGCTGAGCTTATTAATTTGAAATATGTTTTGTAATGTAAAAATAATTTAACTAATAATTGTAAATACACACCGTGAGCAATGATAAGTGACTTACTTACTTACTTTTACAATATCATCAATCACCGTGAATAATACCATGGTGATGATGTTTTACAAAATATTTATTTATTTATAAGGAATAGTACACAGCGCATAAAAATTTATAAAAAGAAAACAAATCTTAATATATATAAATTACGCGTCACGTTGTTTGTCCCCGATGGACTCCTAAACTACTTAACCTATTTTAATCAAATTTGCAGACCGTGTGCAGTTTGATCCGACTTATTAGATAAGCTATATATTAGATAAGGCGGTACGAAGTTCGCCAGGTGAGTGTAATATAAATATTAAGATCAATTACGCTTGGATGGATATTCGTTTAAAATTAAATTAAGTATAACAAAGGATCAAATAAAAAAAGGAAAAATATCAAAACAAACATTATCTACGAAAAAAATCGAAAAAAAAAAACTTATTTTCATATTAAACTAATTAATACCATTGGGAAATTTAAATAAAGAAAAGACTATTATTGGAAAGTAATATACATATATAAAAATGATAATAATAGTAAAGAATACATAAATACTTATAAAATATACAAATCTATATCAAAAATTTCTTGTCACGATGTATATTAGCGCTAAACTCTGAAACTACTGAACCAATTTTTATCAAATTTTGTAGGCATCTGTAATTTGGTCGAATTTGGGAGATAGGGTAGTTTTTATCTTAATTTGACCCGGTAGGTTGCGTTGCTATCGGTATGTAAGCAATTAAA
The DNA here is from genome assembly GCF_905220565.1 of Melitaea cinxia. NCBI lineage: Eukaryota > Metazoa > Arthropoda > Insecta > Lepidoptera > Nymphalidae > Melitaea > Melitaea cinxia. The sequence continues at coordinate 7,951,724 of NC_059409.1, forward strand.
TTTGGTAGCTGTTTTCGGGGCAGAACAACGTCTGCCGGATCCGCTAGTAATATATTTATTATATTTATAATAAATTTATTAGTAGTTCTTTTGATTATGTATTTACCTATGAATTTTAATTAAAGGCATACCCATATTTGTTACTAAATTTTCAAGGTTATATTCTCGTTGGCTTTTTCCTTGTCAAATTATTGAATGTAGGGAGTAGTTGTATATGCCATAATTTTGTCAAATTACAATTTGTTTTTCATATAACAAGAGAAGATGGACCAAATGTACCTTAAAACTGTTTTCAATGATAAAAATAGTTATCTGAAACTCGAATGTAAATCGTCAAGTTTAATTTCATCCAATATTTATTTTTACATCAGATAAAAAAATAACAATTATGAAATTTCTAATACATTTATTTCTTACTAGCTGTGCCCGCGACTTCATACGCGTGGAATTTAACAAAAAAGTTATTGTTCAGTTCGCAGAGTTATAAAATGAATAAATTTCTAAAATAATAGTAGCCGCAGTTAAAAATAAAATAAAATAAGCCTTTATTACTATTCCACAATTTTTAGAAATAATAAGATTTTTATATTAATTTTTATCGACAATCTGTTTCAAACAGCTTGTCCTTCGACATAGGCCTCCTCTAAAATTTTCCACATTGATCTGTCTCTCGCTATTCTCATCCACACTGGACCAGCCACCTTCTTCAGGTCATCTTCAAAACGTTTCATTTGTCGACTTTTGTTTCTTTTTCCACTCCCAGGATACCACTCCGTTATCATTTTTGTCAATTTCTCGTTTGTCTCTCTTATGATATGTCCCGTCTATCTCCATTTTAAAGTCTTGCATGTCTTTTTTGCCTCCTTAATATTTAATTAATTTTAATTAATTTAGTAATATTTTTTATTTTTTCTAACGTTATTTTATCCAATCTTTTTACCCCAATTACAATTCTCTCTATTCCGTTTTGATATACGTTTACTTTGTTCATTAATTTTTCTGTAAATGCCCATGTTAGGCAACCATATGTTAAGCATGATAAAATGGATGCAATGCACGCAAAGAGAAAAGAAATAAATGATATACTTGTGTTTGCTGGCAAACGAAAAAAACCGACTTCAATTACCTCGACAAGTAATACAAAGTAGGTAGACGAAAAAATAGTCAAGTAAATACGCATTATCAAAGATTACTCCAAAAGTTGTAGCCAGATCTCGATGAAATTTAAATGTGACCATGATAAACATCGGCTTTTGATTAAATTAAAAATCATCAAAATCGGTACACCCAGTAAAAAGTTATGCGGATTTCGAGGGTTTCCCTCGGTTTCTGTAAGATCCCATCATCAGATCCTGGTTTCCTTATCATGTTACCAAACTTAGGATGTCTCCTTTCCAACAAAAAAAGAATTATCAAAATCGGTTCATAAACGACGACGTTATCTTCGAACATACACATAAAAAATGTCGAAAATGAGTAATCTCCTCGTTTTTTTAAAGTCGGTTAAAGTATACAACATAAGTAGCCTCAGTTACACCTTATTGATTCAGATATCCCCCAGTTTCAGAGAATAGCTGGAACAAACAGACAGACAAAAACTGTAAAAAAAATGTTGTTTTGGTATATTATGTACCGTGTATACATCCATATGCATTTAGTAAAATTCGGTTATTTTATTATTACAAACAGACATTCCGATTTTATTTATTTTTATTGACTAGCTGACCCGATACAGGTTGCGTTTTAGCTTGCGAAATGTCCAGAAACGCGTAAAAGTATTATTTTTAAGCTTGCCTTGCATTATCCTAAATTTTTAAATTTTCTTCGCAATATTCTTTATTTCCTTGCGTACGAACCTTCTACGTATAACGAACGTATAGGTAATTATTAAGAGAAACTTACAAAAAAAAACGACATTAAACCACATGACTGAAGTAAAACTTCCTTAGCTCCTACAGTAATATACGAAATGCAACTCTTTCTATTTTCACTAACATATCTCTCTTTCAACTTCCGTTCGCCTCGCCCGATCACACTTTTCGTAACGCTCTCGTCACACATTCACCAGCTTACTCCTCCAAGTCAAGCGTGCGTAAAGAAGTTTTACTTCAAAAATTGCTGATTTGGTCCAGCCGTTCTCGAGGTTTGCACTTAGCAACACATTTAGCAATTTATTTTAAAGCACGAAATTTTGCACTTCAATTCTTTCGACAAATACATTAATAACAAGGTTTATACACTACAAATCAAACATCTTCATGTAAAATAAACGATTTTAAAGAGTAAAGATTTGATTGTTTGTTTGTTAGCATTGAATAGGCTCCGAAACTACTGGACCGATTCAAAAAATTATTTCACTGTTGAGAAGCTACACTATCCCTAAGCGACATAGGTTATACTATATTTTCAAAAATATTAGGGATCCTTACTAAAACTCCAATAATGTAACCCAAGGAATAAAAAAATAACCTAAAAAATTCCTTAAATTGCGTGCGCTGCAAAAACTAATGATAATAGAAATATATAATGTAGTAAGACTTTGTAGAACACATTATTATCTACAATAATTGTATTTGCTCGCAAACGAAAAAAAACTGACTTCAATTACATCGACAAGTAATATAATATACGTTAATATATACGCGTTATCAAAGGTTACTCAAAACTGTTTAACTAAAGTTGTACTAACTAACTTGTACTAATTGTTGTCATGAAGACAATTTGCTACATAGACGGTCCCGCTACCTATATAATTTTCAATGTTGGCAACATAGAATTAGGAGACAGTAAAACAAAATATACCTGGAAGCACTTACACAACTATAGCTAGCCATTGGTATGTGAGCTTTCTAGGAAATAACGAAAAGACTACATGGTTTAAAGTTAGAAAAATCATTTTTTCTATTTGAACAAATTCTGTATTAATAATAATATTAATATAATATAAATATTAATATTAATATTTATGATGACCTTCATTCCAGGCAAGGACGGCTCAAAGGTGACGACCGTGGTAGCGACGCCGGGGCAAGGGCCGGACAGGCCGCAGGAGGTGAGCTATGCCGACATGAAGCTCATCGGTAACGGCAGCTTCGGCGTCGTATACCAGGCTAAGTTGTGCGATACCGGCGAGCTCATCGCCATCAAAAAGGTGCTCCAGGACAAAAGGTTCAAGGTTAGCTACTTTACACTCCTCCTAGTACAAGTTGTAAACTACAGAATATTTTTTTATTTAAGTAAGTATTCCTTATACTTCTTTTGTTTGATAAAAAATGTTAATTTAATTTCAATTAATACAGTTCGTATTACCCATGTTACCGATTGATGAGTCACGGTTTATAAACTAAAGCAAATCACGCATCATTATTACGTTCGTCACTACGAACGTATGTTACGTTAAAGTTTATTTAAAATTATTAATCAAATTACAGAACCGCGAGCTGCAGATAATGCGCCGACTGGAGCATTGTAATATCGTCAAGTTGAAGTACTTCTTTTACTCTAGCGGAGAAAAGGTATATTTGCACTACCAAATATTTTGCATATATTAACCCAAAGTATATTTGTTTAATTTTGGTTAAATGAGTATCATTATATATGTTGTATACCATGTAATGCTAATAGAACAATTAATAAGAATGATTTGTATGTTTTATTTGGGGAAAGGTGGCAGTGCCCGACGCAGTTAGCTCTCTGCTAAACGCAATGCAGTCTCTAGAAGTCGCAGTACGTTTAATGAATAAATAAGATTATTAAGCTAGTGTGCTAACGCACATATAGGTCTTTAAATTTCTGGCAAAGGTTACCGATTTATATGTTTCATTGTCATCTCTCATTTACTTTCTTCATAAGCAAAATATCGGTCGGTGACCTACGAGCCTTGTGCGGTTGTGTGTTGATGCAACTTTGTTATCGAAAGCGAGTTTTAATCACGTCATCAGCCATGAGCTTTTTTGTTTTAAGTCGACGGAGGCTTGAAATTGCCATTATCATGATCATCTACAACGTCGACTTTTAAACATCAAAATATTTGTTTCAGAAACTTGAGTTCCGCTTGAGTTTTGTTTTTTCGAATAGTTCGAAATCATCATTGACTTTTTTTGCACTTTTAATTTTATGGGAATTGTTACAGCGTATTGTTTGTAACATGTTATTTAACACAATAAAGGTATTTTTACCCTCTAAATATGCATATTTCATCATAATAAAATTGAGCTTCGAACACAAACACAAATGTAGCGTTCATAAAAATGAACATTCAAGACGTTTTTATAACATCATAATATCAAAAGGTGCAAAATTAATCGCTTTATATAGTGTGCTTCAATTTTGTCTACTAATGTTAGAACTAACCTCGAATTATTTGGTATTATTCATAAAAATATATATATATAAATAGTCCGACGGAACGCAGGAATTGTATTGACTAGAAACTAATATTATAAACCTTTAAAGTTGTTCATTAAAAATTACTTTATTCGTATCTTATTTATATTATAGTTTCAACCAATATTTAATTGAGTTATAAAATAAATGAAAAGTAACTTAATTTAATTAAATAAAGTTATGACCTTCTCGGTCACATTATGATTTACTTAGCCGTGAGAACTTAAAACTTATTTGTAATTGTGGCTTCGTATAAAACTCGTGCAAATGGTTTTATGAATGATGTACTTGTTAGGTCTATTAATTGTAATAAAGTTTTATTGTCTATTAATTGAAGAAGTTTTTAGTTAAAATGGTTTGAAACCGAGAATTTATAACACATGTGAATGCATAGAGAATAAAGAAAATTCACCGACATATTAAAATGTTACTATAAATTACACGAAGTAAACGACATTATTTGATGAATAGTTTTTTTCCAACAATTTGTTCTGCGTAGTCGCAGCAAGTCACGTTATTAGTTCAAGGCCAAGATTAAATCCTTAGTAGTTTCTAAGTACAAACGCCAAAAAACCTTTAGACGTGAGCCAATTTAGTTTGTAGGCAGTTATCTATGCGCCAACTTCAAATACTTTGTTTGAGTTAAAAATTATTTGTGTTAATTCTGCAAAGACACTATTGTTTTCTATGGAGTTTCATAAAAACAGAAATCTACGATGGAGTTTTATTTCTACATAAAAATTATGTGGTGTCATGGGACACCAGGTAGGAACGAAGTTCCTTCGGATAGTATAGAAGCAACACAATTTGAAAAAAAAAATGTTGAATTTTATATATATTTTCTAGTTCTTGATTATTTTTTTTAATTTTGTTGATTCGTTTTTAATTAAGTACATAAAAGTATTTGGGGAAATTTAGTATTTTAGAAAATAACAAATACCGTAAAATAAAATAAATCAAACAAAATAGAAGTAATAATAATAATAATTCAAACTATTAAGTGAAATAAAAAACATATGGCTTTATTTTTGTCGACAGTATAAAATTACATAAAAAATTTAAAAAAAAAGTTTACTAGTAATATTTTAGTTTTACAAACGTTATATTATACAGTCGTGTGACTGATATTACGTCACTTCCGTTATATATTTTTCTTACGGTTTTAGTATCACATTTTTTTCAGTTCGCTCGCCCAGCCAAATGTCAAGCCAGTCGTAAGGAACTTCGTTCCAATAAAAACAAAAATTAAAAACCTAATCGTTAAAAACAGTTTCTTTTTTATTACAGCTTGACTTTGTTTCTCGGATGGTATGTGTATTTGACATGTTAAACTTATTAAGGACTACTATGATTACGAAATAGAGTATTTAAAGTGTAATTTGAAAAATTATTAAGTTATTTATATTTGACCAAGGTCAAATATAAATAACTTCTACAAAATTTAATAGCATCAATATGCAATGTTATACTTTTATACAAACATTAAGTTCTAGTTGAAGTAAAATAGCCGATTTTTACGTTATTATTAGTTCTCAGGCAAAAAAAAAACTATAAAATATGTTCAAGGTTTCTAGAAATACAAATTACAATGAAATAATTCGGTTTATACGTTCTACGCTGTTAACAAAATTAAAGATCCTGAGAAAATTCATATTTGTTTTTCTTTATAACATACAAATATTATTATACTTTATATACATATTAATTTACTTGTGTATCTCGCTTATGCAATTTTATAAAATGTATTATTTATGAAGATGTAATTATAACTTTCTAAAACTTTCACGTTCATATTTTTATACATATTATGTATGTATTTAGATTTAATTAAAATTCACTCGTTGCTAAACCCGCCCAATGTTACTTTATATACCTATATTATAACAATAGAAAAATGTATTCGTTTAAAAAAAATCTCTATTATAATATTTTATTTTTGTCTACAGAAAGATGAAGTGTACCTGAACTTGGTGCTGGAGTACATACCAGAGACAGTGTATAAAGTTGCACGTCACTACTCCAAAGATGAACAAACCATACCCATTAGTTTTATAAAGGTAAGAAAACTGAATCAGCGGGAAAACCTAGGATAAACCTTGTTGTGTTGTGTAAACCTTGTAGAAGAAAAAACAATAATATATTTCCTTAATTGTTAAAGATGAAGGTAAAGGTTGAACGAAAACGCTTGATATAGCTCTACAATTAGACGAATGGTTTTATTGTTTGTTTTGTTATTGTATATGTATATTCTTTAGGGTTATCTTTCATATGCAGTATTTAAAATAACTTTTTTACATTAAAAGTCGGTCGATACATTATTCAGTAGTCAGGTAACTGAACTAACTCCTTTCCCAGCATGATACTGAATTGTAATATTAAAATAGGTATTGTAATATCGTTTAACGTACTACTGACACTGGACAAGATCATTCCCCTATGAAGGAGAAGGGATGACATTTTTAACCGCGGTAAGGACTATAAAAATTCTCTTCCATAATAAAAATACGTTTATATTTTTATAAAAAAAATTCGTTTTTGAATTCTCTTTGATACATCTTCAATATAATCGACAGTATCCGCACAATAAAACGATTACAACGCATTTGACGACAAAAATGCTGAACCCCTGAACACATAAATCATACTTATACATAATATGTACACACAAAAGCACATGCACATAATTTTAACTCAGGCCTTTCAGAGACTTATCTAGTCTATATACACAAGTTTACAAAAAAAAATTATACCCAACTAGGTCGGCAAACAAACTCATCTGATGGTAAGCGATGACCATAGCTTATATACGCCTGCAACATTAGTAGTATCGCAAACGCATTGTTGACCCTACCCCCCAATGGTACACAATACCACACTGCTTGAAAGCAGTATTAGTTAGCTGTGATCCTCTATAAGGTCGAAGTGCTTCCCCAGTCAGGACATTTCTTTCCGTGTGCCATACCTATGTTGAATCGTTCCAGCTGTACATGTACCAGTTGTTCCGGAGCCTGGCGTACATCCACTCGCTAGGCATCTGCCACAGAGACATCAAGCCGCAGAACCTGCTGCTGGACCCGAAGACGGGCGTGTTGAAGCTGTGCGACTTCGGCTCGGCGAAGCACCTCGTGCGCGGCGAACCCAACGTGTCCTACATCTGCTCGCGGTACTACCGCGCGCCCGAGCTCATCTTCGGAGCTATCGACTACACCACGAAAATTGGTGAGTGACGCGTTTTTTTTTCCGTCAAATAAGGGGTCGTCCGTTAATCATGTGACGCTCGAAAGGCGACAGAGGTTCGGGAAAAATCACAATAAGGTGGTGGAAGGGCTTTTAATGCGATATCTGTGTATTTATTTTTCGTTGAACGAGTAATATACACTCTGCAACCTTAATATTTGCCTTGATGTTATCGCGATGCTTAGTTTTCTAAAATATAATCAGATTATACCTGTATTTAGAGATAATGTTCTAAAAAATTAAAAATACTTTGTACCAAAAAAATATACGTGAGTTTTATTTACGGGCGAGGAGGGGTAGTATAAAACCTCATTATATACCTATCACCGAGGGGGTTAGAGGGTTCCCCTAAAAGAGGAGTTAGTAAACAAATACTTCGACGCTTTCTGGTTCTCGCGTCGTATAAAGTTTAGCAGTAAATGTTTGACGCTGTGTAATTGTTTAAGCTTTCTTACACCTTAGTGACCAGTTCATTATGATTTTTGTTTTTGCTGTGAGTCATTTCTAGTCTCCGATATTTCGGCACTGTTATAAGCGCAATTGTACAGTACATGGTAAATATAATATAGTTTTTTACATAATTATATATTTAGTTTTACACATTTATTTCATTATCATATATTAATATGCTAAGGTTAAGATGTTTGCCTTCCTTTTTAGTAAAAACCTCACAATTACTCGACATAAATTATATATCATTTTATAGATGATTGCTTGCTCTACCGACATCAACATCTAAAAAAAATTATTATTGCTTTTGATTTTGCAAATTAATTAATTATTAAAATTACATATATGACGGCTTTAATTTTGCAACCAACGTCAACATGATTGACGTTCGGTAAATTTTTTCTGTCAATTTCAAATCAACTCACGTACTTTTTTGTAATTTTGTAAAGTGATAATTATTATACTTATTTAGTGCGAATTATTCGCACGGGTATAGCTAGTTTATTATAATTATTTTACTTTTGTATTACTTGTCGGAAATCTATATTTTTGTGAAAAACTTTAAACTCTTGTATATTCCATTTTTGAATGGAAGCTAGTTCAGTATAGTTTCAAACCCACCTTATGATTAATTGACTTTATTACGTTCTTAAATACAGTAAAGTTTGGAACTTTTATTAATCTCATGCCTCTAATATGGCACACTAAGATGAATGTTATATCTATTTTTATACTTATGTAGAGGCAAAGCCAGTCTAAAGGAGAAAATCTAATTTTTATAATTTATTTCTATTCTTTTAACAAGTGTTTTAATAAATATGAAAGGAATTGAGAACACTAAAAAAATTATTGTTTGTATTAGAACTATTACGATTCGGTAATAAAAATTTAATTTTAAATTATAAATATGCTCTTATTAATATTCCTTAAGTAAGTCGTGTAATTACGTGTTTCTATTAATAATATTTGCAGACGTATGGAGTGCGGGCTGCGTGGTCGCGGAGCTGTTGCTCGGTCAGCCGATATTCCCGGGAGACTCTGGCGTGGACCAACTCGTTGAAATTATCAAGGTCCGTACACATACCTACATTAATCTTATATATAAAATTCTCGTGTCACAATGTTAGTTACCATACTCCTTCGAAACGGCTGAACCGATTTTTATGAAATTTTGTGTGCATATCGAGTAGGTCTGAGAATCGGACAACATGTATTTTCCATACCATAAGTCCCTTACTGTCGTATTTTTTCATGTTACGCTTACAAATATGGTTTCAAAATGTTGGAAATTTATTCAAAACAAGAAATAAAAAAAATTTGGGTCCGTAACACATTTTTTGTGTTTTATGAGTTTGAATTATGAATTCTGGAGATTTTGTAAAAAACAATTAAATGCTGCATGAAAAAAAAATTAAAAGGGCAATGCCTTAGTTAAGTGGCTAGATATATTGGCAATGACCCTCTCTTACCCTCTGACCGTTTGTCCAACCCTCCACCAAACAACCTGTATAATACGCAACTCAGTTACATGTATCAACTATAGTCGTCACAAAATAAGAGGCCCGTTTGGACATATGTTACCGGGACGTAAATAGCGAAGTAACCATACCATATGAAACCAACCATATGAAATTGCCGTTTTTGATAAAATAAGTTAACGCACTTTTTTCTATATTTTTTATTTTTAATATTCAAAGTAATTACCCATGGAATCAATGCATTTTAGCCAACGTAGTGGTAACTTATTGATGCCTTTCTTGAAAAACTCTGCTGGACGGGAGTCAATAACCTATTCAAAGGCATTTTGTACTGCCTCTCGGGTATTGAATGTTTTTCTCGCCAAAAAGTTATCCAAATTCTTAAAAAAGTGAAAGTCTGTAGGGGCAAGATCTGGTGAGTACGGTGGATGACGAAGAACTTCCAGCCCCAGCTCTTATAACTTGGAGACCGTCTGCTGTGCAGTATGAGGTCGCGCGTTGTCGTGCAGGAGCAGCGGAGCCGAGCGATTGACCAAAGCTGGTTGGAGACGTGCGAGCTTCCCTATTATTGTGTTTAATTCTTCGCAGTACACATCTGCAGTAATGCTCATGCCGTTTCGTAAGAAGCTGTGATGAATTACACCGGCGCTAAACCACCAAACAGTTACCATCACTTTCTTAAGGGTAATTTTTCGTTTAGGGCATTGTTTAGGTACTGAACCGGGATCTAACCAACTAGCTGAGCGCTTGCGATTGTCGAATAGAATCCATTTTTCATAACAAGTAACAATGCGATTCAATATGCCTTCGTTTTGTGTGTCTGTTGAGCAGCGTTTATTCAATTCGTGAGGCACACATTTGTCGAGCTTCTTTACCTTGCCAATTTGACGCAAATGGACCAATATTGTTTTAATGCTAACTTCGAAAGCTGTTGCTAACAGCTGTAGTTTGAGAATCATCAGCCTCCATAATCGCCCTTAATTCGTCATTGTTGACCAACATTTTCGGTTGGCCACATGGTTCATTTCTTAGGTCAAAATTACCGGAACGAAAGCGAGCAAACCAATATCGAGTGGTAGGATCGTTAGTGGTGTTCACACCGTAAAGGTCGGTGTGCGTGTCGCTTGTGCCCCTTTGCTACCACGATGAAACTCATACTCCATAATCACTCGAATTTTTAAAATATCCATGATGACGAAAAACGTACAAATGCGATGTAAACAGAACGCTAACTATTAAACAAATGACTAATTATAAAAAAGAATTCTATATTTTGAAAATAAAAATAATTTTAAATTCGAGATCTTAGCAATTTTTTTTTTTTTACGTTTAAAATAGACAGTACGACGAAACGGCAATTTCATAGGTAAAACCCTAATATATTTTTATGCATAATTTAAAAAATATATAAGCATTCTGCTTCAATATAAACTATAAGCATACGAAATTTCATACAACTGCGTCATAATTTTCGTAAAATGGGGTACACAGTTTTTGCTTCACGTATTAATATGTATATATATAGTGGATCAATGGTTATCAAGGTATCCGGTACCTAGAAAAAGTAGCCAGTAGAATCAGATCCGCTACAAATCACACACATTGTACACACTCATTTTCATACATAACTTTTATGCCACTCCACCACACATGTTATACTTGAATAGGAACTACTCATATATACTAAACTAATATATGTAATGTATATGTTGTAGTTAAGGTTTTTTTTTTTGGTCTGTTGTTATGTTATTATTGTGTTATGACAATGTAAGAACGGAGTCTCCTGATACAAGCTGGTCTCGAACCCATCGATTTTTCGGTATTTCTACCGATATGGGTCCTACCAAAATGCAATGATTTTTTCACGAATTTCCGATTTTTTTGGATATAATCCCGATTTTTCTACTGATTTTACTTTTCAAATCGCAAATTAAGCTCTGTTTATTCGTGAACTAATGACTAAACGACGCATAGAGGGTGATTTAACCCAAAAAGCTGGTCAAAATTCAAAAATTCAAATTTATAAATATTAGAAAATTTTGCTACATAGTCATAGATAAGGACATAATGAATGATATGTAAACTTTTCATTGATATTGTCCCTTGCAAAAGAGTTGCAAGAGACTTTGTAAAAGAGTCAATTTAATTAAAAAAATATCATTCCAAAAGTGGCACTTAGTGGCACCTAAATTTTATGTGATTCTCTTCACAACTCATTAGGTTAATAGTAGAAAAAAAATACAAGCTGGGACCATTCGGGAAATATATTTAAAAAACTTAAGTATTTAATCTTTGAATAAAATAAATAATATGTTGAAGGTAGTTAGAAAAAAAAACTTGTTTCTAAACATACTAAGCAATATAATACCAAGTTACTAATAAACATTAATTACACATACCTGGTGCATAAAGGTCCATTGTATAAAAAAGTTCAGTTTCACTTAATCTTGTTTCAAATAAAATATAAATTTCAATTGTTTTTCGCAGCAAACCGTATAGAACAAAGACGATCTAAACGAGACGGTAAAATGACGATTGATTGATATGTTTAACGAAGCAAGAGTGAATGAAAGTTTACGGTATATCATTCATTATGTCCTTATCTATGACTATGTAGCAAAATTTTCTAATATTTATAAATTTTGAATTTTTGAATTTTGACCAGCTTTTTGGGTCAAATCACCCTCTGTGCGACGATGGATTGGCGCAGCTGTCACAGTATTAACTGTGATGGCGGGTTCGATCCCCGTTCACGACAGACATTTGTATTGGCCATATAGATGTTTCTCGTGGTCTGGGCGTTAGTGCTCGTGTATTATGTATATTTCCGGACCCTCAAAATAAGAGAAAATCCTAGTGGGCCCCGGTGAGTGTGAAGCGTTTAAATGACACTATTTACTAATAAAACATTAAAGGGTTAACCGAAGTATATTCTGGATATTTTCTCTTCAATTTTATATTTGGAGAGTATTGGATAGAGGTGGCCTAAAAAAAGTCAAACAAAAATATTTCAATGTCTTTTATGGAAATTACGACTGTCAATTAGTTTAGTTTTTATTTATTTTTTTATAAATAAACGAATTTGATTGATGATATTGTATTTCTTTGTCGTATACCGATGTTAAGTACAAATATACTAATTTTAGTAGGCATCTCTATCGATTGCGCACTATGACGTTTGAGAGCACTGATCAGAATAAATGCCATTAAGGATTAAGATTATCGTACACCTACAACTTTTTAATAAAAAATACACTTGTTTTATTAAAATTTGATAATGTTAGTGTTAATTTATTTCAACAGGTCCTTGGTACTCCTACTCGAGAACAAATACGCGAAATGAATCCGAACTATACAGAATTCAAATTTCCACAGATCAAAAGTCATCCTTGGGCAAAGGTAAGGTTACTCTTTGTTACCAACCATCTTTATTTATATATAGCAGATTCTTTATTTTACATAATACATCAATATTATATATATACGATATTGAAAATTATTAAAAAAGCTATCTATTGCATTTTTTATAGAAGTATTAATCATATATCATATAATATGCTCCCACATATTGTTATAAATATAGCACATTTACAAATCGAAAATAATATTTCGGCATAATACATAACTAAATTAATCTAGTACATGAGCGGGCAAATAGAGATTGACAGTCAGATATATATAGATGTTTCAAGTCTTCTCGGTGGGGTGGTAGTGCAATGTATGCTGCATCAGTGTGCCATAAATGAAAGCAACGCTTTTACATGTGTGCCGTGTGCCGATAGAGTTGAAAGGTCTATAAATGTAGTTTGACGATGTCGCCCCGTATTGCAGTACATGTTGGAGAGACTGACGATGCCCAAGTCTGCCACTGACCATCAGCGCATCCGAGTAAGAAACGTTATCTAACCAGCGGTCGGCAACCCCTTACGCCCGGACCACGCAATATTTAGATTTTTTTCTCTGCTCACTAACAGAATCACATTCTGCTGAGTATAATAAAGGCGTCTAGTTGATTAGTAGTAATAATATGTAGTGGTACGATTTGGAATAGTGTTTTTTTTGTTGTTGTTGTTTTTTTTTTACAGTCCTTAAGTATTTTTAACGTTACATATTATTTATTTTTATATGTAAATTAACAAGAACTGTTTCTTTGGATTATTAAAATAATTCACAAACCGTAAGTGGTCCGGGGACTACAGGTTGCTGACGGCGGCTCTAAAAGAATTAAATGCTTTCATTGTATCACAAAAAAAAATTTACTTGTGTCGGTTAAATGTATACATTAAATTTAACTACCTACCTCAAATTAAATTTGTAATTCTGACATTACGTTAAGGATATCCTTACTAATGTTTAAAATTTTTAAAATAATAATTTTTTGGTTTATTTTGTTTGCCCATCATATCGCTATTATCTGCCGTCGTTAGATTTGCTGTATTCAAATTCAATATTTTATGTTTAATATCATATTTCCTTTTTTTGTTACAATATTAAAAATAAAAAAAGAGGCAAGTTAAAGATTTATAGGCTTAATTTTATTGATAATAGAAATTTTATTTTCATCAAGACATTATTAATTCTATTTAGAAATATAACCAATTTGCACATCATAGTTAACTTAAAATAAAAATTACAGTAAAATTAACAAATCATTCATCACAAAAAATTGTAAAATTTCTCAGTAGTTTATAGCGGTTAAAATGAAAGCATTTAGTTATTATTCGCACTACGGACAGTTTTACACGCCTTAATACAACAAAAAAGTTTTTATAACACTGACCTAATTATATATGTAATAAGTAATGCGAATAAACAGTATAGGTCGGTTTATAAATACAGTCTGACGTTCGGCATGATTTAACTAGAGGTCACGACTAATCGTTTTAAAACAATACTTAACTCATATATTTTCGTATTTATTGTTGGTGTTCAATGTCCATACTTGCCAATGCTACGAGTGTTTCTGTTACAAATGTGCTATCGTTTTGTAACAATGCTCTTAAGAAAGTGTAATCTTACGTTGACGTGGGATTTGTCTAATATGCAGTGGGGAGTATAGTATGTATGTAAAAATACACTCTTGCCCTCAGTTTATGAAAATGGTCTGATAATGAGACAGAAAATCATCTTTCTGCAACGTAAATCTATTGCTGTCAAATTCATTCTAACACTTAACATATTTTACATTGTTTATACCATCATTATTATTTTTTTGTTATTGCTTTAACATCATGTGTGTAATATATTTTAATATGCTATTAAGGATTATTTAAAAATTATTGTGTATTACAATAAGTTAGGAGTATAATATTCAACAGTTATAACATATAATGAAGACAAATAAGTATTACTTCATCATAATGTATAATAGTTATTTAAAACTTTGTAAAAACTATTGCATGTTATTTTAATTTTCGTAGTAAATAATATTTAAAAAAAGAAATTTTACACTAGTTTAGTATATAGTTTACTACCCAATTTTTTTCTTCAAAAACACTTGTCAATCAGAGAATTTATTTATCAATAGTTTTTAATTTTAGTTTTAATCAATATCGATTTCTTGACTTATTCGATTAATTAGTCCTCATATTTTCGAGTTCATCGTTTTTCAATCGTTTATCCTGTAATTCAAACGTCTGACTAAAAATTCACCATGTATAAAGGTTTAATCTCTTATTTTTCCACATAACCAAAAAAAAGAGAGTTGTTATGTTAGTATAAAGTAAGTGAAATGTGCGAGTGCGGCGTTGCAGGTGTTCCGCGCGTGCACGCCCCCGGACGCCATCTCGCTGGTGTCGCGCCTGCTGGAGTACACGCCGGGCGCGCGCCTGTCGCCGCTGCAGGCGTGCGCGCACAGCTTCTTCGACGAGCTGCGCGAGCCCAACGCGCGCCTGCCCAACGGCCGCCCGCTGCCGCCGCTCTTCAACTTCACGGACTACGAGCTCGCCATCCAGCCCTCGCTCAACGACTTCCTCAAGCCGCGCGCCGCGCCCGCGCCTGACGCGCCGCCCGCGCCCGCCGCGCCCGACGCGACAGGTGCTCCCCTCCCCCCCTAGTACCCTAGCGCTCACACCACTCACATTACGAGCTCGCCATCCAGCCCTCGCTCAACGACTTCCTCAAGCCGCGCGCCGCGCCCGCGCCCGACGCGCCGCCCGCGCTCACCGCGCCCGACGCGACAGGTGCTCCCATCCCCCCCTAGTACCCTAGCGCTCACACCACTCACATTACGAGCTCGCCATCCAGCCCTCGCTCAACGACTTCCTCAAGCCGCGCGCCGCGCCCGCGCCCGACGCGCCGCCCGCGCTCACCGCGCCCGACGCGACAGGTGCTCCCATCCCCCCCTAGTACCCTAGCGCTCACACCACTCACATTACGAGCTCGCCATCCAGCCCTCGCTCAACGACTTCCTCAAGCCGCGCGCCGCGCCCGCGCCCGACGCGCCGCCCGCGCTCACCGCGCCCGACGCGACAGGTGCTCCCATCCCCCCCTAGTACCCTAGCGCTCACACCACTCACATTACGAGCTCGCCATCCAGCCCTCGCTCAACGACTTCCTCAAGCCGCGCGCCGCGCCCGCGCCCGACGCGCCGCCCGCGCTCACCGCGCCCGACGCGACAGGTGCTCCCATCCCCCCCTAGTACCCTAGCGCTCACACCACTCACATTACGAGCTCGCCATCCAGCCCTCGCTCAACGACTTCCTCAAGCCGCGCGCCGCGCCCGCGCCCGACGCGCCGCCCGCGCTCACCGCGCCCGACGCGACAGGTGCTCCCATCCCCCCCTAGTACCCTAGCGCTCACACCACTCACATTACGAGCTCGCCATCCAGCCCTCGCTCAACGACTTCCTCAAGCCGCGCGCCGCGCCCGCGCCCGACGCGCCGCCCGCGCTCACCGCGCCCGACGCGACAGGTGCTCCCATCCCCCCCTAGTACCCTAGCGCTCACACCACTCACATTACGAGCTCGCCATCCAGCCCTCGCTCAACGACTTCCTCAAGCCGCGCGCCGCGCCCGCGCCCGACGCGCCGCCCGCGCTCACCGCGCCCGACGCGACAGGTTCTCCCCTCCCCCCTAGTACCCTAGTGCTCACACCACTCACACTACAAGCTCGCCATTCAGCCCTCGCTCAACGACTTCCTCAAGCCGCGCGCCGCTCACACTACTCACACTACTCACACTCTATTCCGGACCGAGGTCGCCGTAGGCGTGCAAACGAGTTTTTTTTTCCAAATATCTTTATATCGTTCGTGAATATCGATGTTTTTTTTATGTCACTAGGTCGACGACAAAGAAGCGTACGGCTCACCTGATGGTAAGCGATTACCGTAGCTTATAGACGCCTGCAACACCAGAAGCATCGCAAGCGCGTTGCCGACCCACAATCCCCAAACCCTCTCAAAGCTCTGGTCACCTTACTCACCAACAGGAACACAATACTGCTTGAAAACAGTATTATTTAGCTGTAGTCTTCTGTAATTCGAGGTACTACCCCAGTCGGGCTGCTCCATATTTTGAGCAAGAAATTCCTGCTGTGCCCTACCTCAGTTAATTTTAACATCGATCCTAGTTGTTTTAACATCGATGTCCACCGATTCTTTCATATTTTTTCTGGGTCGCTCGGTTTAAAGACTATTCGGCCGCCCCGACCTCTTTGAACCGGGATATATTAGTTGTAATCGAAAAGGGACGGTGGCTCGCGCTAGACTCGTCGGACCTCCGTCCCGCCGCTGAGTTCCCGAAGTGTACAGAGCATGTTTGCGCAGGCGAGACGGCGGCGAGCGGGCCCAGCGGCGGCTCCCCGGGCGCGTCGTAGACGGCGCCCCGCGCGCCTCGCAGCGGGCTCCGGGCTGCCGGCCGCTCCCCGCCCTCGACCCGAGACTCGGTCGTATGCTAATTAGTGATAGTACTTTTCGTGTTGGCCATCGGGAAAATTAAATGCATAATAGGTGTTTTCGGCGAGTAATCGTGTGATACTGTAGCGTTATCGTCGATAAAGCTTGAGCTGTCGTAGTCGGTGAGAAGGGTAAATCCACTGTAGAGTCTAAACCGTCGCAATGTGATTACTTTGTACTTTTGTAAGCTCAAATTCCTTCCTCGTGTACATACCTTGAAGCTGAGTTTTAACTGTGATTATTTATCGACAATTCGAAATTCGAGTAATTTGTACATTACCGTTTATTAAGTCGTGTAATATTTTCACTTTCTTCGTCCCTTTCTCAAATGGTCAGCGATATAAAATTTCTTTTAAACCTCATAAACTAAAAGTAGTCACATACTCGTTTCACGTAAATCACCTATTAAGGTAGCCACATGATATAGCGTGGATCGTAACTTTGCTTGGGCCGTGTAATCTGTAGTAAACTTTCAGTAGCGCATTAGAATATTAACTACGGGAGCGTATTCCTGACTTGCGATACGCGTACGCAGCGTACGCCTGGTATTGCATTGCATATTTCAATTATGATGAACTTATCAGAATGAGCATTTTGTTGCAAATAAAAAAAAAACATACTTGTAAATTTTTATAACTAGCGTAAACTGATCTCTCAAGATAATTTTAATATTTAATACTATTTCAGAATATTATGTATTTGTATAAACAATTTAAAAAAATTTTTAGATTTACTACATTATAAATAATTGTTTATTTGGGCAACTTTACATTAGTACTTTTATTGCAGTGTACCTCACATATATATCCAATGCTAAATAAATGTAATGTATTAAATAAGCACTGTCGGTGTCCTATTGTAACGTCATAGTTTTTTTTTTTTTTAATATAATATCGTATTATATATTCAATAAATATTTCTGCTATGTAAAAAAATGTCATTGAGAACACATTAATAGTAGTCATTTATATATAAAAAAAGATGTTAAAATAATGAAAATCATTGTCATAGTTTTAAGTATTTTATCTATTTCATTTTGCACTTTGAGACGGCGTACAAGTTATTAGGAAGGTATTAAAATCCTCTACACATAGAGAAAAAAATCTTATTTATGATTTTCAAGTAGCTATTATTATCAATAAATAATGTTCGGTGAAAAATGATTTCCACCAAATCTAAAAGAGCACCTACACGGGTTAGGCAGCTGAAAAAAGACGAGATTGCAACTGTCTGGTTTAGACTTTGTCATAATAACACATTCTGTTACATCGATAAATGACGTAATCACAAAACATCTTTAGCGTGCCAAGCTATTACAAAATTTCCAATAATAATAATATGAAAATGGCCCCGGTAACGTATGTTAAATACGCTCGTATTATTACATATTTGTATGTACTAATTACTTATAAATTTTTAGTATAAGAGGTATATTGCGCTCGGCGCACGATTTCAAATCACATAGTTGAGCTTAGCTGTCGTCCCTGCGTCTATTCATTTGCTGACACACCTTTATAATTCGTGTAAATATATTATAATTATTATCTTTATGGTATGACTCTGATAAAGTTAATCGGTAGAGAGCGGAGACGCACTCGGTATTACTATTCGCGGTCTTTTCGTGCGCCAGATGGGGCGTATTACTATACGAGAGAAGACCGTATGAATTCAGTAAGGTAATACGATAGTTTAGATACGCATATTTTATTAAGTCTTATCTAATATGAATTTTGTAATCGACGTTGCTTCTAAAGACCCTCTGTGTAAAAAGTTAAGACATACTAGTGACCTGAATGTTTGAAGCGATGTTATTGGAACGTCTTAATCCCACTGAATTCTCACTCTCACGATTTGCGTGCACTTATACTAAATGAGAATTTCCCGTTTAATACATTTCTTCGAAATGAGGTTGACTTATATAAATTATTTAAAGTAAAAGAGTTTTCTTATTGCTAGTACTGTAATATTAAATTTAATAGTGAGTGAAATTTGTATTTTGTTTTAATTTGTTTTACTGAATTTGAATACATCGTAACACCCATATCGTTGTTAGTTATGAATGAAAATAACATAATTATAAAAGTAAATATTAAATGAATAGTAAATATGGTTTTTTATTTTATATGTCATTTAGATTTAATTACCTATAATTTTTAACTAATAATTTTACATATTAAGAAATTTAGTATTAAAACCGACTAGATGAGTGAGAAATATAATCTATACATATAATAAAATGGTAGGAAAGTCAAAACTGTACATTGAATATTGTTTTAAAAGAATACTTGGGGTGTGATCTACAATCGATACCGAAGCCAAAAACTTAGTTTTTAGAATTTTTGTCTGTTTGTCTGTATGTATGTCCGGGATAAACTTAAAAAGTACCGCATGGATTTACTTCAAATTTGGCACGAATATTATTAAGAAGTCGGGTCAACATATAGGCTACATATTGTCATGCTATCACCTACCAGGAACGAGCAGTGAACCTTTATTTCCTCAACGCATTCTATAACAACGTGTAATCTAATGAAGCATATTTGAATGTTGTTGTTGTTATTATGTTAATAACCATGCTATATAAGCTAGCTTCACACTATAAAAAATCATGCAATACAAGTAACTAAGCCGATAAACATAATTAAATGAATATAAGTAGACAAGACAATTTTAAAGCAGCGCCATCTATGATATTTTTCTGTAGATATAAAAAGTAAAGAAGAAACGGGTAAATGAATGTTATTTTAAAAGGTATAATCGTAGGTATTTTTGGTGCTGTATAGCGTTCACGCAGACGACGTCGCGGGCAGCAGCTAGTTATTATTAAAATTAAAAAACTTGAAATTCTTACTAATAGTAAATCTTTATAGGTTGTAAATTGAAAAGTGTGTTTTTAAATATTCCATAACAAGTTAAACGCCATGGGGGACACCAGTTGGGCCACACTTGTTTAGTCCATGGGGGTAGTTTGTCTTTATTTACAAAAAATTTATGATAAATTTTATTGCACTACCACACCTATTATTGTAAATCTTACTTCTTTTTCCTTACACTATATAACATATTTTTCTAAGACATATTTTTTAAATTGACACTGGCTCGCGGTCATGTGGTATCCCTCGCGACACCAACGGAAAAATTGTGTGGCGACTACATGGTGTGCCCCATGGCCCAAACAGAAAAACTAAAAATCAAGGTGGCGTTCAATGTGTTTAAGCCTAGTAACAGTAAAGATCTAAAACTGTTGATATTAAATATAACAGTCCGCGACAGAATACACTACACATTTTTCATTTCAACTCTTAGTAAGATTTTTTTTTAACTCTGACTCTACCACTAAAGACTGTTATAGTCGTCACAAAATAAGAGGCCCGTTTGGACATTTGACAGATACCTACCCTTGAACGTTACTTGGTATGAAAGAAAGAAACAATAAAAGAATTATTAATAACAATTTTTTTTAAAACAAACGTACATTTTTTGGCGTCTTGAATAATATGATAGAATATAGGTACCTATTGGGAGTATTTTTTTCACGCTTACTTTATAGTAATAGTAAGCATGCAATTTCTAATTATTATGAAACGTCTCAAAAATAGTCACATTGGTCTGGCCGATGTAACTTTGAACTGGCGTACAATTTACGGCAAATTTTTTAAATATTTTTTTATTTTTCTTATTAACGAGTGATAACATTAAATTTCGAATAATTATGCCAACTTATAATAAATGTATTAATTTCGGGCTAAAAGTATTACAATTACTTAATTAACAAATATTAAAACAATAGCTTTTGAAGTCAAACCATGTTAAGCGGCGCTGTTTCAAGGTTATGTCAACAACTGTTTGTTTTTGTAGTGATGTAACAAAATAACGAGGCAATTGTAATCGAATATTTTTGTAATCCTAATATAATCTGTCGGTAGAGTATAAAATAAAACCTTATAATTTTATAATATATAATGCACTTAGTATTTAATAAAGTTAATAATATAATAAAGTACGCCCAAACAAAACTTAAGAAAATTAGTGCCAAAATACCAGTCAGACGAATGAAAAAAAAAATGAAAATAACACCATTTATTACTTTATATTTCTGGTAGAAAATGGCAACACAAAATCGCCTTGTGGGGACCGCCATTTTATGACATTTACAAACAGTCGTCTCTTGTCGTCTCGCACCACAGAGTACAGTAAGTATACCTGTCTCGCACGCATAGACTACGTTATCCAGTGTTTCTCGTTGTGTTTATCTTGTGACTGTTGTTTTGACTTAATTACTTTTTTAAGAGAAGCGACAAAAATCGATAATTGGGACAATGCTGTTTTCATCGACGAGACATGGCTGAACGCCAATCGCACACTTTCTCGTTCTTGGACAGATGACACTCAAGCGTCAACGTCGAAAGTGCCAATGGGTAAAGAGCACGACTTATAATATGCCACGCTGGTTGTCCAAAGTATGGTTTTGTGGTAAACGGTTTATTGGCATTTGAGTCAAAAATCACTACTGACTACCACGAAGAAATGAATGCGATTTCATTTTAAGGAGTGGTTTCATGATGTATTGCTACCTGGGCTGCTAGAGCCTTCAGTTATATTAATGGATAACGCACCTTATCATTCGGTGCAAAAAAATAAAGCACCCACCCAAGCTAATGAGCTAAAAGATGAATTGGTGGCTTGGCTGCAAAAAGTGGCATTAACGCAAATATGTTGTGGCGTACACACAAACTCTATTTTTATATACAGTCTTTAAATTAAAACCTTCATGTTGATTTATATAATTATTTTATATGGAAGAAGAAATTTGACATGTCACTAGAATTATTTAATTTAATTGTCATTCTGTAATTTCTTAACTTACTGAAGAATAAAAGACAGTGGATTTATATATGATTTTTATTTAATCGATAAATAATAACAAGACTTAATTGCCACTACACTGGTGACCCCGTATTGAAAAATAGGAACGGACTAAAAAGTAAGCATTTAAACTTTATACAAAATGGAAAGAAAAAATGTCGAACCTGTGGTCGAACCTACAGAAACTGACGTTTTTCGTATCGGCGTAAAACCACCTCCATTTTGGGCCGAAGAACCTACAGTTTGGTTCTCACAGCTGGAAGGAAATTTCACATTATCTGGTATCAAAGATGACGATACTAAATTTTACTATGTTATTTCTACTTTGGAACAAAGATATGCTGCTGAAGTTAAAGATATAATTGTATCACCCCCAAAAACAGGCAAGTACGAATTATTAAAATCCGAATTAATTAAACGACTATCTGCGTCTCGCGAGAAAGAAGTCAAGCAGCTACTCATTCATGAGGAACTGGGTGACCGTCGACCTAGCAATTTCTTACGTCATCTACAGCGCTTAGCAGGACCTTCAATTCCAGACGACTTTACAAAAACGATTTGGATTAGTCGCCTACCTATAGCACTTCAACCCATTATTGCGGCCCAGAAAACATTAGATCTACAATCTCTCGCTGATTTGGCTGACAGTTTGCATGAGATAGTACCACGTACACCACAAGTTGCGTCGACGTCTACGTCTCAATCCGTATTAGAATCCATGGCTAAACAGATCGATGAGCTGTCATGCAAGTTAACGCACTTAATACATATAGTTATACAAGAAGATCAGGACCTAGACGTCATCGTAGTCAAACTCGCGATACAAGCAGTACCAGATCACAATCCAACCATCAGAAGTTTCCAGTTTGTTGGTATCATTACACTTTTGGAAAAAATGCGAATAAATGTATTAAACCATGCGACTTTAAGTCGGAAAAACTGCAAGGGCAGTCGGTAATGGCGACATCCGACAGCCAAAATAACATTCCAGGTCGCCTTTTTGTCACAGATCAACGCACAAAAATGCAATTTCTTGTCGATACTGGTAGTGATCTATGCGTTTTTCCTCGTACGTGTCTTAAAGAACGACGCTCGCCAACAAATTACCAACTATATGCTGCCAATGGATCAGCAATAGCTACATATGGTTTTGCTCACCTGGAATTAAACTTAGGGCTTCGTCGAGGCTACAGCTGGCGTTTTATCGTGGCGGATGTAACCAAAGCTATAATTGGAGTGGATTTCTTATCACATTATGGTCTTATAGTCGACTGTCGTAACCAGCGTCTCATCGATAGCACTACGACGTTGACAACACAAGCTCATTCGGTATCATCAAGCACGATTTCATCAGTCAAGATTTTTCTGGGTAACTCGCAATACCATGAACTACTACATGAGTTTCTTGACATCACCAAGCCAGCGGGAATCGAACGTGTTCCTAAGCATAACACTGTTCATTATATTAAAACTACTCCCGGACCGCCAGTTTCTAGTTCACCACGTCGCTTGTCTCCAGACAAACTACTCATTGCTAAGAAAGAGTTTGAAGCCATGATCAAGAATGGAATAGCGCAACCGTCAAAGAGCCCATGGGCGTCACCGCTACATCTAGCACCAAAGAAAGATAACGGTTGGCGGCCATGTGGTGATTATAGAATGTTAAATGCAAGAACCATTCCTGACCGGTACCCGATCCGCAACATACACGATTTCACGCA
Source organism: Melitaea cinxia (assembly GCF_905220565.1). NCBI lineage: Eukaryota > Metazoa > Arthropoda > Insecta > Lepidoptera > Nymphalidae > Melitaea > Melitaea cinxia. The sequence goes on from NC_059409.1 coordinate 7,975,756, forward strand.
CAACATATCTGGTTGCCATATCTTCTCCAAAATCGATTTAGTAAAAGCATATAACCAAATACCAGTATATACTGAGGACGTTGCGAAAACTGCTATAACTACTCCTTTCGGCCTATTTGAGTTTCCATACATGACATTTGGACTCAGAAATGCCGGTCAAACCTTTCAACGTTTTGTCGATGAAATGACCAGAGGTATGGACTTCGTTTTTACATATTTAGACGATTTTCTTATATTTTCACCTGACGAAACAACTCACAAGAAACACTTACGAGATATTTTTAACAAATTTCGAGATTATGGAATAGTTATAAATACTTCCAAATGTATCTTCGGAGCAACAGAACTATCATTTCTAGGATACCACGTCTCGTCGAAGGGAATCAAGCCTCTGGAATCAAAAGTAGATGCAATCAAACAATTTCCTGTGCCAAAAAACGTTAAAGAGCTGCGTAGGTTTTTAGGCATGGTAAATTTTTACCGTAAATTTCTTCCTAATGCAGCATCTATTCAAGCACCACTTCATGCCTTACTTACTGACAATGTGAAAGGCGCAAAACCTATAGATATATCAGGCAAGTCATTAGAGGCATTCCAAAATTGTAAAGAAAGTTTGTGCCGCGCCGCTCTTTTAGCGCATCCAGACTTCAATGCAAAAATCGCAATGGTAACTGATGCCTCTGAAAACGCAATTGGCGCAGCGATACACCAGTGCAGGGGAGATTATAGGGAACCTCTTGGTTTTTTTTCACGAAAGCTTAGTCCATCTCAATGTAAATACTCTCCATATGATAGAGAGCTTCTAGCGATTTACGAAGGAATCCGTTATTTTCGCTACATGTTAGAAGCTCGACATTTCACCGTTTTCACGGATCATAAACCACTATGCTACGCGTTTGCTACGCAGAAAGAAAAATGTTCACCACGACAATTTCGCCATCTTGATTATATTGCTCAGTTTACTACAGATATACGACACATTTCTGGAAAGGACAATGTTGTTGCAGACACGCTGTCACGCATTGAGGAAATCTCACAACCAATCGACTTAACACTTCTGGCGCAGTCACAGAAGAACGATTTAGAATTGAAGTAATTGATTCAAGGCAAAACATCGTTGAACTTACGGAAAGTAGATATTCCTGGAACTCAGCTGCAATTATACTGTGATGATCATAACAACACATTAAGACCTTTCGTTACAAAGTTGTTTCGCTACGACGTATTCAAAAGTTTACATTCCCTAAGTCACCCAGGAACGAATGCGACAGCCAAGCTGGTTTCACAACGTTTTGTATGGGCCGGAATAAGAAGAGATTGTCGTAAATGGGCAAAATCTTGTCAGGCTTGCCAGCAGTCAAAAATAACCCGTCATGTAACAACAACCCCTGGGACATTTTCCTTACCACGTTCGAGATTTACGACAGTCCACTTAGACCTGATAGGAGCAATGCCTATTTCTAACGGCTACAAATACTGCCTTACAGCCGTGGACCGTTTCACAAGATGGCCAGAAGCTTTACCTATAATGGACATTACAGCAGAGACGGTGGCAAAAGCCTTTATATCTGGCTGGATATCTCGTTTCGGTTGCCCTGCCACTATTATAACAGATAGAGGAAGACAATTTGAATCAGCTCTTTTTAAGCATCAATCTGACATGGCTGGTTTTGAACACAAACATACAACTGCATATCACCCTGCATGTAACGGCATGGTCGAAAGATTTCATCGACAGTTAAAAACAGCTATTATTTGCCATTCCAATGCTAGTTGGACGGAATCACTACCATTAGTACTGCTTGGTATTCGAAGTGCACTTAAAGAAGATATCGGAGCATCCTCTGCCGAATTACTATATGGCGAAAGTCTTAGACTTCCTGGAGAGCTATTTCAATCTTCTACAAATAATACTCAAGACGTAACGGAATTTATAACACGATTAAAATCTATCACTAAAAGCGTCAGACCTCAACCAGCTTCCAGACATTGTAACAAGTCTGTCTTCATTTTCAAAGACCTTTTTCGGACGAGTCATGTTTATCTTAGAGAAGAAGGCACAAAGGGAGCTCTTCAACCTGCTTATACCGGACCACACGAAGTGTTAGAAAGAAGCAGCAAAGTTTTTAAGATCATCATAAAAGATAGACCAGTTACTGTATCAATCGAAAGACTCAAACCTGCTTATATTTTAACAGAAGATTTCGAGCACAGAGACGATAAACAGCCCATTCCTACTCCACCTCAGATAAAAAACAGTGAAGAGAATAAATGCCAAAACGTGAAATCACGTTCAGGAAGAACAGTGCGCATACCTAAGTATCTAAGTATTTATACCTAAGTATCGCCCGTAACGGTCTCTGGAGGGGGGTGGTGTGGCGTACACACAAACTCTATTTTTATATACAGTCTTTAAATTAAAACCTTCATGTTGATTTATATAATTATTTTATATGGAAGAAGAAATTTGACATGTCACTAGAATTATTTAATTTAATTGTCATTCTGTAATTTCTTAACTTACTGAAGAATAAAAGATAGTGGATTTATATATGATTTTTATTTAATCGATAAATAATAACAAGACTTAATTGCCACTACAATGTCAATGCTAAAAGAAGAGCTGATGAAATTAGTCAATGATCATAAGTCGACAAATGTTCAATATGAAATAGATGAGTTGGCTCTGGAGTACGGTCATCGCATTCTCCGAATTCCCCCGGACCACTGCCAGTACAATGCCATTGAGCTAATTTGGGCTCAAATTAAAGGTTATGCAGCCCATCATAATACTTCTCCGCCGTATGGCATAAAAAAGATGAAGATGCTTTTAAAAGAAGCATGCGGAAAAGTCACAAGAGATGAAGGTCGTTAAAAAAACTAAAAAAAAAATATATTTGATGACGTTGGCCGCGATATCCGTATAAACCAGGGGTTCCCAAACTTATTTTGTCTTCTGCCCACTAAGAGAATAAATTATTTTATAGTGTCCCCTTTGAGCGATATTTTAATGAATATTAGTTGATGTTCACAAGTTGTAGTCGAGAGTCCTTATAGATTAAATGATAAATCCCCAAGCCTCTACACAACGCCAACATATTTTTTTCTAGATCTCTTACCGCCCCTTTAGTACTGCAGTTATCGCCCACTTTAGGAAACACTGGTCTATACCAGTGTTTCCTAAAGTGGGCAATAAAGTGGAAGATACTATTCAGTTCAGTTCAGCCTGTTGCAGTCCACTGCTGGACGTAGGCCTCTCCGAGTTCGAGTAGATACTATGATTGACAATAATTTGATTATACACGTTAGTGATGATGACAGCGACTTCTCAAGCAAATTGGGAGATTAAATTGTTTGATACAATCTTTATTGTTTAAGGCTTAAAACTATGTATTTCATAATATTTTCCAATGAATAAAGTATTTTTATTTTTTCCCCTTCGTTATATTCAGAATAATAATAATAATAATAATAATACTCTTTATTGTACACCATTAAAAGAAACAACAGAGAAAAAAACATAAAATGAAAGATGTACAAAGGCGGTCTTATCGCTGAAAGAGCGATCTCTTCCAGACAACCTGTGGGTATGGGACACGAAATAGAAACTGCAGTTAGGAAGTAAACAAACGATTGGTGTGCGAATTAGAATACTCGAACAAAGTACTAATAGACAATATATAATAATAATAAACATACATAACACTTACATATATAAAATACACACACACATATATATATATATATATATATATATATATATAGTAAATATATATTATATCATACAAAGACGATATAGGCGATCATGACGTGCTTAGTGACAAATAATGTAGTTTAAGGTATTTTTTGAAGGAGAAGAGAGATTGAGCTTGTCTAATAGGAAGAGGAAGAGAGTTCTTTAGAGGGACGACCAACACTTGATATTTTTTTTCTCGTCATTGATATTGTCCCTCACAGTCAATCTCGATTCATTTTCAAAAATTTATCTTCTGTTCTTTTTGCAGCTATCCACCGTGACTTCATTTCCGACTTTAGCTTTGAACATTTAATGATAATTTTTTTCCTTTCCTTACTATTTAAACTGTATTTATTTATTATTATTTCTTGTACCTTATCTATTTTTTCGCTAAAACTCTTCTCATTTATGTTCTTAGTCATCATATATATACTGTGTCTTGATAAAACAGTTAACCCAGAAGAACCTACAACCATAAAATACGGTAAATAAATATCTGAACGCAAATAAAATTTTGCTTTGTAAAAGAGTCAATTTAATTAAAAAAATATCATTTCAAAACTGGCACTTAGTGGCACCTAAATTTTATGTAATTCTCTTCACAACTCATTATGTTAATAGTAGAAAAAAAATACAAGCTGGGACCATTCGGGAAACATATTTAAAAAACTTAAGTATTAAATCTTTGAATAAAATAAATAATATGTTGAAGGTAGTTAGAAAAAAACTTGTTTCTAAAGATACTAAGCAATATAATACCAAGTTACTAATAAACATTAATTACACATACCTGGTGCATAAAGGTCCATTGTATAAAAAAGTTCAGTTTCACTTAATCTTGTTTCAAATAAAATATAAATTTCAATTGTTTTTCGCAGCAAACCGTATAGAACAAAGACGATCTAAACGAGACGATAAAATGACGATTGATTGATATGTTTAACGAAGCAAGAATGAATGAAAGTTTACGGTATATCATTCATTATGTCCTTATCTATGACTATGTAGCAAAATTTTCTAATATTTATAAATTTTGAATTTTTGAATTTTGACCAGCTTTTTGGGTCAAATCACCCTCTGTGCGCTCCCTATTCCTGATTCGTTGAAATCACCGTGTACATCATCAACTCCTCAAAATGTGGGTTAACTTTAAATCGTTTATTGTAGACTGGCATTGTTTGGCACAACAACGTTGCGCCAATACATAATATAACATAATTATAATAGTTAGACATATGCTGTCACGACACTTTTTAACTGACTTCCAAAAAGGGAGGAGGTTCTCAATTCAACTGTATTTTTTTTATGTATGTTACTTCAGAACTTTCGACTGGGTAGACCGATTTTGATGATTTTTAATTTAAATAGAAAGCTGATGTTTATCATGTGGTCGCGTTCAAACTTCATCGAGATTTGATAACAACTTTTTGAGTAACCTTTGATAACGCGTATATCTATATTACGTCTATTGTATTACTTGTCGATGTAATCGAAGTCGGTTTTTTTTTTCGTTTGCGTGCAAATACAATTGTTGTAGATAATGATGTGTTCTACAAAGTCTTACTACATTATATATTTCTATTATCATTATTTTTTGCAGCGCACACAATGTAAGGATTTTTTAGGTTATTTTTTTATCCCTTGGGTTATATTATTGGAGTTTTAGTAAGGATCCCTAATATTTTTGAAAATATAGTATAACCTATGTCGCTCAGGGATAGTGTAGCTTCTCAACGGTGAAATAATTTTTTGAATCAGTCCAGTAGTTTGGGAGCCTATTCAATGCAAACAAACAAATAATCAAATCTTTACTCTTTATAATCGTTTATTTTACATGAAGATGTTTGATTTGTAGTATATAATAAATTAAGTCTATTTTTATAATAACATCTTACCTTTCTATCACTTTAGAAACCTTATTTCCCTAACCGAGTACTTGAATTTATCGATAATGCATATCGACAGTTGTTACAACCATGGCTGTGAGCAACTTGTCGGTGTAGTTGCGGCGTGTCATTATTACTGTAATGACACAGAATGTATCTATGTGTGTGTGACAAATGTAAGTGTGATTTTAATTTAGTATGTGTGAGTTTCGTAGTGATAGACGATTATTTTTGTGTGGGAATGTGTGGTAAAAAACGCCAGAGCTACTTCCCTCCGTGTTGCTCTATGGTTTTGAGACTTTAGTAATAGATCTCACTATACGCGTTTTTACACTTTTTGTGTAAATACTATAGTAATGTAGTAATAATATAGTATTGTAGTGTAAAATATGTTTAAAATATACTGCATGCAATTTAGTTTTTAATATGGTTCTACGTAAATATATGCCACGGAATAGCGTAACGCACGCTCCTCAGTGACTCCGTGACGACAGGGGTAAATAAAATATCCTAGTAATAAATTATCCTAATAACGTAAAGGTTAGATATTGTATGAAATATATTTTTTTGTACTACTTATAAGTGATCGATGTAAATGTTTCTTGAACACATAGGGTTGCAAACGCGGCTATTTTCCTTTAAACCGACCCTGCTGTATATGTTTCATACAAACTATCAACCCCAATTAAACCCCCTTAGCGGTAGAATATCGCAAAATCCGTTCTTAGCGGACGTCTACTAACTATAATCTACCTCCCTGCCAAATTTCATCTTTGTCCATCCTAGGTGGATGGACCATCCAGCGGTTTTTCAGTTGTCGTGATTTTTCAGGTATATTAGCAGCGGATGGAGCGAAATAAAAGATTACGTTGGATTAATTGCGTTGTTTTATTTTTTTACTTTCGGCGCTACACACAAAATGGATGATCGCCTTGACCGGCGCACACAGAGAGAGTTGCCATACTTAAAATTAAATTACAAACCACCAAAACTATTATAATTAAAATATTAATGTTGCCACATTCTTACAAATATTCAATAGTGATGAATGAGTTAGTGACCTTTCCCTTTTATATTTATAGATTACGATGCATTATTTAGACACCTCCTCACCATCTATAGATCATACATTTTAAATTTCAAGTCTCTTACTTCAAAAATATAGGACTTTCATACAAGCTTCCAACCCCCGTTTTATCCCCTTAAGGGTCGAGTTTCGTAAAATCCGTTCTTGGGAAATGTTTACGCCCTATAAGGAACCTACCTGCTAAATTTCAAGTTTGTAGTTGTTATAGTTTCGTAGATTTCGTGATGAGTGAGTCAACCCACCATCCCCCGTTTTAACCCCAAAAGGGAGTTGGTTTTATAAAGATACATTATTGGGACACCTTTTCATCATCTCTAGAGCATACATTTGAAATTTCAAGTCTCTTACTTCTAAAACATAGGACTTTCATACAAACTTCCAGTCCCCGTTTTACCCCCTTAGGGGTCGAGTTTCGTAAAATCCATTCTTAGCGGTAGTTTACGCCCTATAAGGAGTCTACCTGCTAAATTTCGAATTTGTAGGTGTTATAGTTTCGGAGATTTCGTGATGAGTGAGTGACCTTTCGCTTTTATATATATTATTATAGATTATAGATTATAGATATATAGAAGATAGATAATTTAACAGACTTCCAAGAAAAGAGCAGGTTTTCAATTCGATTGCATTTTTAAAAATATATTTTTTACCTAATAACTTATTATTAGGAGGATTCATTTTTGTGATTCTTTATTAAATTGAAACCTGGTCCTGGTGCTTGTCATTTAGTCCCATTTTGATACCGTAAAACGGGACTACTATTAGTGACTATTAGTTAAATGACAGCCTTTATTGACAGCGACAAAAAACGGAGATGTGTTGTGATCATTGTGATTGTCAATAATCCTTATATACTCTGGTCAATAATCACTATTTAATTTTGAATATTTTTTCAGGATTACTTTATTAGTTGAATTTTATTAAACTGATTAATTAAAGTACATATTTAGTTTAGTAGTTATTACAAATGCTATGAAAGAACGACAATTTTGCCTGCTGAGTAGTATAATTTTATTTTAATCATGCATGAAGCTTATGAAGTATCGCATTTACTAAATGCTACAGTCCAAATAGAAGCAATTGCTGCTTACGGTAAGAAATTGAATGTAAAAATAAAAGATTAAATCACCTAATAGATCCAAAAAAAATTATACTCTTGACAAATATTTGTAGATGGAAATCTTTTTTTGGGAACGAGACAGGGGCATTTGCTTATGTACTCTTTATCTTCAAACAATGGTAATCAAAAGTATGAATTGCAGTTGTTGAGATACTGCAAAAACTTTAGTAAAAAACCTATTCAGCAGATTGAAGTTGTACCAGGTAAGGAATACTTTCAGTTATTGTAAGTAAATGCATAAGAAAATAATTTGCTTAAACTTATTGACTGAATAAGTAAATATGAATAATATATATTAACTGAATGTACAATTAGCCATTTTTTATAATAAATGAAATATAAATTTTGTACATCTAAATTATAATAATTACTGGTCTCAACTGCACCCACTAATCTTCTTCGCGCGTTCTCCGCTCTCCGTGACATTGTGGAAATCAGTAAATCAATAATTACTGGGCAGTAGTATGTATTATGTGAAAGTAACAATAATATTGTAATTCTGGTATGTATATCTGTAAAGACTGGTATCAAACTCATATTTATGTTAAACCAAGGCTGTTCCAAATATTATGATTACATAATTAATTGAACATGATGTATAATATTGTATTTTAATTTTTGTATTAAAAAGACTTAAAAAAGAAAATGATGAAATGTTTATATACATTAGTAATAGTACTATTTAAATTGATGAGCAAAGAGCCTAGTGATATGAGTCTTATTTATATTTTATTGTTTTCCCTTAAGTTGGGTGTAGTTTTAAAAGTTAAAGGATATTAACTATAGTGCTTCAATAGTTTTCAGTGTGTATGTATGTGGTATCACTTGATATTATTCTGAGATTAAATATTCTAATATATAAAATTCTTGTGTCGTGGTGTTTGTAGTTAAACTCCTCCGAAACGGCTTAATCGATTCTCATGAAATGTTGTGTGCATATTGAGTAGGTCTGAGAATCGAACTATATCTATTTTTCATCCCCTTAATGTTAAGGGTCATAATGGTCACAGGTTTAAGGGTAATTAGTCCACCACTATATTTTTTTTTAATTTTTGGATAAATTATTTATTTTTTATTTCATTATGATTTGGCGTTAAAAAATACATACAACCCTAAATTTTCACCTTTCTACCACCAACCCTTATTTTTTAATAGCATTTAGCGGCAAGACAATGTTTGCCGAGTCAGCTAGTTATAATATAAAATTATAAATTCCAATGAAAAAGTGATAGATGATCTCTGTTTTTTTCGCCACTACATCTTCTTGACTATGGCAAATAAGTAAATATTTGTTATTTAATTTTAATGAGGCTCTTAATGCTCAGATTCTGAGTTTTGATTGTCGAAGTGGGGCAGTGTGTTAGATTAAGCTCCGACCCTAGGTGGAGACGAGGCTTTGGCTGAGCTGTAGATTAAATTGTTCATTTATCATAATGAGAATTACTGCTAAATATCCTTAAATAAAATACTATATCATGTCATTACAGCACAGACACATAATCATTACGTAGTATAAAATAAAGTCGCTCCCCACTGACTGTATGCTTAGATCTTTAAAACTATGCAACGGATTTTGATGCGGTTTTCTTTAGTAAATAGAGTGATTTCAGAGAAAAGTTTATATATATATATATAATACATGCATAATATTGTAGAGGAACACTGATAGCTTTAGAGGTTTGTAATGTATTGTCGTAAATAAACACATTTTTGTTGCGCTTACATTGCAAATATTTATTTTATATTTAATATTTTGTATCAGCATTGCATCAGTGCGAAGCCGGGGCGGTAGTTCTAAATAATGATTGGTTACAAATGTACAACTAATTCCATACACACCACACACAAAATTGCTTAAAGGTCGCTTGTCCTTTCAACTTGGAATCTAGAGGTGTTTTAAGACTGATGTTTTTTATGATAATTGACATTGAGTGTATTGCAATATTTATTGTATAAAACAGAATAAAAAATATTTTGTAAACATTTTAATAAGTTATATTTCTTAATCTTATTTAAAATGAGTAAAATTATAGAAACAAATTATTAATTGTATCAGATTCGATTTAAAAAATTACAACTGTAAAAGCTGAATTAAAAAATGAATGTATATACATTTTATTTGTATTTGCATTTCAAATAAATAAAGTAGAAAATTGATATTATTATAACAGATGATTTTTTACTTACAAATTAATTACTAATATGTCTTTCAAATATGCATTATTTTGTACATACCCTTATACTGAAACATACTATTACTAAGATATATACTGTGACTTTGCAGAGGACAACTTACTGCTTTGCCTTACTGATAATGTTTTGTCCTCCTATGACATAAATGGGGTAAATTTTCCATTAATAAAAACCTTTTCTGAAACAAAAGGAGCTTCAATTTTTGCACTGGACAACAAGGTAAATAAAAAAATGGTATAGGCGGCATTTAATTTTTTTTCTGTGGATTAAGATAATAAAGCTATGTTTGATAATACTTTTTATTCAATGTTATATGCACATGTTATGGCAAAATTTTCCAGTCATCAATAGTTATGATGATATTTTAGTAATGACAATTTTTATCAAGTAATAATTATCTATCTATCTATCTAGGTATATATATATATATATATTTTATTTTAATAATGTTTTAATTTCAGTCAGCAACATCAATGACTGGTGAATCAAATTCTGTAGTTCACCTTTGCGTAGCAGTAAGAAGGAAATTGCAATTATATTATGGGAAAAATGGCGAGTTTAAAAAACATCTCTTCGATTTTACTATACCTGACGTGCCTAAAGTAATGGCCTGGGGACAGCAATACTTGTGTGTCGGGTTTAAGGGCGACTACACTTTGTACGATGTTAGTATTTTTTAAACATAGAACAATTTTAGGCTTATAATAATAATTGTTTGCAATTAAAAAAAATGATAATTGCAATTTGAATTAATATTTTGTTTTGCTTGGTCTTTTACTTTTGATTAATTAGAAATAAATTTATTTGTAGTGTTGAGTATAATATGTTTTAAATAAAATACCTATTTCTTAAAAATGGTAAAAGATGAATTGGTATTTTTTGGGTATGCGGTAAGCTGTATGTGTACATACAACATAGGATTGGAGTATGCAATCAATTATCATGTCTAATGAAACAGTAGTAATAGTAAAATATTATAATTTAATTCCCCAGTTATCTTCACGTGAACCAAAAGAACTATTTCCAACTAGTAGTTCCAAATCACTTGAACCAACTATAGCTAAATACTCAGAGACGTCTTTCTTGCTTGGTCGTGATAACACATCTGTGCTTGTAGAAGAGGCTCAGGAAATTGAGATCAAGAAGACAATCAAATGGCGAGAAGCCCCAATTGCTGTTGGTAAGACACTTTTTAATAATATAAGAAAGAGGAAATATTCGAATGCTGAAAATAAACTTACTTTGAATCTAAGATCAGAAACTAATAAACCAATTAAAATTGTTGATTGATTGATTTGTTCTGAAATAATTAAAAGGGTCTGTCAATATTATTAGGCTGTTTATTTCAAGCACAATTGTGTTGGCAGGCAAACTATTTATTATTATTATTTTTTTTTTGGCTAAATAAATAACAATGTTTAAAAACACATGATGTACAGAATTAAACACCATAATTTATTCTTCTAAACATCTCATTTTGGATAATGGGAATAAAGAGCAAAAAGTACAATTAATATATGAATATTCGCTTCGCTTCAGCCTGTAATATCCCACTTCTGGGCCTCTTTCCCCATGTAGGAGAAGGATCACAGCTTAATCCACCACGCTGCTCCAATGCGGGTTGGCGGATATATTCCCTACTATGAGTAACGATCGCTATCAGGTGTACATGATAACAACACAACAAACAACAACCGGGACCGACGGCTTCACGTGCTCTCCGAGGCACGATGGGGAGACCCATAAGGACTGCACAAACACCCAGACCACGGCAAACACTGTATGGCCAATACAAATGTTTGTCATGTGCGGGGATCGAACCCGCAACCGCCAGCGCAACAGGTACAATCCATGGCTGTAACCATTGCGCCAACGTGGCGTCTATAAATATGGTAATGGTAAATATAATAATTGTGTTTGCTCGCAAACGAAAAAAAACCGACTTCAATTACATCGAAGAGTAATATAACGTAGATCGACGAAAAAATAGTCAAGTAACTACGCGTTATCAGAGATTACTCAAAAAGTAGTTATCAGATCTCGATAAAATTAATATGTGACTACATGATAAGCACCATCTTTCGATTAAATTAAAAATTATCAAAATCGATACACCCAGTAAAAAGTTATTGCGGATTTTCGAGAGTTTCCATCGATTTCTCTGGGATCCCATCATCAGATCCTGGTTTCCTTATCATGGTACCAATCTAGGGAAATCCCCTTTCCAACAAAAAAAGAATTATCAAAATCGGTACATCCAGTAGTAAGTTATGCGGTATAATACAACGTAGGTCGACGAAAAAAGCGTCAAGTAAAAACGCATTAGTAGATATAACTCGAAAAGTAGTTGGTAGATCTCAAATAAATTTAAATGGGACCAATTGACACACACCACTTTTCGATTAAAAATTTTTTTGTCGAAATCGGTCCAACCGGTCAAAAGTTCTGATGTAACATACATAAAAAAAAAAAAAATACAGTCGAATTAAGAACCTCCTCCTTTTTTGGAAGTCGGTTAAAAACAGCAAGGGACGAATAGTTTTCATAAAAAGTTCTTGATGTACATAATTTAAATATGTAATGGAAAGTAAATTCACTTATCAATTTTGCACACTAAATTTTAATTTTTTAAATACTAATATTAACACATTTAATTTACTGGATTATAATCGTAAGCCTTGAAAATAGACAATATAACATTCAACATCAGAATAACTTAATTATTAATAAAATATATCTTAAATCAATACTTATAATTGATAACAACTTTTATTATATTTAATTATTAAATATTTACTTAATAGGTTTATGTGAAAACAAAATGATTTTAAAAGCTTAACTGATTGTGAGTGTAATATTCTTTCATGAACTATGTTTTAGTCTGGGATGAGCCATTTGTACTTGGTTTGATGCAAGATCAGGTAGTGGTGCAAACAGTTGAACCTGCGTTATTTATACAAACTTTACCAGATTTAAATAAAGCAAGACTTATGTATAGGTAATATTTTTTCTGTTTTATTTAGTTTGCTAAAGTAATCATAATTGTATACTAAATATTTACTGTATAAACTTTTAAGTTATTATTATTATTATTACTGCTGTGTGGTTACGGCAGTTGGTGACCGCAGGGCTGGCTTTGTCGCACCGAAGACGCTGCTGCCCGTCTTCGGTCTGTGTCTTTCAAAGTCAGCAGTTGGATGGTTATCCCGCCATCGGTCGGCTTTATAAGTCCCAAGGTGGTACTGGAATTGTGTCATCCCTTATTCGCCTCTTACGACAGCCACGGAAAGAGAGGGGCTGGCTATATTCTTTATTGCCGTAGCCACATAGCCTTAATATATATTTTAGGCTATATTTTTGCTTCACATAGGTATACTTAAATTAAATTTATTGAATAAAATATATTGATTTCAGATGCAAGCGTGGTTTAATATTTGTGTCCTCAGTTGGACAAGTATGGTGCTTGAGCTCTGTGGATGTCACTAAACAAAGGCAGCAATTGTTAAAGGATAAGCAGTTTCAAATTGCAATAGATTTAACAGTAAGAATTATTTTCTAATTAATTATTATATACAAAACTTTAGAATGTATTTTTATCTGTATTAATTTATTTTTAATCCAATCTCCGATTTCCCATTTGTTTTGTTACTCCTTGATTACTAAATATTAATATTTTTTGCCCGTAATTCACGGTATTGCGGGTATTTTGGAATAAAAAGTAGCCTATGTTGCACTAGCACTACCCATTTGTGAATCTAAGCTGTTTCTTTTTTTAATCACAATTTGTATTAACAAACAATTGTACGCTTCCTGCATTTTTCTTGTATTATCTGTTCTCGTTTTGGATTTTCCTTCCTTATAAGTATTTGATGTTAAATACCGTACAAATAATTACGCTAGTTTTAATTTGTTTGAATTGTGTTATTAGTGTGTTATTTATTTATTATTTATTTTTAATATAATTCACACTTTTATTGTATTATAAATATTGAGAGGCCATTATTATTTTTAATATGAATCTATATCTTAAAGGAAAAATAAATAATGTGTATTAATAATAAGACAAATAAAAGGCCTAATTTTGTTTTTGAATTTCAATAGAATTTGATTTGATTGAAATTCATAATTAAAAGTAAGAGCCCTGTCCTAATATAAATAACTACTTTTTATATTTTTACACAGTATACTAATATTATAAAGACGTAAAGTTTCTAACTTTGTTTGTTTGTAGGGGGTAATCATCGTAATACTGACCCTATCACGAAAATTCTTTCACTAATAGAAAGCTACACTATTCAGGAGTGATATTGGCTAAATTTTGTTATTGAACGAATAATATTTTATTGTGGTTGAATAAAAAATTCAGTGAGAAATCTTATATATAATATTCTATAATATATTTATATAATTATAAAATTCTCGTGTCACAATGTTAGTTGCAATACTCCTCCGAAACGACTGGACTGGACTGGACTGGATCGGGTAGATCTGAGAATCGGCCAACATCTATTTTTCATACAGCTGTTATAGGGGGAGGGGGGGATTAAGGAGGTTTAATAACATATATGGCAAAACAACATTTGCGGGGTCACCTAGTTACAAATAAATAAAAAAAACTTTATCTTTTTGTAATTCTTACTTTTTTAGCCATTCTTACACTCATTATTTTATTAAACGTGCCAACATAAGTGACTAAAATATATGTAACATGAAAAGCTCATTTTATACCATAACTACTGTTTTAATCAATACTATTTATCAAAAACAATCAGTGAATTCGTACTTTAATTACTATGTTTATTTTTATTTTTATCCTCAAACGGTATGTAGTAAAGGGCTAAACAAGTTGTCACTTTTTAAATTAAAATGTTTAGTTTTAAAGGAAAGACACGACAGGCGAAAATTATTAGTCTTTTAAACGTAAGTACATAATTAATTGCTGTATTTTACTCAATCAGAAGATTTTAAATTAATTTGGTTTTAAAACGTGTGAAATTTATGCAATAATGATGCTACGGGCTGTTAATACAAAAAACAAAACAGGAACTATGGCACTCTTGCTTCAGGTTGTTCAATATTTTGAATAATGAGCGGCTTCTATGAGCTTATTAGTGAATCTCTGTTGTTAAAAACTTGTTGTAATAATTTTGAAAAATTAGCCCCTATGTATAATATATATATATATATATATATATATATATATATATATATTACTCGTATATATATATATATATATATATATATATATATATATGTTTCCATGTTACTTACATTTCATTAAACGAAAGTGTTCGAATTCTTTAAATATTCTTCCATTCATACTAACTACAATTAAACACATTTACCTAACATTAACTATAAACATGACATATTTTGTTAAATATTGTTTACTATTTTTTATTTTTATATTTTGTAACTAAGTGATATGAGAAATATATGACTATTATTATTTATTGTTAATTAATATTTGTGGTTATTGTTAACTAATTACCATTCACGTTATGTAGATACTTTATTACCTGTATATATAATTATTTATCCTTATCCATTTTATAAATGTGTAAATGGAAATTAATACACTTAAAAGCTGAATTGTTTGCAATGAAATTTTTATAACCAGAATTTTCCATGGGTTCTGAATATATACGCATACGCAGCACAAAGGAATGCACACACCGAAACTAAA
This sequence comes from Melitaea cinxia, assembly GCF_905220565.1. Taxonomy (NCBI): domain Eukaryota; kingdom Metazoa; phylum Arthropoda; class Insecta; order Lepidoptera; family Nymphalidae; genus Melitaea; species Melitaea cinxia. Next base: position 7,991,461 of record NC_059409.1, read on the forward strand.
TTAATTATTTTTTGGTGTCGCATTTATTTTAGTTATAACATATGTTGTTATAGGTAGGTAATTTAAAATTAAAAACGCCGTTTGTTTTATAATATAATGCTTCAATAATTACAGGTACCTACTTCAAATATTTTTAGAAAGTACTACGCATGGTCTTTGTTTACGGTGTTTAGTAATATAAATAACTAATACATTAGCAAGTTAGGAACTGCGTTGTTACTTATTGTAAACCCCGTATTTATGTTAAATTGTTGAGGGGTAATCAAAAGCTATTATAGCCAAATATTTTAAACTAAAACTGACTTTTTCTTTATGTCTGTTTTGGCAGAATTTGTCAGAATGTTCAGCAGAAGAAAAGAAGCAAACGATACATTCCATACAAATGCTGTACGCTCTCGAACTGTTCGATATCAAACAGTACTCGCAGTCTATGAAAGAGTTTATAAAACTGAACACTGACCCGGCTGACGTTATTAAACTGTTTCCGGAACTCGATAACAAACCGGGCGCCGATAACACAAAGAAATTAAAAGGAAAAGACTTAGAGAACGCCTTGAACGCCTTGATAGAATATTTAGTTGAACTGAGATTAAAAATTTTAAAAAATACGAATGACGCAAGCGGAAGTAAGGAGGAAGCGTCGGTACAAAGGAATGTTACTCAACAACTGGAGTTGATTGATACAACACTGTTGAAGTGCTACTTGCAGGTGATGTGATACACTATTAACAGGGTTGGTAGTTTAGTAGTACTTTATAAATTAAAGTCAGTTTTAGGCTTTTTTATGTTTGTATTTTTATGCTGTTTTATTGATGCAGGTAAAAATATATCCTATATCGAATATAGTTTAGTAATTCGAATTAGCTCATCTGGAAAAAATAATTGGGAAAATCTAATATATAAAATTTTCGTGTCGCGGTGTTTGTAGTTAAACTCCTCTGAAACGGCTTGACCGATTCTCATGAAATTTTGTGTGCATTTTGGGTAGGTCTGAGAATCGAACAAAATCTATTTTTCATCCCCCTAAATGTTAAAGGTATTTCACCCCAAATTTTTATTAATTTTTAGATAAATTATTACTTTTTTATTTTTTTTATGATACAACATTGAAAAATACCTACAACCCTAAATTTTTAGCCCTCTACGATCAACTCCTATTTTTAAATAGCGTTTAGCGATAAGACAACGTTTGCCGAGTCAGCTAGTATTATATAAAAAACTATTTTATATCACGAGCACTAGCTAGTTTTAGGCATGATTTTGTTTTTTGATTGTAGATATCGATATTACATTTTTATAAATTTTACATCAAGCTCTAACCTTTTAATGCCTTCTTAGTAAAATTATCTGAGTATCAACCTAGTAAAATTACAATTCTCTTTTGCTAACGATTTTGAAGCAACAAAAATTGTGTAAAGTTTTGGTGAGAGCGTGAGTATTTGCAGACGAACGACGCGTTCGTGGCGCCTCTGCTGCGCCTAAACAACTGCCGGCTGGAGGAGGCGGAGCGCACGCTGCAGGCGCACGGCAAGCACAGCGAGCTCATCATCCTCTACCAGACCAAGGGCCAGCACACGCGCGCGCTGCAGCTGCTGCGCGAGCAGGCGGCGCAGGCGGACTCCTCGCTGCGGGGCTACCACCGCACCAAGCACTACCTGCAGCACCTCGGTGAGTGGCCTGCGGTGGCCGTGTTGCTGTCACCGCACCGAGCACTACCTGCAGCACCTCGGTGAGTGGCCTGCGGTGGCCGTGTTGCTGTCACCGCACCGAGCACTACCTGCAGCACCTCGGTGAGTGGCTGCAACGTTGGGTAGTGATGGTGACAGCAGAATATAAATTTTGATTTCATCGATGTGTACTTGTTTTCGATGCTCGTCAGCACTGGTATGTTATATTACTAGTTTTTTGGGATGGTTTACTGAATCATAACGTTTTAGTACTGGAGTTGTAGATAGTTGTCCATGACTAGTCTTTACAATAAATCTGTTTATGTGTTTAGTTACAAGCAGCAGATGCATAAAGTTTTAGGCGTGGAGTATGTTTTAAAACGTCGAATAGGTATAATTGAATAATAAATTTTATTAAAGATACTTGGTTTCAGGTGCCGAACATATCAATTTGATATTTAAATTCTCAGATTGGATATTAAAGGAACACCCAGAGGAAGGCTTAAAAATATTTACTGAAGATATTGTCGAAGTGGAAAATTTACCTCGCGCTAAAGTACTGGATTTCCTTTTGAGAGAACACGAGACATTGGTGATTCCGTACCTAGAGCACGTTATACACACTTGGAATGATACGAACCCATTGTTTCACGACGCTTTAATTAGTATGTATAGAGAGAAAATAACAGACAAAAAAGCAAACTCTACAGAAGAAGAATTACAGCATATAAAATCTAAATTAGTGGCATTTTTGGAAAAATCATCGCACTATACGCCCGAAAGGGTCATATTACATTTTCCAAATGATACCCTATTTGAAGAAAGAGCCATTATTTTGGGCAAACTCGGAAGACATGAACAGGCACTGGCTATTTATGTCCAGATACTTGGTAACGTATTTAAATATTGTTGATTCTTTTCTCTTTAGTTTAACGGTTCTCTTTGTTTTAATTGAAAATGTACTTTTAAATTGTGGCCTAAGAACATGTGAAACCGCGAAGGCTAGAAAACTAACCCGTAGAATTAATCTCGTGCCTGAAAACGTAATAAATGTGAATATGTTTCTTTATTATTTTTATTCCAATATACTTTATGCCTATTAATATTGAATAATATATTTATATGAATGTAAAATGCTTTGTCTTATTTTTTTAATTTAAGGTGACGTCGATAGAGCGATTCGCTACTGTGAAAATATAGGAGAGAAGTCAAACGACAAAAATGTCGACGTGTACGTTATTTTGATGAGGATACTCATGAACCCGGATCAGTGTACGTCATTGATCGGACCGCTGTCCAATGTACAGAGACATCCGAAGTCGACCGTCCCAGATCTGGAGACGGCTCTTAGTATATTAGAGAAACATGCTGATAAAATATCACCAATAAAGGTTTGTATCATCTTCTTAAGAAGGTACTTAGTATTTGACCTTGAAATCTGATATGAGATTACATCTTACTGTGTACGAATTCTTGAACATCGATCAAATATACGTTTTTGAACTAAAACTCCTCTACGCACGCTTGACTTGGAGAGTAAGTTGGTGAATGCGTGACGAGAGCGTTACGAAAAGTTTAATCGGGCGAGGCGAACGGAAGTTGAGAGGGATATATAAGTTAGATGGAGCTAAAGAAGTTTTATTTCAGTCGTGTGGTTTAAAGCACAGTTTTTTTACTACAAAAATTACTCATAGACGACATCAATAAGCACAGATTAATTTCAACACTTCTCCTTTTAGAAGAGGCATATAGCTTTTACCCTATATACAGTACGATATAGGATAAAGATCCTGCAAAAGTATCTTTCTTTCCCTTAGTGATTTGTGGTGAGGCTTTAGACTACCTCCCCCTATACTCTAAAGTGTGAATAAGATTTAGAAATCGCGCACTTAATGAAAAATGAACACACGTGATATCTCATTACAGCCCCTTCTGGTGATATTTTGTGATTTTTTCCGAACTTCACCTCCCTTTCGAGCCTTACGTAATGAATGGAGTATCTCTTAAAGGTTCCTAGTGTAAAATAAAAGAGACGAGAGTCGCTTGTGCGGTCGCAGGCGCTGGCGGTGCTGCCGGACGGCGTGTCGCTGTCGCGGCTGGCGCGCTTCGTGGCGGGCGCGCTGCAGCGGCAGCTCGCGCTCAAGCGCCGCACGCAGCTGCTCAAGGGGCTGCTGTACGCCGAGCACCTGCAGGTGCGCACGTACAGGCGTACACGTACCCACACACGTACACGTACCCACACACGTACACGTACATACTTATTCACATGCAGCAGGTGCGCACGCACGCGCGGGCCCACACACGTACCCATACACGTACACGTGCATACTTAACACATGCACCTCATTGGAACGACGTTCCTTACGGCAGGCTTGGAGGAGTTTTTTTTTTTTTAATATATACTTAGATTAGCGCTTGCCTGCGATCTCACCTGATGGTAAGTGAAGATGCGGTCTAAGATGGTGCGCGCTTGCTTAGAAGATGCCCTCTTGATTTAAAGATACCCAAGTTATAGTTAGTTGGAAAAACGGAAGCCGCACGGCGCACGCACGCGCGGACCCACACACGTACCCACACACGTACACGAGCATACTTATACACATGCACCTCAATGGAACGACGTTCCTTACGGCAGGCTTGGAGGAGTTTTTTTTTAAATATATACTTAGATTAGCGCTTGACTGCGATCTCACCTGATGGTAAGAGAAGATGCGGTCTAAGATGGTGCGCGCTTGCTTAGAAGATGCCCATTCACTCTTGATTTAAAGATACCCAAGTTATAGTTAGTTGGAAAAACGGAAGCCGGAAGGGCATTCTAAATTTTTGCGATGCGTATTAGGAACGAGGAGCAAAGCGCTTAGTGCGAGATCGTGGGATTTCAACCACGTAGCAGTGCAGATTCATGCGATGCCTTGCAGTTCAGTGGTAAAAAGGTGATGGCGAAACCAAATTTTATAGTTCTTGAGCACACTCCGAAATATAACATGTAAAGTACCGACAAACAGGCAACCTTACGCCGATGCTCGAGACTTTGAAGTTTAGAGCTAGCCAGCGATTCGACACCGATGAGTCATCTGGTGCGTCGAACCACAGAATCCAAAGCAGAAAGCTGGTACTTGGCAGAGCCATCCCATAAATGGCTGCAATACTCTATGCACGATCGAACTTGTGCTTGCACAAGTTCGATCGTGCATAGAGTGTGTAGTTTTATCATGTAGTTTTATCGTGCACAGAATAAGAAGCTGTTCCGGTGTGAAGTACTGCCTGACTATTGAGGATACCAAATTTCTTACTCGCTAGAGCGAAATTTTTTTGATATGATAATTTTTATACATCATTCCATAGCTTAATTGGTTAGAGCGCCGACACGGTCTGTCGGAGACGCGGGTTCGAACCCCGCTGGAGCGGTCAATTTTTGATATAATATTCAAAAATGTTTAGAATTCCTAATGTGTGGGTAACACAAAAATAAAATCGTACATATTAAAAATAGCATGGTGTCGTCTCCTGTCAAAGATTTTCATTGTAATATGAAACTTTGAATAGTTACGGGTCTCTGTAAAGAACTCACTATAGACGGCGCCACGGCTCGCTTAAACCGAAAATAAAAATCATCATATCAAAAAAATTTCGCTCTAGCGGGTACATCGTTCCATAGCTTAATTGGCTAGAGCGCCGACACGGTCAGTCGGAGACGCGGGTTCGAATCCCGCTGAAGCGGTCAATTTTTGATATGATATTCAAAAATGTTTAGAATTTTATAATTTTTGTAAAATTATTTCGGTAAACAAGCGCGCAGTTTACCTGGTGGTAAACGATTACTGTAGCCTGCAATACCAGAATCATCCCAAGCGTGTTGCCTGAATCGCACCAGGAGCTCGGTCACCTTACTCACTACAAAAACACAACACTTTGAAAGCAGTATTATTTAGCTGTGATCGTCTGTAAGGTCGAGATACTTCCCTAGTCGGGCTGCTCCTGGTTTTGAGCACTATATATGCTGTTGTGCCCTAACTCTGTTCAGTTGTTAATAATGAAACAAAGACAGGTGAGCGTAAGCGTTGTATGTGAATAGCAGTTGTTTCAAAACGTATACAATAATAGTTTAAAGTAAAAGTAACATCGAATAATTTTAATATTAGTATGCAAATACTGAGCGTAATACGATTATTATAAACATAAGGAAATTTAATTATTTCATAGATAATAAAAATTGATAAATACTAAATTACACATCATGGAAATTGAAATTCAAAAATATTCAATACACAATAATTAAATACATTTTAATACTATTTTATATGTTTACTATTAAAAGTTATTTTACAAAGGTATGAGTAAGTATATCTATAATATTCGAAATAAAATTATAATATGGCGATGAGTTGTTAGATTGACAAAAAGAATGTGATTTAATTTTAACTATTTCTTTTATACATATAAGTGTTAAAATTAAAATGTTATATCATACTTATTAAATAGTTTAGAAATGATGTTATAAATGTTTGTACAATAAACGTAAGTAAAGACTGTAACACCCACGCAATTTCACAACAAACAAACTTCAGCACTTTTACTTGTGAACATACCGCGATTTTTAACCAACTTCAAAAAAGGAGAAGGTTATCAATTCGTCTGTTTTATTTTTATGTGTGTTAGTTTCCTCAGAATCTTTTACTCGATGGACCAATTTCGATGATTTTTTTTAAATCCAAAGTTGGTGTTTGTCATGGAAATGGAACCATCAATTTAAATTTAATCGAGATCTGACACGTACTTTTTTGGTTTTCCTCTATTAATGCCTATTTCCTTGACTATTTTTTTTTTTTGTCGATCTACCTATTACTGGTCGATGTAATTTGAAGTCGTTTTTTTTTCGCTTGCAAGCAAACACAATTATTTATTTGAAACTAAAAATATTTCGATAACGTTGCAGAAGCCATGACATTTGTGTTAATTCACGTACAAGTAAAAGTGTCAATATCGTGACTACGAAAGCCTAAAAGCTTTTAATAAACTTGTTGTTAAGGGGCCTGCCATATTTGCCATATATTTGTATATATTAATTATATTATTTGTTTTACAGGTTCAAGAAATGAAGCAATTCCACGAATCTAAAAGCATAGTAATAAATGACTACAATGTGTGTCCGGTTTGTAAGAAGCGTTTCGTTAACCAAAGCGCTTTTGTCCGCTATCCCAATGGAGACATCGTCCATTACTCGTGTAGAGTTGATAAATAACAGGAATTGTAAATTAAATAATATAATCTCTTAATGTATTGGTGTATTATTTATATAAATTTGTTATCCGTTGTATAACTTTTTTTGTAATGCAGCTTTTAAAAATGTATGAAATGTATTATTATTATTTATTCTTATTATATTTGAATCCTAAAATTCAATAAAAAATGATAAGGTCGTGTATAGTAGTTAAAATATATTTTGTCGTCTGTTGAATAAACTATACCATATAGATGTAAAAAAAGAAGGCAATCAGAACGCTTCTGATTTGCAAACGTAATAATATTATGTATTTGTATGATACAACTTAATATTATTATAATAAATACATAAAAATACATCATTACAGCCTATACAGTCCACTGCTGGACATAGGCCTCCACAAGCTTACGCCAAAAATAACGTGAACTCATGTGTTTTGCCCATAGTCACCACGCTGGGCAGGCGGGTTGGTGACCGCAGGGCTGGCTTTGTCGCACCGAAGACGCTGCTACCCGTCTTCGGTCTGTGTATTTCAAAGCCAGCAGTTGGATGGTTATCCCGCCATCGGTCGGCTTTTTAAGTTCCAAGGTGGTAGCGGAACTGTGTTATCTCTTAGTCGCCTCTTAAAACACCCACGGGAAAAGAGGGGGTGGCTACATTCTTTAGTACCGTAGCCACACAGTACATAGTAGTAATGATGATAAAAATACACAACACTGTCACAAAACACCTGTATTTTAACATTCAATCATAAATCTTTGAAGCTGTCTATCAAAATATTAATATTTTAACGTGTTTTTGAACAGTCATTTTAATTATAGGTACTATTAGAATTCAAGGTTTTAATGACATTTTTTGTAGTCAAGGAATATATTGAGTGTGTAGAATGGCTTGTAGATTAAACTATTTCTACCCTTTTTTATGCTAATGTCAGTAAGATAAGTATATTTGTTTCTTATGTAAAGTAGCTAGTAATTTTAAATGCTTTTAAATAATACATAACTATGCGGCCGAGGTCACTGTAGGTACGCTGTAAATTCTTGTACCGACTTTGAATTTTGTATCGTAAAATAAGAATTATTGTACAGAATGAATGATAATTACTCATCTACGTCTTTTACCACTGTAAAAATATAAACAATGTATAAACTAATAAAAACGTATATATAAAACGTTTTTTTACAAGGTTTTTTTATTTATTTTCCTTTTTTTAAATAAGCTTTTTTATTTGTGTACTTACAGATACTTATTTAATACTCTAATAAAAAAAATGTGAGCCGTCACGTGACGGCTGGCAGATGTGAAACATAAATATTTATTTTCTTTATATACAAACATTTTTAATTGCGACTTGGGACACCGAAGATCCAAGGGCACCATTGTTGCGCCATTATTCGGAGTGTATTAGTGCAGCGCTCGAGCAGCTTAAAAACGGAAGGGTCCCGGGGGGATGACGGAGTTACCACTGAGCTCCTTAAAATCGCAGGGCCACCTGTCCTAAAAGCCCTGGCAAGACTCTTTAACGCCGTCATCCACCGAGGTACCACGGAGGCGTGGTCCAGGAGTGTGGTGGTGCTGTTCTTTAAGAGAGGCGATAAGTCTCTGTTGAAGAATTACAGACCGATCTCACTTCTGAGCCACGTCTATAAGTTGTTTTCGAGGGTTGTTACGAATCGTCTCGCCAAAAGACTCGACGAATTCTAGCCACCAGAACAGGCTGGGTTTTGAAATGGCTACAGCACCGTAGACCACATCCATACTGTTCGGCAGATTATTCAAAAGACAGAAGAATATAATCAACCGCTGTGTATGGCATTTGTGGACTACGAGAAAGCCTTCGACTCTGTTGAGACCTGGGCTGTCCTGGACTCTCTGCAGAGATGTCATATCAACTGGCGACATATCAAGATATTGAAATGTATGTAAGACGCGGTGACGATGACCGTTCATGTCCAGGACCAGAGAACAGGACCTATTTCCCTCCGGCGCGAGGTAAGACAGGGAGATGTAATATCACCGAATTCGTTTACCACTGCGCTGGAAGATGTCTTTAAGACCTTCGATTGGAGGGAACGAGGCATCAACGTCAACGGTGAATTCATCTCTCACCTTCATTTCGCCGACGATATTGTCATATTTGCGGAGACGTTGGATGAGTTAGGCCAAATGCTGGCTGGCCTAAACGAGTCCTCCCAGCGTGTCGGTCTCTGTATGAACTTGGACAAAACGAAAGTTTTGTTTAACAAACAAGTCATACCGAGACCGGTATGGGTCGATGGTGGTTCTAGAAGTTGTTCAGAATTTTTTTTTACGTGGGGGAAATCCTTCATGGACACCCTCGGTGCGGGGGCACCGACAGACTTACTGAATAAAAATTGCCACGTGTGTTCCGCCGTACGCCTATGTGGTGGGGTCGCGGGGACGCTGCTGCATGCTTCCGCAAACAGAATTATATTAACCTAGGCCATACTATCCAACTAGGCCGCAACAACTTCGAGAAGGAGGACGATAGGAGGATTCGGTCGAGCTGTGCGGCGTTTGGCAGGCTTCGTCGAGTCTTCACTTCGAAGATACCGCAATGCTTGATGACAAAAGTCTTCGAGCAATGCGTCCTGCCTGTGTTAACATACGGAGTCGAGACGTGGACACTGACGAAGGAATTAAGCTCTGATTCTTCTCCTACATGAGGAAAGAGGCGTATGTCCAGTAGTGGGATATTACAGGCTAAAGCGATACCTAATTGTGATCTACCCACAAGTTTTTATAACTGAATAATGATTTAGACCTTCTTTTTAAGTGGAGTAGCTTGTACGGGTTAAAAATAACCCTTATAAGTCTCAAGTCATTTTGTGAGTAGTCCAAATCTAGTCAGAAGCATTTGTTGGTTACTTGTACCACCTATACTTTTCAACAACGTTGTATGAATTATAGTTATGTCTCATGGTCACTGCAATTAACTGAGCTCAGCCGGAGGATTGCTTGCAGCCGTTGGTACACTTCGTCGACTCCAGCACTTTCATCCCTTGCCTCCCAAAATTGTGTTAGTACAATCACTGCTTTTACCAACCTTTGACTATGCAGATACGTGTGTTTTGGATCTTAAAGAGGACCAACTAAATAAGCATGAGTACCTTCAAAATATCTGTATACGGTTCATATTTTCGCAAATATGACTATGTGTCCGATTTTCGCAGTAAAATCAAGTGGGTCCCAATTTGCCTTCGCAGGAATATTCACGTACTTGCTCTACTGTGTACTTTTTAATTATAATTACCTTAACGGAACGGTTTACGTTTCTTTGCAATTCCTATGAACGTTTAGATCTGAATCTAACAGAGACAAGCTCCAACGCAAGCTTGCTTTAAGCAACGTCTTAAAAAGCATAAGACGTCGCTCGATACAACATAACTCTCGTGAGAAGGAATAGAGCTCTTAATACAGCACGCTGCTCCACTGCGGGTTGGCGGATATGTTCCCTACTATGAGTAACCGGAACGACTGCTTTATGTGCTCTCCGAGGCACTGCGGGGACCACAAGCACAAAAATCCTAACCGGAAAGAAATATTTGTATAAATTCAAATATCTATCCCGAGCGGGAATCGAACCGCAAACCGTCGGTGTTTTAGGCGAGTACGTGCACGAGTTCACTAGAGCAGTGGCTACTTACATATCATCTATACATCTATACAAATAAATAAAATTGGAGTGTCTTTTTTAATATTAAAATAACCGATTTTTACGAAATACATGTTTGCTAAATACACGGTGCATATACCAAAATAACATTTAAAAAAAATTATGTGGTGTCATGAGACACCAGGTAGGAACGAGGTTCTCCAATAAAGATAATACATAAAAGGTTTTTTTAAATATTATATAATCGACAGAGGTAGAATAACTATAAAAAGTAGTTTTTAAATGATTAATATGAAAAGAAGTTAAGTACTACATTCTAGTAGCTATTTTTTTTAATATTTTTTGGAATATTATTTACTTTTAGGATGAATTTCGATGCGGATAACGTTAATAAGATGTTTTAATAAAGTATGTCTAAAAGAAAAGGTTTAGCACTTTGACTTTTAGCACTTGAAGGACAGAAACTAGTGGCATCTATTTCGATAGTATACCAATTATCTCTGAGCCATACATTTAGATATTGACTGTTTATCGTTAAATAAAATAATTAGACTTATATCTACTTACAAAAGTTATTTAGATCAATGTCTAATAAATTGAAAAAGGTCATGTTCTACATATTTACAAAATTTTATGGTTTTTTACTTGTAATTATGACTGTCTGTATGTGTGAGCTTGTTTATAAAGATAACAATATATTTATATCCATCAAAAACATGAGTGTGGAATGAAAGCCCAGTTTAATACTGAATAATGTGTCATTCTCAACTTCACTGACCAAAAAAATCAAGCAATCTATATGGGTGCCAAGTTCTGTGTACGTTCGTTCGAGACGTAATTCAAGTTCAAGATTTTACTCCACTATTTTTTATATACAGGCTGGTTCATATTTGCAAGTTAGTGTACTTCCTGTTTGTACGGGACTTAAAATATTAGGCAAATCAATCAATAAATAAATGCTTCACACTCTCCCACACGCCTCCAGTAGTGTTTTCTCCTGTGTCAGAGGTCCGGAATCACACACAATCACAAGCACAACACGCGCCCAAACCACGAGACCGTCGTCAAACACATAGTTGACATATTTGGTTTCTTGGTAGGTATAGGTAGAATGCCGGGTTTTAGAGTAGAAATATAAAATATATCAAAAACTTAATAAGCTAAATTAGTAAATTTTCAAATCATTTACTAGCTACGGTGTTTTAATAAATGTGCTGAATTCATGTATCGAGATTAGTCTGCGACTTGAGACGTTGTTAAAAGTAGCTCTTAATTGTTCGTGTAACACAAGGCGCGTTGACAGTTTCTTTTATTGAACTAGGCTGGACACGCTGTGCGTGTCTACATATTAACATATGATGTGTTGTACAAACGAAACGACTTCGAAAATAAAGTCGATAGGATAAGTCGGTTGGATTGGGTTACATTTGGCAGGCCTCTTATTTTTTCACCTCAAAGATTCCACAATGCTTGAAGATAAAAGTCTGTGTTAACTTAAGTTGCCAAGACGTGGACACTGACAATGGGATTGGTCCTATAAGTTTAAATTCACTCAACGTGCTATGGGTAAGAGAGATGGAAAAGGCTTTGCTTAGGGTCGCTCTCAAATATAGGATAAGAAACGAAACTATACACGAAAGACATAAAGTAACCGACATGGCCCACAGAACTATCAAGTCGGAGTGGCAGACGTGTCCTGGAGTAGAGACCGCATCTTGGCGAACGCTGTGTGGGACGTTCTCTGGCCCGTTGGACCGACGATCTACGTAAGATAACCGGATTAGGATTTTTTCTCAATAGGATTTGTTTATAACATATAATTATTTAATATATTTTTTTACGTACAACAAAAGACTAACCAAAGTTATATTACTTTAAAAATATGTTGATTATTTTCCAATGTCTTTTTTGCTTGAGCAGTGGATAATTTTATGTGGACCTATTTATTTATTTAATATTTTATATATTTTTTTTACAATATATCGACACCTGATATAAAGAACATTGTATCTGATTTTGTTAAGTTTTTAGGAGAGTGTTTTACAATTTTGTTGCATTTAAAAAGTGGCCAAGTTATATAAATAAAGACACATCCGTAATAACTTGACCACGTTGTGATACATCAAACGGAAAGCTGTTTTTATTTCAGTTACAATGATATAATATATATACAGAATACGATTTATAGTTTAAAAACATTGTATGAACAGTTCCAATAATGTAGTATATCAACTTAATGTATATAATAAGCTGCTGTAATGTTAAAATTTGAGTAAAAAATGGTATTTGTTATTACAATGTTACTGCGTTCAAACAAGACCAATATTATATATATATATTCTTTTATTTTACTAAACGAAATATTACTATTTTTTATGCAGAAATCTGGATTATCTTGAAATTTTTTTCATCTAAAAATATTTCTAGTGGTCGAATAAATACGGTTCTCAGATTGAAAGATACCTTTTCCCCTCAGTATTTTGATGGTATAATTACAAAACATTGTTTCATTAGTTACAATGTTCTTCATATTATGTGTCGATATACTTCTATAATCGATGCGCAAAGACCTTATAATTAAAAGCGATTTCTGATAGGTAACCATGAATCATCATTGGCCTTAGTCCATCTATTACAGATGATTTAGACAGTGTCAGTCCGACACTGTGTCGCTTAGGACACTCTTCAGGAAAACGCAGAGTTGCCCAAGCTCTACGCCACCCTCTCGACCTCACTGGCTAGGCCCACAGGAACGACGAGTCGATACGTGTGGAGCCAGATCGCCTGCAGGAGTTTTTCGCATTTTAGAGCTATGCCACGAATGCTTGACGGAGCCCCGATTCCGGATTTCAAATGAAGTTTTCCTTCTCCAGGACCCTAATGATTTTGAGCCAGGTTTATCTCTCGGTCCCCTTTTACGACCCCCACGGGAAGAAAGGGAGTGGTGCTGTTCTACTCGGCCGACACCACACGGCAGTAACCATGAATAGAGTTTCATTTAAAACACAATTATTGAAAATCAACAATTGTGTTTTATTTATACGTGAGTCACATTCTAAATAAGTATATAGGTATTTTAATTTGTAAAATGACGATTCGATCTAAAATACTTTTGAAGCCTATTTGAATAAACTTATTTAGATTTGATTTGTATATATATTTTGATATGAAATATTTCATTTAATTTCGTGTATATATTCATCATCATCATCATCATCTCAGCCTATTACAGCCCACTGCTGGACATGGGCCTCCACAAGTTCGCGGAAAAAATGGCGTTTACTCGTGTGTTTTGCCCATAGTCACCACGCTGGGCAGGCGGGTTGGTGACTGCAAGGCTGGCTTTGTCGCACCGAAGACGTGTTGCCCGTCTTCGGCCTGTGCTTCAAAGCCTTGCTGTACAATAAACAAAATAGAATAAGGGCACATTAAATATAAAAAAAATATTCTACTTATTTTGAAGCTAAGTATTGCTGATTTTGATGTACATAATATACCTTTTCATTAAATAATTGTGTTTTTTATTTATTTATCAAGAGTGCCATTGATGCTAAGTGAATCTCTTCTGAACTGAGAAAATGAAATGGTGTTCATTAGTAAGGTACTTATCAGTGCTAATTGTGAAATTAGCGGGCGTGACGCGTGGTACACGTATGACGCAACATCGGCAACGCCGTAGAACATGAGCCGGCTCTCGCGCCGCTCCGCCGCACGCCTCTGTGGCCCAATGGATAAGGCATCGGCCTCCTAAGCCGAGGATTGTGGGTTCGAGTCCCACCAGAGGTACAGTTCAATTTTTATATACAATATAAACTTTGTTGAAGAACATTGTGATATGAAAAGCACTCAGTGTGAAACTTGCTACAACTCTACCAACTACTATTTTGTTTTATATGCTAGTATTGTATTTTTATATTTTAACTTTTTTTTTGTTTTAGTATGATGTAAATTAATTGGGTTTTTCAAATTTAAAATTCATTGATTAAAAAATCATAGATTTTTTTTTTATGTATACATGATTAAGGCACCAAAATTGCGAAAAAAATTGTAGCTGTAGTTGACTATCTTTAAATATAATAATCGTTATTTTGTATTGGGACTTTACTGAAGTTGTAAAGTAGAATGACGCATTTCCTGATTCTTTTTGATTTTTTTACTACATAAAAGAAATATATTGAAGACTAAATACCTACACAATATTACAGTATCAATCTACTATTTTACAAAGCCACAGTTCAACTTTATTCAGTAGCCTGTCATTTCAGGATTTTATAACTTCGTTTTCAGAGATACGTTGTACCATCTGAAACAGATAGAGCTATCTGTTATAATATAGCTGCGTCGATGCGAGTTGTCACATTATAAAAGTCCCGTATCGTTAGGAAAAGCTGCTAGATATGATAACGATATAATTTTATTGATAACGCCCAGTGAGGCATCGATCAGTCGATATGATCGCCTGTATTTTGTCGTACGGAACAGACCGTTCAATATACAATTAGGCATCATACTTCTTATCGTCAGATTTGAGGCAATTAATGGATTATATTCTTTCGTCTACACAGATATATAAACAGTCATATTGTTATTAATTAGTTTTATTGGCGGTTTGCGTTGTGTATAATTGTTGTGTCTGGTGTATTATGAAAATGATGGGCGATGGAGAGATGGGCTACGGTGATTATTACACCTACGACAACAACTGGTCTATCATACCTTCAGATTATGGCGCTGATCCGAACTGCCCCTACAGACAACCGCAGCCAGAAGAAGACTATCGTTATGGTACTTACGCGTAAGTATTCATCTTTAATATATTTTATTATACTTTAAACTAGTTAGAGACTTATACATTATTAAGATGTATTATATTAGTTAAGACGTATGTATCATTTATTAATATGTCTATTGAAAACGTGAAGCAATGAATACAATGATCATTATTATTTTATTTAATATTGTTATGTTTGTAGTCTGTATATGTACTAAGCATCATAAAAAATACGATGAGGGATACTGGTAGATTAGTAAATAATCGGTTGCGTCGCTCTGCGAAAATACGCTCTTTCTCTATCATAAAAAAAAAATAGAAAAGAAACATCAGTTAATCAACTAAGTAAATTATTATACGTAACTTTATTAAGATATATATATATATATATATATATATATATATATATATATATATATATATATATATATATATATATATATATATATATATATATATTAAATGTAACTTTCATGACGTAAGGAAACGCCTACAATGTAGAATATATATAATATTTTTACACTATTAAAATGTAATCAATTTGTTGAAAATAATAGCTACGTGACACTAGATTATCAGTAACTAGAAAAGTCAGATAACCGTAAAACTTCCATACAAATGGGTTCCTGTTCTACCTGAGTGCATGAAAATTTTCTCTAAATATAACATACTTTGTTTCACTATGTGTTCTTTAGTTATTTTTAAATAATATATTTGATCTGATTAAAAATCTCATTTGATAGTTTTTTCTTGTAAAGGATAACAGAATGAGAAACAGTTACAAATACATAAAATACAATTTGCGATGCACAAATTTAATTTCAAATATTTTAGAAACCTAATTAAGGATTTATCAAATTTACCCTTACATCATATTTCAATTGATTTCTTGAAAGTATTGTATCATTTATCAGCAGCTTGATAAACTTTAGTCCTTTATATGATATTATATAATTGTAGCTAGCATTTACAATTTGTCTTTTAATTATAGTGAAATTGTTTATGATCAAAGTTAGAGCAAAAAGAATTGTTTAGAAATTGAAGTTCTTCGATACTACATACTTTTGTTTACAATAAATTTAAACATACTTGCTATTTTAAAAACATACATTAGGAAAATAACTGTTTTCGGTTGGTTGACGTTCCTTGCGTGTTCTACGCCAATCGTTCCAGTGGCAGTGAATCGCCGTGAGTACCATCGAACTCATAATCCGTCAGCTGTGTCTTCTCCCATGCCTTCGTGGAGCCCTTAATTGGTTTGGAAGCCCTCTTCGCGGCTTATCGTGCTTGCGATCATTTAAGCACACTACGCCTAACCAGATTGCCATAACGAAATATTCGTGAAATCTCATCGACATTTACTCTTGCTCACTGTAGCGAAGTTTTGGTTATTGGGAAACTTTGTACATTGTAAATTTTCCTTAATTAGAAGAGGTGCTGACAGGTGAATGTATACATCATTTGTTTTCGTCACGAATCGTGAAAAGAAAAGCTCATTAGAACTTCGTGGTTAAGCTATGTTAGGCTTGATTTTGTTGGCCTTCGGTTGTTTGCTGTATCAGCATTATGTACTAAAATAGTCATGTAATTTGTATTGTCAGCCGGTACAGCAAAGAGGTAATGACAGTCTGGTCATGGGGTAGTTTTTTCTCGCGATAAACGGTGCTTGGTACGAAGCGCGCAGGGGGCACGGTACAATATAATATGCCGTCTAAACTTTTACACAAATTACTTTCCTATCGTGTCGACTATCAGCCCCTATTATTTCATCATTACCATTGCAAATATGAAATGATTGTCTCATCGAATTTTGGGGTTAATGATAGGTTTTACGCTAATATAGGCCACAACACACACCACAGCACCGCTATGGTTACACTATTGGGATATCATGTGTTTTTGAAGTCAATAAAAAAGCAATATTTTTTTTTGTTTTATTTGAAATATTTAAAACGCAATGAGTTCAATAATAAATCATTATTACAAAACAATACTAAGTAATCAAGAACTGAACAGACGTTAGTTGAACACCTGGCTGAGTAAATACGTTTTGTTGTCTTTGTAATTTCATTTTTTATATAATACAATTTGAAAGGTATTTCTCAAAATTTTACAAATGTGATGTAAGTGTTGTCTAATAGATTTACAGAAATCTTTCTATTAGCGTACTTCTGCTTTTCGTGAGTAAGTTTCATCAGTGGTTCGGTAAGCTTTCATTGAAATTGTTCAAATACTTAGTAGTATTTCGTGTAGTTTAAATCTATAATAGTATATTTATATTAGAATTGTAGGTCATATTTAGATTTATATCTTTCAGTTTCTGAGCATTCCCAAAATACAAAAATAAACTGTGTATTCGTTAAGATTTCTATTTCCATTTTATGATTCCAAACGTTGTAATTTATGAGTGAATCTGGCCCTAATGTTCTAGTTTACCTTATGTAGATATAGCTTATGTTCAGAAATAAACTTTTACCTCCTTCATAAAATTGTCGTAATAGTTGTAATTAAAAACTTTCAATTTTATGGTTATTTCTAAAAATATTATGAAGTATGTAATTATTCACAATCACAAAATACTAAATGATAAAAAATGAATATCACTGAATTTTATGTGATCAATACTTATAGTTTATTTATAGGTATGGTAGGTATGAGATGATCGTAGAAATGTATTAGAGGGCGCGAACACCTGCCCATTGCCCCTCAAAAATCTGGCCCTCGCAGCTTACCTTTATACAGTACAGACAAAATATGCATGCGGCGTAGTTTATTTCTATGGCACTCATATTTTTAATATAAAATCAATTAAGATAATAATAATAATAATAATAATACTTACTATTTAGGCGAAAACTGTTTGCTATGAAGTGAAAATGTTTTAATTTTAAAATGAGACAGTATTCACCTCTTTTATTTTTGTAGACTTATTAATGAGCTAAGAGCTTTAAAGAAAGTACACATTAAACATATTTTACACATTTTTGTATAGTAAAATATCCTTACTTTTTAGTTTTGTAATAATATCATTTATTTGCCTAATCACACATCAAAATTACATTTTTTATTAAATGCATTATGTTTATTACGCATATACAACAGAGTAAAACGTCGATTACAAAGCGATGGATAGATATTTAAAAAACCCATTCTCAATAAGTCAATTAAACATTTTACATCGGTGCGTTGCACGCCACTTAGGGGATGGTTCCTAATATAAATAATTGCCCTTTGTTATTGTTGCCCTTTAATGCACCGATTGCTTTAAGCTTATAAATTTCAAAATCATCGCAATATGTTAGTATAAATGTATTTCATTTCCTCGCACGCATTAAATCCTGAGTGAACTGAAATGAACCTGTCCCACAGCTGGGCAAAGACATCTAATTAAGTGGGAATGGTGACGAGAATCGCAAAATCTAGACTGAAAACAAATATACACAGAGAAATATCCATTCCGAGCGGCAATCGAAGCCGCAGCCGGTATTTCTGGTACTTTTGGAATTATTAAAAGAACGCCAAGATGCCGAAAACTTGGAAGTTATTTTTAAAGATGTTTTCAATAAAACAAGTAAATACCTACGCATGGAGAATAATGTACTTTTGTAAGATGTCGGTTTTATAAATTTAGAAAGATTTAAAAAGTAGTCCTCACTCAGTCACTCACTGAGTCATAACTCATTACAAAGGAATATACATATATGTAATAGTAATTCAAATAAACGAGTATGTATATTTATTTAGTTAACATATTTACATATGATTTTATTTGATCAGTTTTAGTACCTATAGCGCTTGTATTTGTAAATAGGTATGTACATCGTACAAAGCTTTACAATTTTGGATAAATCAGTATACCATCAAAGGATAAAATTTTATTTAAAAGTTTGTGACAATGTTAGTAATTTAAAAAAATAATTATGCCTACAGTTTTTGGAACTAAGCGAACACTCGTTTATCAATGGTTAGTTTTACAACAATTCTCAAGGTATATCTAAATATTTTAAGGAAAATCGTTCAGTCTTTTCGGTAGTTTCTTTAGATATAGTTACAATAACTTGCAACACATGGAACGGATTAAAAACACCTGGCCCGGTACCCTCAAATCTTTAAATGTTGGGAAACAATAAGAAGATTCATTTAAATTCTTTGGTGGTTACAAAATAAACGTTGATAACAACGAAGCAAAAATAATGACACCATTTTTTTTATAAATAATTAATAATAATAATAATATTATTTATTACACACCATTAAAACATACAAACAAAAGTAGTACAATAAGAGGAAGATGTACAAAGATGGTCTTATCGCTAAAAGACCGATTTCTTCCAGATAAACTTTGGGTATAGGATGAATGATGAGGCATAGAAAAGCGGTTAGGAAGTGTACAAATAATTGTTATAGAAATTAGAATAAATTACAATAGAATATAAAATTATACATATACACATACATACATACATACATATGCATACATACCTACATACACTCACATATACACACATACATATATATACATAAATATAAACAATTCATACATATTTATATCATCCAAAGGTCAATCAATAATTATCTGATATTTTACTTCAAAACTAGTACTTTGATATATAAAACTAAACATATATAATTGTGTTTGCTCGCAAACGAAAAAACCGACTTCAATTACATCGACAACGTAAGTAGACGAAAAAAATTAACAAACACACTAGTCGTCACTACGATTTCCAACGGTACCCCTCGATTTATCTGGGATTCCATCAACAGATCCTGGTTTCCTTACCATGGTACCACCCTTGGGATATCTCCTTTCCAACAAAAACATAACGATATAAGATAAAATATATATATACGAGCGAATTGAATAATCTCCTCATTTTTTGAAGTCGTTTAAAAATAGTGTCAAAATCTATCAAAAATTTATTTATTGTAAGTTAATTTATTTATTTGTAGTATTGTAAGTAAATTTATTTATTGTATGCTTCAAAAGCATTTACACAATAGTCAATTTAAAAATTATAATTGAAGTCATTTTATTAAAACTTATTAAAGGTATAATTTATCTACGATTAAATATAATTTATATTTCTCTATGAACTAACGGTGCAACCGTGGCACAATGGTTACAGCGTCAAGCAGGTATGCTAGCGGTTACGGGTTCGGACACCGCTTATGACAAATATTGACGTAGAAGGTAGATTGCTGTGCTATTTTATTAAATAGCATGTGAATGTGCTAAGTTTATTTCACTAATTTATTTATTAATTGCTTATCGACTGATAGCTTAGCTGAAGCTTTACAAAGAAAATATTTTTTTATTAAGTACGATATTCTTATATAGGTACATACGTACGATATGATGATCAAATAACCCACTAAGAAATAAGAAAAGTTCAACAGAGAGAAGTTCAACAACTTAGGAAATGGATGTTTATCACAACCTAATACGAGTAAAAATTTGGGGATTACTATTTTAATATTATCAATATAATTTATATATTTTGAAATCCTTAGAAATTCATTTTTTTTCTTTCCTTCGTTAATTTGAAGAGAGACAATAAATGCTCAAACAAGCGCCTCAACAATGCGCCGCTCAAGAGATCAAACAATGCCCCTGCGCACATGTGCAAGTCATAAAATTGATAAGTTCAGGTTTTGTACCTGTTCCCATTTTATTTTTCATTGTTTAGTGAACAATGTTGTGCTAAGTAGTTACACATGTGCAACTTTGCATTGAAATCAAAGTGGAATGTTTAAGAAGATAAACATAATGGAGTCTGTTAAAGTGTCAATTTTTTTTTTATAAATACATTTCTGCATAGTTTTTCTAAAGTTCTTTTAATATCACTCTAGAGTTAATAAAAAATTTTGTGAATGTGTTGCAAGAAATAAGAAGTGTTTAAATATATTCCCATCACATTGCGATAGAAAAAGCATTAAAAAATCACCATGAGCTTACGTCGCGTTATTAAAAACACTCTAAATGAATATTGTTATCCGGGCATTTAGAGCGGCGTCCATAACGAACTCGGCTCAACAATGGGCTTAAGCGCGCGCACTCATTACAAAAGCAACATAACGTAACGTGCTACGTCGAAAGCTCCTCTATTCAAAAGTATACTCCAGTTTTTTTGTGGGGAAGGCTTTAGGAGCGGTGCGATTGGTCCGTCCACGACCCGCCCAGCCGAACGAGAGCCGCTATTGGCGGAGGTCAGTGGAGCACCCTCAAACTAGCTGAGTAGGCTGTCAAAGTACGAGGGCGGTGCGGGGTGTTCTTCACCCGAGGGCCACTCGAGGGTTGTTTAGTGCGATCGCAGCGTCGTGTGACGCAGCACGTGTTCACGCGGGTGTTTCGTGACAATTTTCAAAATTATCCCGAAGGCGACTTCTCCCGGTCGGGAGATGAAGTGCGAGGAGGGTGAGAGTGCACGATCGCCGCCGCCACTACTACCGCCGGCATCGTTACTAGCTTGGAGTCCCATACTGTTGCCACCATGGGGCCCAGCTTTCTTACCAGCTCTTTACCCGGCGGCTTTTCGTTCCGCTTTCCCTGGGTAAATGCTGATCCATTTTTTTCACTATGATAATCCTCATTAGACTTTAAAATGTATAGAATGATTTAGATTATTTAATATTAAACGTTGCTTAATATTAGATAGACTCTAAGAGAAACTTACTTTGCTAACTACCTATGTAACTAGCACTTCCAACTGACTTATCTCTATATATTAACTGGCATAAATCACACTTGTGTTTTTATTGACTAAAATATGACTGACTCATTTTTTGGATATTCCTTTGGAACGTAACTAATTATAGTTAATTAATTCTTATAAGTTATATATTAAAAATATAGACAAACTATAATAATATTTCGCAATGCGTACACAGAAAAAGTAGAAACTCCTAGAGTGTTAGTTAAGTGTTATCAAAAAAATAATTTAAAATAAATATTCGATTGGGAATAGGTATAAAAAAAGAAAGAGGTATTAAACTACATTCTTAAGTATTTACAAAAAAAAAAAAAAATGTTTGGACTCATATTTATTATATAATTTCTGGTAGTACCTTATTATATTTACTTTGCTCGTGAAGTCAGCGTATATTTTTATTTATTTATTACTTTCTTGCATAAATATAGTCAAATACTTTTATATAGTAAAAAAGAAAAAAAAAAACTGCAGTACAAAAATAAAATTAAACAAAAAGTAGTTACACTGACAGCATGCGAAGGCGGTCGTATTGCTTTTACTTACTTTAATGAAATTTTTGTTTTACCTGTTTCGGCGAAAGAGCTTCTTTAATTGTATTATGTAGCTGATATATGCATAGTTGAGACAACTTAAAAAAAACGAGTGTGGTTTAGATCACACGACTGAAGTAAAACTTACGAAATATAACTCTCTTTCTATTTTCACTAACTTATATCTCCCTATCGACTTCCGTTCGCTTGTCCCGATCAAACTTTTCGTAACGCTCTTGTCACACGTTCCCAAGCTTATTCAACGAGTCAAGCATGCGTAAAGAAGTTTTACTCCAAAAATATTACAATAATGATTAGAGCCGTCACATGTCGCAGTTTCGTTGTACCCCAGTGAGAGCTCGTTAATAGTTGTGTTTACAACCTGCTAAAGGCCGCCGCCGGACGCTTATAGGGCACTCCTTTTATCATGTCACGTACGACACCCAGGAACATTTCACAGCTATATGTAATTCTGTTATTTTAATAGACATCTGACTGTTAAGTCCTTCTTCAATATTTGGCAGTTCTTTTATATGGGTCACGTTTTCTGGAGAGGTTCTCACTTAAGAATGTACGGTTGAATTGACGGGATTTGTGTTTTTTTTCAATTATTTGCCCTTGAGCTTTTCTTATTGTGTAAAGTTAATGTTTATTCGTTGGCTTACAGAGAGATTGAGGATGTATTTTTAAAATTATATTTCCGAGTTGGCTCTGTAGTTGTAACACGTGAGTTGATACCAGACAACCGCAGGTTCAAATCCGCGATGGCATTGCTGCTTGTAAAATGTACACACATATTCTAAAGGCAATTTAAAAACAACTTTCCGTCAACATCCATATATCTATACTCTAATCTTTCTGATGGATAAAATGTATGTGGCCTACAGTGGGGCTTGCACAGTTTGTTAAAATAGGTATAGTAAGGCAATACGGTAAACGCGTTTAAGTCTTTGTTTAAGACACTTTGTGTAATTAATGCGTCACAATTTTAATGTGTAATTTAAACTAGTATAAATGGGCCACTAACACCTTTATATGATGTATTATTTTTTACTCAAAGTATACCAAACACCCAAGACCCAACCCAGTTGTAACAGGATTGTACATGTTGAACTGTCCAACATCTTTTCATACGAAAACTTGCTATAAAGCAGTGCATGAAACTTAAATATAAAGAAATTTTTCAAAAATTAAATAAATTAAGAAGACGTCTTAATTAATTTATGTTTTCTTGGCAGGCCTTTATAGGCCTGCTCAATATCAAAAATACAAAATTCAAATCGAGTCGATGCCAAACCATATTTATTCATCCATACCCTTGAAACTAAAACAAAATAAACAGAAAATATTGTTATGAAAGTTAAATAATATAAGAATCTCCCTAAATTATACCATAAAAAGAGCTCTTGCCACCATCGACGTTCCTACTCTTATCGAGCCTACTGGAACTAGTCACGATGATGGCAAGAAACCTGATGAATTGACGTTTGTTACCTGGGAAAGGGGACTGGCGCTTTTATAGGACGCAGCCTGCGTTGACACACTTGTTCCGTCTCATGTCAAGGGAACAGCCTTAAAAGCGGGAGCCGCGGCGGAAAAAGCTGAAACGACTAAACGGCACAAATATTAGTTACTAATTCTAAATTACATCTTTATGCCGTTTGCAGTCGAAACACTTGGACCTTGAAGTAGCAGTGCTAAAAAAAATTTAAATTAGATAACTCCTCGCCTTATTGCCTCCACTGGTGACAAGAGGGCTTGTGCATTTTTTGCCCAGAGAATCGGCATAGCGATTCTCGGCACAAGCACTCTTGGCACAATTCCACACGGACATGATTTGTACCAAAACTAAATGTAAATATTTAGTTCTTAAGCTGTGAATTGTAAATATGTATAATGTTTAATAAACTATTGTGATCCTAAAAAAAATAATAAGAAACCGTTTCTTATTATATATCAAATCTGGAATGCGACCAGACAAGAAATTTACTGGTCATCTTGGAATAAGTTGAGCAACGAAAAAAGTCCAAACGTAATAATTATTGTTTCAGGTTACTAGACAGTATGAAGATGCCTGGTCAGCGGCCAGGGTTTCAGATTTCCGATATTTTGGGGCTAAACGAAGCTAAAGGGTTAGAAGCACCAGCGCAGAGCAGCTTGAATTCCCTAGAGCTGCCTCCGTATGCGCCGCCGCAGCACTACTCCCATGAACTCTTGAGACATCACCAACCTTGGTTGTCCATAGATCAACACGATGGTACCAGTAAGTGATATTCATAATATTAAGCAATTGTAGTATTGCATCACTTTATTTATTATTATTCTAACAATACGTATAACTAAATACTCGAGTAACGTACATGAGGAGAACTCGGCTCCACTTCGTTAGGACATAATTTACTCTGTAGCTATTATTTTAAGTACATTATAATAACCAAAAGATTTATTGACCTACATTAGCCATTGGTAGATACCATATGAGTATATTAATGTTAACATATAAATATACCAACCACTAAATGCAAATATTAAAAAAATGCTTATCATTGTACCTATAGTTAGACTGTTTTATTAACGTATTTGAAAATGTAGAAATTTTGTTGTTTAACGTAATAGAGTGATTTCAAGTTACTCTTGGGTATATTGATAGTGCTTTCTATGAAGAGCAACTTTAGATAATGATGCTTGGCGCGAGTTTATGACAGCTTTTATTTTATACAAGTGTGGCCGTGCTACACAGAAGCAGAACTACAAGAGCGTAGTGAGTAGTCTTATGAATTCCACTTCTAGCAGAGGTTCGTTAACCTAGGATTTATTTTAATTTATATTCATACTGTTTATGTGTAGATACTAATTATCTATAGGTGATGTAGCATTATAACAATTTTACAAATAGTAGCGAGCAAGCTACCTACTCGTAAGCTGCGAAAATAAATAAAGTAGGTATTAAAACTGAAACAAGGTAATTTAAGTGTTAAGAATTAATATTTTGATGGTTATCTTATTATTAGTTGTATGTTTATCAAAATTGTTTATCATAACTGTTTTTTTAAAGATATCACGCTAAACTTGAAAGAGAAATATTTTAACATGTCTGTGTGAAATGACATTTTTCAAAGATAACTGATAAAAATTGATAGACTGAAATTTCGTTTATATTACTGGAAAAATCCATCAACATTGTGATACGTGATCTATCAAATACAACATTTAACATCTTTGAGGCAATTATTTACAGTTCCTTAACAAATATGTAATGTAAGTTCTGTAATGAGTCAATGTTTTAGCGATAAAATGTCAATTTGGATATCTTCAAATTTATCAATCTCAATGAAGACAAGTACCTAGGTGAATTATCATACACAAATATATTGACCCACTCGAAAATAATAGGTGTTCGGTAGTTGGCTTCGAGAGGCCGAGATTATTTTTTGAAATGCTCCTCCAATCGAGTGCCTTCAGCCGCTAATCTGTGGCTGTCATTAATTATGTTTATCGCTTATCTAATATTTCGGCACTCGTCGATATATTTGATTGCTTGTTCAAAAATACTAATCCTATATGTAAACTAAATAAAACCGGTAAATGACGGACAATTATTCAGAGCATTTAAGACGTTCTTTTGCTTCATGATAGGAAGATAAAAGATTTGACATTAATATATATTTCTGAAACTAAATTTACATATTGGGTAATCGGGATGGTTCGATTTTTATGATTATTTATTTTTTTATCTTATACATCTCACAGTAAGTATATAATTTTATGAAACATTTTAGAATTGGTTTTTTATTAACTTTTATTTACTTTTTCATTGTGATTTTGTTAGAAAGGTTTTACGTAACTGATCGTATGATCTTTTAGGTATGTAATCTCTTATACTTACTTCGCAAATTTGATAGTTTTATTAAATTTCGTTTTAAATGGGGTGCATAACGTCACGCCCTCAGATCGGGGCCTAACTGATTGTTTAATTTTAGTGGGGTGCGATGCGGAACGAATTTGTCACCAATAGAGAATCGGGAGGCAGCTGGCTATCAATTACTGTGTTTGCGGCTGTTAGGGATGCTATTTGTTCATTATTTGATGACAGTTATAGATCCCTTTGTTGTTTCCGTAATGGTTTATCGTTAGCGAAAAGCATCATGGATATCGATCAAATTAAAAAAAAAACGTGAATATGTTACCTTTTCTTTATTTCAATTAAATAGGATAAAGCATAAGAAAAAAGAAATTTCTTTAATTCTTTTCTTAGAAATATGATGATGATACTATTGATTTAAATATGTGTCGTTAATGTACTCATTGTGCTAGGGTCGCCATTAACATTGATAAGCCAAACATTAGTAAAGAAAGTTCACTTCGTTCAAAGTGAGTAACAATAAAAAAGGTAGGTAACTACTACAAAGAAGTTTTGCCTTAATGCATTTTGAAATAAGGTACATATTAGGAACAGCCATCACTATTTTATAATTTTATTTTTTAAGGATTTTCTCTGTTTATGAAAATATCGATGTGTATATTAATAAAGGCCTGTTTCGCCAGTTGTGGATAACGTTATTTGACGGATGACGATACAAATAAACTTTGACAGCGGGAGGTAGAATAGATCACTAGGATCTGTTTCTCTTCAATTAATATACAACTTTGAGATTATTATATGCTAATAGAAATATCTTATATAGTAGAACCTCTTTGTTTCAGAATATTTTATTTAGCGGGAAATTTTTTATTGAAATCGATGTCTATGACCAATAGCTCACTCATACAAATATTAGACAAATTTATATCTTCAAATTTAGTTACTTCGTGGAAAAGAAAGCGTAAGCCGTTGTTAATTGAGGTCTACGATATTTTAAAAAATGTTGAGATCACTAAAAGTAAATCTTTGGATTTCTTTTCACTTGACACGTGGCCGAACATTATTCAAACAGCAAATTTAATTAAACTAGATATAATGAATATTAATAAACCTAAAAGCAACTATAGTACATCATATTTAAATAACCACTGTAAGAACTTTATTAACGAACAGTATAACGGATTTTACAAATTTTGTTACTGACGGTTTTAAGGATGGCCTACACACATAGGTGCAGCATTTTTTGATGCCGAATCTTTAGCTTCAATTTACTTTAAAATTAGTAGTAATATTTCTATTATGCATGCTGAGCTATTGGCTGTTTCTGAAGCTTTATCATACGTATCCTTCATTGATTACGACAAATTTGTTATTTTCTCAGGCTCTAAGTACACTCTTCAACATGTAGCTCGATGTACATCTAACGCTAGAAGTACTCCCGTAGCATACATAATTTTAAAACAAATATGTAGTTTGAGAGAACAGACTAAAACAGTTTTTTTGCAGTGGATTCCATCTCATATTGACCTATTAGGTAACGATATGGCGGGTACTCTAGTAAAGAATGGAGCTTGCGATGGTATAGAAATGATTATTAAGCCTATTTTTTCCGAGTGTTTACACATAGTAAAAAAAATGCATTGATTTGTGGAGAGAATATTTTGATAAAAGGTCGAAAAACAAAGGCATCTGGTACCGGACCATACAACCTCACCCGGCCAATGTACCTTGGATAGACACAGTGTTATTGAACAGAAAAGACGTCACTGCTTTACGGTTGCGGTCTGGACATATTCCATTCAATAAATTTGGCCATTTGATGGGTATAACTCCACACCCTAATTGTTCAGTTTGTGGAGTAGTAGAGGATGCCTGTCATATATTAATGGAATGTGCTAAGAACGAAACCAGAAGACGCCAAATTTTTCCTAATAAACTGTTTTATACGAATATTGGAGAATGTAATAGTGTTTTGACAAAACCAGAATCTATTTCGGCAAAGAAATTGTATAAATTGGTCGATGAAGTTCAATCAATCATGTAATTGTAATAACATAAATGTATACATAGACATAAATGTGTACAACAGAGCGACATAGTCGCAGTAGCGGCAAAGCTCTTTAATAAAGAAAAAAAAAGACCGACTCCAGGTGTAAAAAATTAGTAGGTATTTATAGACACAACATAATGAAAAATTAATTTGTTTTGCTTTGTCATGATTTTTAGTAGCATTTAGAGCGAATGTTTACTATGCAAATATAAATGATTATTTTAATCCTAAAAGCTAATAAAAACAAAAAATGCTTATGTTCATAAACACTATAAAGAATGACGTTAAGTTAAAGTGAAAATTAAAACGTCTAATTGGGACTGATTTCGACTTTTCTTGTTACCGTTCATTTTTAAATTAGGGCATTCTAATTATCTGAAGTAGTAAATCTTCATGGATAAATTAATATTATTTCACATTTACACGATAACTAATGAAAATTATTAAAATGGTCCTTACTATCTCGGCGATATATATTCAGTAGTAAGGACGTTCTCAGAACAATAACGCAGCTGCCGTTGGGTGGGAGTCTCTCCCCACTGCTACCACGCCCAGCCTCCTCCCGCCTCCTGACACATCCGTGTGAAACTAACTCCGAAATGTATGGGGAAAACGGGGAACAAATGAACAATACTTTATTTGCGGTGATTTTTTCATGTCCTATTATTCTTTTGCGAACGTTCTCTAGTTGGAGTTAAATAGAGCGACCCTAACAGATTAAGTGGAGATTTAAATGCGCGTGTAGTATACGAATTACATTGTATTTGTATAGTAAATACAAGTAGTTCAATAGAGTATAATTCTTAACATAAACTGTTGGTGACACCGAAATATTAAGGCGACACTTAGGTTAAAATTTAAATGGTAGAATAAATATTTTTATTAATAACAGCTAGTTAGTCCGCGACTTCGTCTGCGTGGAATTTAAAAAAAAGTTATTGTTCAGTTTGCAGAATTATAAAATAAATAAATTTCTGAAATAAATGTAGCCTGATTTACTCCTTATTTTATCAGCTATCTGCCAGTGAAAGTCCCGTCAAAATCGGTCCAGCCGTTTCAGAAATTAGCCGGAACAAACAGACAGACAGATAGACAAAAATTGTAAAGAATGTTATTTTGGTATATGTACCGTGTATACCTACATCCATATGCATTTAGTAAAAAGCGGTTATTTTAATATTACAAACAGACATTCCAATTTATTTATTTGTATAGATTTGTTGTCTTAATGTATAGAAGCTTAAAACTATAATTGTTGTTATAGGTGTTATTGGTCAACAAGCTAGTCCCGACAGCACATCGCGTGCATCTGAGTTGTCGTATGTGGGGCCGGCAGCGGTATCTCCGACCGTTAACGATGGCCGCCACGAACAAGACCACGATCTCGACCACGACCATGACCACAGCTTAGAGCACGACGACGACAACGATCACGATCAACCACCTAACTCAGTCTCTCACAAGAAACGGAAGCGTCGCGTTTTGTTCTCCAAGGCCCAAACGTATGAATTAGAAAGGCGGTTCAGACAACAGCGATATTTATCGGCTCCAGAAAGGGAACATCTAGCGAGCTTAATACGTTTGACGCCAACGCAAGTGAAAATTTGGTTCCAAAACCACAGGTACAAAACAAAACGTGCCGTTCAAGAAAAGGGTGCTCATGATTTAAACGTCGGTGGTTTGAATTCCCCGAGACGTGTGGCGGTACCGGTACTGGTAAAGGACGGTAGACCTTGCATTGGAAAGCCCGACGGGCTCCCTCCGCTTGGCATGTCCCTTCCACCATATCAGCCAATGCACCACCAGCCCCCGGTCACAGGGCACGCTCCTCAGCCTAGTGGGTGTTGGTGGTGAATACCTGCCTAGAATTTATAAAGTGGTTTACTAGTCGTTGTAGCTGTTTGCGAAGACTTTGCAATATTTAATGACCATTTATTTTTATTTTTAGCGTGTATTTTGTTCTTGCGAGTAGGTACATTCAGTACACGTAGAGGTTCAGTGTGTGCCAACCGAGCTTATCTGTCTGACGCATGCAATCGGTTTACAACAAACTGATAAGTGTGAAGGTAACATAGAAACAGAGTATTGGCATTGGTCTCGTTAAATATTTTTTGCAAACTCTACGCAAAATTTATTTATTACTTAGTTTTAAATATATTGATTAATATTATTTTTGTTCAGAATCGTTTGGTTATTTTTGAATATTATCTCGAATACTACAAACTGGACTGTAACGAAATCTGTCATGTAAATGTTATTATTTCTCATGAAATGACTGTATGGTTTTAAATGAGAAAGTAAAGACCTTAATACCAATAATGTAACTTGAATTTTAAGTTATATAATTATTGATAGTTTTGGTTCATATATTATTATAATACCTTAAAAGTGATCGGAATAGAGGTTGAAGGTCTAATGATCGTTAGTATTTCGAGAAGAATAATAAAAGAGAATTGCATAATTATATTTTTAAAAAGTTGTTGCAGGTTCTCAGCAAATCTGTTATTTTCATAGTAAAGTATTAAGAAAAAATTAAATGTTGAGCAATCTCAAGACTTCTGTCAGACAGCAGGTATATTTTCTGAAGGAATCAGAATAATAAATATAATCAAATTAATATGAATCAGATATGAAAACCTTGCATTTTTATATTCGTTTGTAAATTAATGTACAAAACAGGCAACAGTTATTATCTAAGATAACATTATGAAAATGACCAGATTTTATCAGATTGCAATATATAGATATAAGTGTCAGTATTATCATAGTCGAATACGCCTAGTGAATAGTTATTTATATGGTACATTCCGAAATATATATATAAAAAATTATTTCATAGTTAAAATGTATTGTAGAATTTAGAAAATGTATATTGTGTACATATTTGATTTACGATATATCTTTGATATAGAAGAATTTTTCTTTTTACTAAACTCGTTGTTTTTTTTTAAATATTTTTTTGTGATTGTAATCATTCCGTTTTATACTTCCTAACCATTCCGAATAAAATTTAAATTAAGTGTGTTTCTACAATACCCCTTCGTATTGGATTTGTAAAAATGTTTAAATATAATATAAATTATGTGAATATTAAATTGATTGATGATTTTAAAAAAATGTTTTAATCAATTTTTATAGTTTAAATATTTTAAATTGAAAAGAAATAACTTAGAGACTCCCATTTTAAATATCCATATCAGTAGTTCTGATATAACAAACAGACATTTAATGAAAATAAACATAGAGACATTAAATTATCCATATCTTTCTATCAAAACAAGTTTTTTTTTATTAATTAAAGATTTTGTTTTTCTTATGTATCTATAGACATATCATGTTGTTAGTAAAATTCCATACCTACGTATAAAATTTTCTCAGAAATTTATTCAGGATTTAGAAATTATAAGGAATTTTTCTCCATACTCTCTCATACTCTACTCTCTCTACTCTCATCTCTTTCTTACTGTTTCGCTCTTATGAGCTTTAACATGAAAATTAAACTTTAAAATTATTTTTCCAAAAAAAACTGGTATGTAAGAAAAAAATTTACCCTACAGTAAGTACACATTAATAAATCAGTAGGTACACTGTTTTCATTTTTTTAAACTTTTAATACAAAGAGAGGAGTATTGTGATTTTGTTGAAGAAAGGAATTTAAAAAAGCAGTTTATTTTTAATTATTACAAACACAATGTAATATAAAATGTCTCTGATATAATAAAAGGAATGTTTGAAAATAATTAAGGTATCATAAAAACTTTCTCATTTATAATTGTAATTGAGAGAGGATTGATATACGCAGCACTGTGGAGGATGACTCGATGTGATATGTAAGTAACCATTGTTTACCCCACAAATATTTGCGGCACCGTCATTTATCTAATCACGGCTGCCGATAGCTCGCGACCCGATTACTGACATACTTGTTACGATATGTTTTCTTTACACCTGCTCTATTTTGTTCGATGCCTACTTCTAGATTGTATGTACCGATATGGTCTACTCTATATGCTTTTATAGAATACGGCGCTTATAGTGAAGTTATTTTAATGAAAGAAGATGTTCCACTGCATAAATAACTACAAATAATACTTTATTATTTATTTATGTAAATGTATCTCGTATTATATGGAATTAATAGATAAGCTGTGTTCAAGCATCCACTTATGAGATTATAAGTGATCATAATAACACCAAAAATATCTGTAAATCGCTATGAAAGATATTTGTTTTGATTCTTTTTAGTTCCATAAAAGTATTACGAGATAC
The DNA here is from genome assembly GCF_905220565.1 of Melitaea cinxia. Lineage (NCBI taxonomy): Eukaryota > Metazoa > Arthropoda > Insecta > Lepidoptera > Nymphalidae > Melitaea > Melitaea cinxia. The sequence goes on from NC_059409.1 coordinate 8,024,184, forward strand.
TTTTCGTGGGAGTTCAACTCCCTCACAACTAAGGCTTCGCTATATACCCGTTCGTCAGAAAGGACGTCACGAAGTTGAATTTATGGAATTGTAGCCTTTAGATTTTGTATAAAATAGTTAAAACCCACTAAGTTTCATTTTATTTGTATTTGTCATACAGGTTATATTCAGGATCAGATTGACAGGATCTTAAAACAATAGTCGTGTTTTTCCGCATGTTGAGCATGACCTTAAAATAAATAAAAAATAAAAGTGTTTATTACCTGGTGAGATAACAAAAGATCCATAATAAAATATGTGATTAAAACATATACAGTCGTAATGCTACGTCGTAGTCGAGTCGTAGTGCGATCAAGAATGTTTTGTTATAAAAACAACGTTTTAGTATCGGAAAATACTTACACATCTTGACAATAATCTCAACATATTTAAAAAGTGGTCTGTGGATTACGTTAATTGGTTTATCTAATTAATAAAATTTAATCTCTAATTATAAAATTAAATTTTTTGTTGTGTGGTAGATGCTAAGGTGCAGTCTTTCAATATACTATTTAATATTTTTACTGAAATCCATGTGCTTTTATTATAATTGAATCTGCGAATGTGTAAAAACAGTTCCTTTATATTTTCTGTTACGAATAAAAAAATACACAAGTATTTTTGTACAACGACTACTTATTTGCTTTTCCGTAATAAAAACACGCAGTTGTAGAGAATTTTTCTGAGATACACATAAGTATGTGATTTCAAAGGAGTGTACATTTCTGATAAATACCAACTTTAACAAAGAGCTAACGCCTTCGTGCATTGATTGAGTAGACATCTCACAAAGAAATGTCGCCGTTTATTAAATAAATAATAACCCACGTACAAAGGGATCGCCGTCGGTAGTTCGACAATAGGCAAACAAACTGAGAATTAATTTCGATAAATTCTCAAAACGCCTTCGATTCAGTCGCACCAAAGACCCAATAGAAAAGTGTCGAATCGACGGTTAATCCGATTAGCTCGATACACAACAAATACAACCTTCAGTCAGTCGGGGGTTGACTGCCGATTTCGATTTTGACCCATGTGTTCTCCTTATTCACGCTAAAGATTTTAATTACATCTTTAAACTTTATAAATTGATGTTATTTTAATTTTATTGGAACATATACATTTAAAAGCTATACCGTATATTTTTTTAAAGTTTAAAAGCCAAATTTATTAAAACTTCTTTAAAAGTGTGTTTGAAACAGTGATTTCAAATACTTTATTCAAATTCGATACGTTAAAATACAATTTTTATCTGGATATTATTTCGATCCAGATAGGGTCTATCAGGATCCTCAGTGGAACTTAATATTTTATACCGGAGTTTTTCCACAGGGGTATTTTTTTTTATCAGAACAAATTGTAAAACTGTTCACTGCAACTAATGTCACTTACTTTTACCAATTTTCAATAAAACATGTATTGTGTTTTTTACACACTAATCAAGTAGACTTAACAAGTAACAAGCACTTTTCATTTTCAGCTTGTAGTTAAATAATTTTCGTAATGAGAAGTTACAAACAGTCAATAAAGTTCTGCTAAGAAAAGTCGGCGATATAATCAAGGATTATTCTTTTAATGATCTGCTTGGAATCTAGATTAACAAACGTTGTAAATATTTTGTACAATTTTGTACTGATACAGTTTGTAAAGATGATGTTTTCGTTTAAAAAAAATATACATACCTAATTTTATAATGTAAAAGTAACTTCTTTACTGACAACAATAAAAGTTAGCTGAGTGTCATCGTCAAACAGTGTATTATCACAAATATATTTTAATTAGATAGTAAAGATCGTCATAAAAGTCGCGTGCAAATAACTAAAATAATAAAAAAAAGATAGAAAATTAAAAAAAACAAGCCTAACTTTATTTAATCATTCATCAATAAACTTTCAGTATTTGTAAATACATAGATTTGTGTGTTTTATTTCAAAAGAAATACAGGAAAGTTCTACAATTACTGTACTTTTATTAACTTTAAGCCATGTTACACATTTTACACCTTACGCATCGAGCGTACGCGGATCGCCAGGTGGGTGTAGTACACCCTGATGGTAATCGTAGGGTTTTAATACAGTATTATTTTTATTACTTAATTAATTGAATATTATATTGGTATTTACTTAGAAATAAAAAGTAACTTAATCATGTTACTTTTTAATGGAAGTATCTGGTAGTGGTATTTTTAGTAAATCATGTTTTTTGGAAATCATATTTAAATACGAATTACAAATTGATAAAATATGAATAATATTTACCCATTTTACCAACAATAATAACAAATATTAACTGGTTATTTAAATAAAAAATCAAGAGTGCAATTAGAAAAAAAGGAGAAAAATAATCGATCTCAATCAACCCCGAACGTTCGATTTCCCACTTGAGCTATTACAATTTTATTGACATTTGCGAATTTCCCCTGCATACTAAATGAAATTCATGAAAATCGTTGGAGCCGTTTCCGAAACTGAGATTATATATATATACAAGAATTGCTCGTTTAATAGTATTAGATTAACTAAATTAACGATTTCAATACACTACTTACTACTTACTACATTACTTAAGGTACATGCTTGTCACTTTTTGACCAAAAATTATGAAAACAATGTCGAGTTAGGGTTTTTTTTTCAAGCGGACGTAACAGAACAACTAAATAATAGTATTACTGTATTATAAAAATATATTTATATATAACTAATATTTTTTTTAAAGTGCAATAAAGAATGTATACATATATATATAATAAAAATGATAAAAAAATACCTATTAATCTTGAGATCTTATGCAGTTATCACAGACGAAAATGATATATTATAAATGTCATAAGTAAATAGTGACTACATTGGTAACAACGTATTAAGTTAAGCGTTTCTTTTTGTTGGATATAATTCATTTCTTTCTACATGTCTGTTTATTTTTTACCGAGTTGATGTGAGTCATCATCATCATCATTTCAGCCTATCGCAGTCCACTGGTGGACATAGGCCTCCACAAGTTCGCGCCAAAAATGGCGTGAACTCATGTGTTTTGCCCACAGTCACCACGCTGGGCAGACGGGTTGGTGACCGCAGGGCTGGCTTTGTCGCACCGAAGACGCTGCTGCCTGTCTTCGGCCTGTGTATTTCAAAGCCAGCTGTTGGTAGTGGAACTGTGTTATGCCTTAATTGCCTCTTACGACACCCGCGGGAAGAGAGGGGGTGGCTATATTCTGTAATTCCGCTACCACATAGCTTATGATGTGAGTGGTCGTGATCTTTGCAGGATTCACTAACAAGATCTTGGAACCTTTTACGAAGTTCTATTGGTAAACAAAGATTTCGAGGAGAAACTGAAAGTATATCTGCTCAAACGATGTTCTTTTGGTAAATGTAACAAAAGTGGATCGCTGATAAATCAGTTATTAAAGATTATGTTACGGTTAGTACTTGAAATTGAGCTAAAAGTACCGCGTCAATTGCTTTACTTTACTTGTTAGATTTTTTCCCGGGCTAATTATAACATTGTTGGAGTAAAACGACTTCCAATTAGGGACTGCAATCTGTTGTCGTCTTTAATTCAGCCGGATCCGATCAAATTGTCGTCAATCGTATCCGATAGATCAAACCCTAATTATTTAACTTTTCTTTTTTTTTAAGTAAACCGTTAATGAAGCGTAAAAAACAGTACATGTTAAATGAAATTATTTTTTATATTAATAGAAAACAAATTAAAAAAAAAAGACAACGATAATCTCAGTTACAACACAAATTATTCTTCAAATTAAAAGCTAAAACTAAGAATAAACAGGATTTCTCTCGGAGCTTTATATTTATCAATATAATAAGTTGATTTCCTTTATTCAAAAAACAATTCTTTTTAGACATGAATAGTTTAATTTCGAACGCGTCGTGTTAACACGTGGTGAGACAGAAAAAGGCTGGATTTTTAATTTTATTTTTTCTAGTAACGTTAAATTTTGTGGTGATTGTAGATCTTATTTCAGATTATCCTTTAGTTTCGGTTACATAGGTATATATTCGATTTTGAAAGTAATGCCAAAATATTTAATATTTACTTTACTTTTTGTAAGAGTAATTTAGTTATTACAATGAGTTAATAATTTATATTTATTGTATTAGTTACCTACTGTAACAAATTGTTAGTACTCTATGTAAATGACAGATGAACTCTACAATTATTTTGATATGACTTTATGGTAATTTTATTTTAGATATCCGATAGTTTTGGTTTAAATCTTAATATTAATTGGTGTCCTGCAAGTAACCACAAAGCATAGTTCTTTAATTCTCGCATAATAAATCAGTAACACAACACTTCAATGTTTTTTCAGCTGTAGATAGAGTTGAACACCTTTACCATACTACGCATCATTAGCTAATTAAAACGGCTGAAAATTAAAAAATTATCACGGCGTCAAAATAATCGTACACTTAATAACCACGCTCTATCTTTCAATAGAGCGGTAATTTTTTTCAAAAATGCCATCACCGGATCCGGTAGTTTGAAAATGATCCCTGATCCGCCGGATTATTGGTTCCAGTTTTCCGGCTTGCAATCCCTACTTTCAATCCACTAAAGCCTATAATTATAAACCATATTTTAAGGGTTTGTTCGGTATCTATTGGCGAAAACTGCAACCATAATGAAATGAGGGAAGTTGTTAGTCAATATCGTTATTACTATTTGTCGGATTCGTCAAAAGAACTGAATAAAATAATAGTTATAAGGCGTTAGCTTGCGGGTTAACGTTGGGCTACTTTCAATATTTATTAAAGATAGCCTGTATGTCTAAGAATCAAAATATCAAGAAGTATTAACAAGAATTTGAAATGTTAACGTACCTATCAATTAATTGTGCTGCTATAACAATTTTTGGTGAGGTTTTTGTCTTTTCGTCAGTGGCAAAACGTACACACTACAATAGTACGGAACCCTTTGTTTTCTAACACCAAAACTACTCGTGCTTAAAATATCGCACACCTCGAAGAGGTTGTAGGGTATTTGCCTTTAACACGCATAGTATAACACGTTTACAAAACACTATAACCAAACATCTGTCATGACTTTCATTTAATTACATTACCGCTTGTCATCTTGGAATAGCAGTTGAAGTTTAGTTGGTTGGACACTAACTTGTCATTCAGTATTAAGGGAGAGTTACATTAACACGTTGTTTCTTTAGAGCAATTTATCGCTTATACAAAATATAATATAAGGTTCATAATTGTTTGTCAGTGTATAGATTCAAACGACAATATTGTTGGTGTAAGCGCAATATCGTTATGATGGACGATGGGTGTCCGGTCAGCGTGCAATCGAGTTGAAACGCGATAAGGACATTGATGCACTACACTTCACACCTTGCTCGTTTGCTTGTTCCTTGATATGATGATAAAGTAAATCATGTAAATACATAAATATAATATTCGCACTATTGTATTTGAAAGATGAGGCCATCTACGGTTTTCCTGTAGAAAAGTACTAATCACTTAGCATACCTAAGAGCGAAAACAACTATAAATAATAACAGTAATCTATTTTCAGCCGACTTCCAAAAAGGAGGTTCTCAATTTGATTGTATTTTTTTTTCAAAGATAAAAAAAAAGATCTATGCAGCGCACAATTTGATCATTTTGGCCGTCTGTTTCTTTATTAACGTATGTGTAGTACACAAATTGTATCAAACAGTTTAATTATTTCGTAAGAGGCATAAGTATATTTTCTTGTCTTATCTTTTGATTATTGTGTTCAGCAGTTTTACTAGATAAACATGTATCGATCTCTATAACCAAGGTCTACAAGTACCTACATGAACAGAGTAGTCGTTATAGTATATTTTTATGAAAAAATCTCATAATAATATCGTAGTACGTGCTGATAAATACATAAAAATAAAAATTGACGTATTATTTACAATTTTTTTACCAAATAATATATTAAACGACAAAAGTTTGAAGCTAACTTGTTTTTTTATTGCGTATCTCGATAAATATTTTAAGTAAAGGATTTGACAAAACAATAAAGTAAAACAAATGTTTCACATTTTTTTACATAAAGATTGCTTGCAAATGTTGACGTTGTTTTACAATAGAACTAAAGCTTAATCTATTAAGCGAACAACGCCGCGCTAACAGTTATAAATAATATCTGTTTTACAAAAGTAAAACTAGTTAAATCTCTGATTATCAAATATCGTACATTGTAAATTCTAGCAAGATATAAAAAATGCACCCTAATGCTATTATCGGAGTTACATTACACTGGAGTCATTTATGAACTACACAAATTGCATTTTCACAATTTACACGGATCGTAGTTTAAGCCAATAAGTAAATCAAAGTCATCAAGTAGGTACGGTACTAGGCTTGAAGAATATTGTAAGAGCTTAGGCGGCACGCGCGGCTCCCATTTTGCGGCTAACCCGCCCTCACCCGTCGGATTTATAGCCGTCGCTAATAAACACGTTATGTACCTAACGAATATTAATAACTCAGTTCGCTACAATGATTTTCGCTTTGAATATTGCTTGTTGACATGATTCTAAGACGCAGCTATGTGGGTTAAATTCTACTTTCTAAATGTTCACAAAACGATTTATATTGAAAGAATTCTTTACAATTTATCAAAATAATAATGAAATGAAAAATATATTGGCCAACATGAAACACATTTAACAAATTATTATTATACCTCACTTATTTTTATATTACAAAAATAAGTATTGAATTATTAATGTAGATTATCACATACGAATGTAAAAGTTAGATAATGCGTAAGATGAAGATATTAAGGAAATGTTAACATTACACGAAGAAAATGTTTTAGCACAAGAAAGTCTATATGGTTGAATACACGTGGGAAGCGCTTGAATATTATCACTATGTCACAAAAAATGGTAACGACAACCATCATATGTTCAAAGAAAAATATTTTAGTTTTCTATTTGTATCGCAAGACCCATTTTTCACGTGCCGGCTACAACGCACAGACATAAAGGTTTACGACAGGCCGTCATATTTATGGCGCTGGTATTGTGATACATTTTTTTGTTGTTCGCATTAGGTTTTATCTGACTTTCCGCTAAATCAAGTATCTACTGGCCGGTGCACGGTGTCAGGAAATACCCTCGTATATATCATCGACGGCGGATGCGAACATTTTGGGGTTACGATTCGATTCCGTAGGGCCGCCGTAGGCCGCGATTAGCCATTTGTTTTGTTGAATAAGTAAACTAACTAATCTTCCATTTGTTGGTTATATTTAGTAAGTTTAATGACATGCAGAATAATAGGTTACATCTAAGAATAATTTTTTTAATAAAACTTAATTATATTTACTTTGTCTTATAACGGTAAATGCAAGAAAGTATCTACACATTTAAAAATATTTTTATTTATTTATTTATTTTAGGCTAATTCATAGTTTTGTTACTTAATTAAATACAATACAATTTTTTACTAAATTAATATACACATATTCAAAAATTATTAAACCAATTAAAACTTCACACAGGTAGACATAAAATAGTAATTAACGCATAAGTTGAGCTCACAACAGAAACAACTTATACCATAGACATCGATAGTAGACATGGATAGTAAGTATTTATGTAAGTAAGTAAGTAATAATTATATTAACATGTTTTTATTCTAATTTAAAATACATATTTGAAAGCTTGCCTTTAGTTTAGTGATATGACTTACATTGAAGAGGTCGAAATCAATAGTCATAAGTCATTGAAAAGTCTGCCGGCTCTCAATAACAATAAATTTTGCCTATAATTGCTTTTTGTCAAAAGAACATAAATAGGTTTAAAATTTCTAAGATTTTAGAGCAAGACAAATATTTAATGTAATATAAATAAATATAATTGTACAAATAAAGCTAAAACTTGCGTCTCCTTTCATACGCGATATGAAAAAACCGTGTCCTGTCAGCGGGGGTCCGAGAAGCTCCAAGGAGTAGTTCGATTAAGTTGTCTCGCGCCCTTTTTTTAGCAAAAAAAGGGAAATGAATAGTCCGAAGCGGAAATATTACAGAGTAACGGCATTTCCGCACGATAAATCGCCGCCCAATCAAAGGAAATTCCGCGCTACATCGTCGTATATCTTTATTAATGCTATACTTTATTTTATTAGGCTTTTTATCGACGCTATTGTCATTGCATTGTCTAATTGTATCTCTTATCCTTCTTTAGAATAATCTATTGTTTATGTTTCAAAAGCATTCGTGAAGTCTTTTTGATGCGTGTGGGGTTTTGTTATTCGTTACTAATTGTAAAGTAAAACTGAAGAAATTGTGTGCAGTATTGGTCATTTTGAAAGATATATGAACCGCCTTTTTTATGTCACTAGGTCGGCAAACAAGCGTACGGCTCACCTGATGGTAAGCGATTACCGTAGCTTATAGACGCCTGCAACACCAGAAGCATCGCAAGCGCGTTGCCGACCCAATCCCCAATCCCCCCAGGAGCTCTGGTCACCTTACTCACCAACAGGAACACAATACTGCTTGAAAACAGTATTATTTTGCTGTGATCTTCTGTAAGGTCGAGGTACTACCCAGTCGGGCTGCTCCATATTTTGAGCAGGAAATTCCTGCTGTGCCCTACCTCAGTAATAACCCTACATAAACTGTATCATACCGACTATCTAAAACACTCAAGACTCACGTGAGGAGGTCATACCATGTTAGATATAAAAAATTGGTTGTCTATAAAGTTGGTTTACGGACGATAGTTTAACATGACAACGTCATAACAAAACATCTCCTCGGATGCATAGGCCAATCGAGTGGAAGAGAGATAGATGCGGCGCAAGCGTACAATGAGCGTAACGGGACAATAAACGTAACGGGATAGAGGACAAGGAGTTATCCTTTTTCGTGCATGCATCCGGCGTTCATCGATTTATTAGATGTTTTTACGACAATTTTTTTTTTGAGAATAATATAAAAACTTAAGTGCAAAATATATAAAATTATGATAAGTCGTTTTGTAAATAGATTAAGAATTAAAGTTGGTAACTTATGAAATCTTGGCATATAAACAAAAGTCAAAAAACAAAAGCGTTCTAAATCAAGATAATGATTGTGTGTTCTTAATTGTATACAGTATAATATTACTTACAATAAATAATCCACGATGTAGCCTGTTACCTGTCGTCAGTCGTTATCAGTAGCGGGCGTCTAAATCGAAAAATCAATATGGAGCGAGCGCGTTTGTTACGGGTCTGATCTATTTGAAACTTTTATGCTCCGCTTGTACCGATGGAGAACTAATATAATAGTTTCAGATTGAATTTATATGAAATAAAAAATAAAGCAAATTAAAATATTAGAGTGTGTTTAAAGTTGGTAGTCCTCCGGCCCGTTGGACTGACGATCTACATAAGATTGCCGGTGTAGGCTGGATGAGGTTTGCGGAAAACCGGGATGTCTGGCGCGAACTTGGGGAGGCCTATGTCCAGCAGTGGACTGGAATAGGCTGAGCTGAAATTTGAATTTCAATAGATATAGTAGTAGATTTTTGAAGTGAAAACTTCTTTTGGCGCAATGCACACACATTTTTTCGTAAGTAGTAGGTTAGGCTGATCCGTCACGCTCTGATGTAAAAGGCTCGATCGGGTGAATTCGGGACCACCGAGTGTATCCGAGCGAGAAAGATACAGACAGCAGCTCCTTGCTGCTGAGCGGTGAAAGGCTCGAGCGGGTTAACTCGGGACCGCCGAGCGGAAAAAATACAGTCAGCTGCTCCTTGCTGCTGAACGGTGAAGGGCTCGAGCGGGTGAACTCGGGACCGCAGAGCGAAAAAGATATAGTCAGCTGCTCTTCGCTGTTGTGTCGCTGTGCTTAATATATTCACAACAACGTTTTCACTTCTGCTGTGCGGCCTTAAGCACACACTCTATTTTTTTAAACATATAAATACGATTGTCTTTTCCTAAAGTGAGCAACTTAATGCTTGTGATTTACGTAATAGGCAGCCATAGGTGTATATATTAATATTTTGCCATAAATGTACATATAAATTATAAAAATATAAATACACCTATATCACACCGTCAATCGAAGCAGGAATCAAACCCATGAACCTCAGAAACAGGAAGCAGTGCCACTATAAACTGCGCCATCGGGCTTGTCAAACAACAAAAGATTCATAATGTCTTAATAAATAAAAAGAGATATTTTGCAAACAATCTCATTAAAATTGTACTCAACGTGTTTTATTTCAAGTTATTATATTTTGGTGAACGAATAATGCTTTATATTTACACAACGCAACTTATAGGGGAATATAACACTGTTACAGGAACAACGGAATTGAGACGTCAACGTTAACTCGCTTCCGGTTTCTGATACGATATAATTGCATCCCGCTGATTGTTGTGAAAGACCTGTCAAATACCAATTAACGAGCCCCATTATGATTACTGTAGTACCCAGCACCCACCAACGCACATTGACAATTTATTGGCTCACCGTTGGCCGTAATTCAATTTGGTGGCATCTGGTAGTGTCTCAATTAGTTTTTTCATTGCTTTAAAATCTTGGCTAAGAAAAAATCTTATAAATTTGTATTATCAAGTATTTGGTATAAGCTTTATCGTATTCAGTTGTCGGTTTCGACCACCGTGTTAGGCGAATGAGTCAGCAGGCGGCTAATGGTCATTTGGTTTGTTGAGACATGATTAATTATGGTTATCAAAACTCGACCAAATCTGCCCAGCTGATGGGTTAACGATGAGACTTGTATGTAGTAACGAAAGTTCGTTAATACAAAGTCACGATATATTAAATATTTTAAATTGTCGATTCTTGAATCAAAGTAATTATGAAGACAATTATTTTTTAGTATTCATCAACTTTTTAACCGACTTCCAAAAAAGGAGGAGGTTCTCAATTCGACTGTATTTTTTTTTTTTTTTTTTTTTTTTTTATGTATGTTACATCAGAACTTTTGACCGGGTAGACCGATTTCGACAAATTTTGTTTTAATCGAATGG